>NC_090941.1:69295337-69600962 GCF_040938575.1 Ambystoma mexicanum | reverse complement strand
GGTGTCTCCTTGTTGGGAACTCTTCGACCCGCCCCGCGTGCGCTCGAGCTGTTGAGATACAAACGCTACATTAGTAATCAAAGAAGACACATATTGATACATTTCGTCACCAAGAACAGTTGCAGTGTTTTCATGGTCCGTGAATGCTCTGGATGTAGGCTTTAGAGGAAGAAGCATTTGACGTCCTGTCACCACTTCGTGGGGAGTGAGGTGGTGATCAGACCCTGGCCTATTCCTTAGCTCAAATAGAACCAGTGGAAGACAATACAACCAGCTCTTCTTGGTTGTCTGCTGAATTTTTGCGATTTCTTCTTTCAATAGGCCATTCAGGCGTTCACATATACCGTTGGCCTGCGGGTGATATGCACATGCAAATTTATGTTTAATACCCAGCAAGGACATGATGTGCTGAAACATTTCATTAGCAAAGTGTGGGCCGTTATCTGACCGCAGCACTTCGCACACACCCCACCTGGGGAAGTCCTCTCTCACTAAAAATTTTGCTGCTCTGAACGCATCCGCGTGTGAGCAGGGTCCGGCCTCGATCCACCTGGAGAATGGGCATACCACTACAATCATATACCTATGTCCTTGACATACATTGATCATATCAACGTAGTCAATATGAATGTGTAGGCAGGGTCCCTCTGGCCGGGGTATAGTACCTTTTATCACTTGCAGCGTGTGACCGGCTGTAAACTGTTGTCATGTGAGGCAATTGCTGATGAAATTTGTTACATGAGAATTTAGCTCGGGGCAGAACCAATCTTCCCTATTTCGTGCTGCAATTACTTCCTTTCCTGTATGTGCTGGATGATGGAGCTGGGCCAGGGCGGTGTTCAAAAGTGCCAACGGCATGACCACCTTTCCAGTGTTATTTTGACGCCACAGTGCGTCAGTTGGGGACATCGTACATCCTCTTTTTACCCATAGTTCCTTTTCTGTCATTGGTGCGGCTGCCTGTAATTCCATTATCTGTGTTGCGGGAAGATGGGTGTACCCTTCTTTCATCATGATCTGTTTTGCCATCCCCCTCCCCCTCCCTCTCTCTGACTCTGGGGGGTTCCATATTTCACCAAAGTATGCAGCATGCTTGGCATGTGCGTCTGCTGTTTCATTCCCTTTCGAGATATGGTTGTCTCCATTAGTGTGTGCCAGGCATTTAACCAAAGCTATCTCCTGGGGATCATTAATTACTTCAATTAATTCTGCTAACAAAAGAGCATGTTGCACTGGGGTGCCATCAGCTCTCCTAAACCCTCTTCTCTGCCATTTTATCAGCCCCGATTGGACGGTTGATGTGACATATGCGCTATCAGAATATATGGTAACTCTTTTGTCAACGCTTTCCTTCAACGCCAAGATCAGTGCAACCAATTCCGCTGCTTGAGCCGAATAATGCTGTGGTAACTGCACGCATTTCACCGGGACATGCATCAAATCTTCTGTCATTTTTACAACTGCTGCCCCTGTTCTCCTTATCCCATCACTTTGATCAATTGTCGATGACCCATCAATGTACAAAATCTCTCCACCCTTAAGTGCATCCCCTTCAACTTTTCTAGTGCATGAGTACTTTTCAATAGTCTGTGTACAATCGTGAGCATAATCACCTTCCTTAATAACTTCCGCTATAAATCTGGCTGGGTTAACTGCACTGCATCTGACAATTGACAATTCGGGTCAAGACAAGATGATCTCATAACCTGACGCCCTCTGTGTGGTTAGTGTGGACTTAGGCTTATTTAATATTGCAAATAGCGCATGCTCCACAAATAGTGTGGTGGGGCACCCCATTGTAATCGATGGTGATTTCTCCACCCCAAATGCAGCTCCGGCGAGACTCTGTTCGCAAGGGAAATGTCCTAGCATGACAGGGTCCAAGTCACCGCTGTAGAACGCTATTGGCATGTGTCCCATGCTGGTTTTCTGAGTCAATACTGCTTTCATTACTGCTGAGTCGCAATGCGAAAAGATAAAGAACTGTCATTCATAATCTGGGGTGGCTAGTACCGGAGCAGTGGATATGCCGTGTTTCAACTCGTCAAATGCCTCCTTCATTTCCCTTGTCCATCCCAATGTTTTGTCCCCTTTGTGTGCTTCTCTCAATGCCTCAAGTAGGGGTCCTATGTATGAGCTGTAGTCAAAAACCCATGCTCTACAATAGTTGCATAATCCCAGGAATTGCTGCAGTTCCCTCACCGTTTGTGGTTGTGGCGTGTTGGATATAGCTTGTGCTCTTTGTGGTGCAATCTTTCTTCCGTGCTAGGATATTAGTTGACCAATGTATAATACCTGTTCCTGACAGTACTGTAACTTTTCTTTGTCTACCTTGTAACCCTTTCAGCCAGCACTGTCAGCATTTTCATTGAGTCCTCCCTGCACCTTTTCTCGGTTGTGCTGCAAATTATTATATCGTCAACATATTGCAGCACCGTACTTTCTAATTCAATGTTTCCCAAGTCCATCTGTATTACTCTGCTGAAAATTGAGGGTGACTCTCAGTACCCTTGTGGTAACCTGGTGTGTTTCCATTTTGTGTTCCTGTATGTGAAGCTTGTCAAGTCTTGTGAATCTGGGTGCAGGGGTATTGAGAAAAAGGCATTTTTGAGGTCAATCACGGTGAACCATGAGGCCTCTGCCGGAATTCCACATAATATTGTGGCAGGGTTTGCTGCTATGGCGTATTCTGCCTCTACAATGTTATTCAAGGGTCTGAGGTCCTGGATAAAACGCCAAGACCCTCCTTTAGCTTTGCGCACTGGGTACACAGCCGTGTTACATGGTGATTCTGATGGTACCAATATGCCATTATTTATCAGGGCCGTTATGGTTTCGTATATGCCTTCATCTTCCTCTTTTGATAGTGGGTATTGTTTCACTCTAGGTAGTATTGCACCCTTTTTCAGCTTTATTCTTACTCCTCCGATACTCTTTATGCAGCCCACTTCATAGGGACTGGTGGTCCACATTGATGCTGGAACCTTAGCCATATCTTCCTCATAGAATGGAACTGGGGTAGATGCGGGTGCCTCAAGTGCCATGGCCATTTTCTGTGCCACTTGCTTATACGTCACTCTTAGCCATATATCTACACTCATCATAAATACCATCTCACCTTCTTCCCTGTCTTCTGAAAAGAGCTCTTCATCGGACACCTGGGTGAGCCTGCATCCCTCAGCCAGGGCTATCACTGCCCTCCATGCTCTCCCTTCCCTGTCTTGGGCATGTACTGTGATATAATCAGCAGTTGCTATAATACTCTCGATGCTCACCGAAATCACTTTCCCTTCTGGTTCATTGGCTCGCGTCTCAGGCCTGAACAAATATGCTGCTGGCCTCCTCCAGATCTTTCCTTCTATTCCTGGCATCCAGGCAAATGCCATGTCTGTTCCGTACTGGAACAGTTCGCCATCCACCAGCTCAGCTCGAGCTACTGTCTGGCCACAGTACGCTTGCAGTATTTGTCGTGCAGTAAGCATGTTTATTCCTGGTGTGGAGCAAATTATGCCATTCTCCGTGAAGGAGATTGTCATATTTAATCTGCTCATTATGTCCCTCCCAAGTATGTTCAATGGCGACTCCCTTGAATACAGGAGCGAGACAGACATGTCATAATCTCCAATAGATAAGGAGATGTTATCAGTAAAGGGAACCAACCCCCTAGCCCCAGAAAATCCTTGGGTGTTCATGGCCTCACCTGACATTTTGAATCTACCCTCCCTTATGCAAGACCTGGTTGCCCCAGTGTCAACAAGGAATGATAATTTTTTGTCACCTATCGTTACCTCAATGCATGGTTCCTCCGCACTATTAGGTGTTATCGACAGGATGGGACACACTAAGGACGTCTGTGGGCTGTCCTATTGTGGATATAATGACTGGCCGCTTCCTGTGTAAGAGTTGTGTCCCAGGATAGTCACCCTTCCCAACTGTGTTTGCTGTAGCTGTGTATCGGTGGGGGTTAACTTATCGTCCTGTATTTGAGTGAGCTGTTCCACTGGCTGCACTTGGTGTTGTTGTGTTATTGCCACCTGTTGTTGCGGTAGTGAATATGTCTGCAACTGTTGTGTTGCTAATTGCTGCTGTGTGCTGCTCTCTTGTAGTCCCTGTGGTTGTTGGTAACCCTGCTGCTCCCTCATAGGCCCTTGTTGTCCTTGTTCCCCCCATGCTGGTGGGGAGGGTCTCATTCTACACGTACGCGACATGTGTCCTAACATCCCACAAACCCAACATACAGGTGGTTCCCTGGTCTGCCATGGGAAACTTCCTGCATTATCTTGGTACCCTGGTTGCCCATTGGGGTAAAAACTCTGAAATCCTCCCCCTTGCTGTTGTGCAGGTTGGCCATATCCCCTCCCCCTCATCATACCTCCCCTTCCCCTGATATTGTTATAATATCCATTTTCTGGTACCATATACCCTCCTCCTATGTTAGCCGTGTATGGTGGGGGTGGTGGCAGCTGCTGTGTTATAAGTCGTGGTGATTGTGGTAGTGGTGCTATTTGTAGTTGTGAGGGAACCTGTGCGGCCACTACTTGCGTGGGGTTTGGTGTCACTGTTGTTGGTGTAGTTATTAGTGCTCCTTCCATGGTGTATTTAGTCAGTTTTTTCTGCACTAATTTAGCCTTTTCCGCTTTTCTATCTTCTTCCTTTTGTTTCATCTTTTCTTGCCACATCCTACAATGGTGTACCATTGTTAATTGTATTTCCGGCCAGGCCTTGGCTTCCATCCCCACTATTTTCTTCAATTGTTTTTGTACTGTCTCCGGAAGCCCTTGTATTAGTATGTGGTAAAATATTGCCGGTGTCTTATCCCATTGCTCTCTAGTTTCCATGCGCCACTTCTCCTGAATCTCCTGGATATAATCAACAGGATCTTCGTTCTCACGCATCTTACGTGATGTAATTGCTCCCATATCTGAGGTGTCTGGGTATTGTACCCTCAGAGCTTGCCATAATGCATGCCTGCAATTCGCAAATGGCGCCCTGTCATGTGATGTGTTCGTTATTGTAACCCCGGGGAAACCCGCCCTCTTCCAGATGTCATCTGCCGCGTCCCCTAATATTGATATTAATAGGCCCATCACGTCTCCTACTGCTAGTTTCTGTCCTGCAGTGTGCTTTTCCATCTCGTATATCCATTTTCCCGCTCCTCCACTTAGTGATGGGAGCCTGCACTTTATATTTTCCTTATCGGCATGCTTCCAAGGGACGTATTGTGGTCTAACCCCCCCCCTCTCCAATAGCGGCATTAGATTGTGTCCCATCTGTCCCCCCAGTTGTCGCGGTGTGGAGTCCGTATACCCCTCCTCTTCTTCTGTGTCAACTAGATCATCTGTCATGTCCATATTACCGCTGCTTGTTGTAGCTTCCCCTTCATTTCTCCCCCTTCTCTTATTATTTTCTTTATTTAATGTGGGTGCGTGTGTCCGTTCTTCCTGCCTACGTCCGGGGAGATCTCTAAGCCTGCCGGCGTAGGGGGTGTGTTCAGGAGCGGGTGTGGGCGGACATGTTAGGCGGAATGATGCGGGTGTAACTGCACGTGTTTGGCCTCCCGCCACTTCTCGTTCTTTCTCCTCACTTCCCTCCACTTCTTCCTTCTTTCTGCATGCCCATGGTGATTCCCGGTTGGTGCGGGTGATGTACAATTTGTCTAAGCTTTCCCTACCGCCGCTTCTTCCTTCTCCCCCCATTCCTTCTTCTTCTTCGCTGCAGAATTCATCCAGGAGCGACAACCCCTAATCTGTCCTTTTCCCCCTAATCGTCACCGTTTTTAAGTCTATTAAATCTATTCCTTCCTCTTCTCCTTTACCAATTGCTCCCCTTTGCGCTGATGTTGTGGCTACTTCTGCATCCTGACATACATATGTCCTTACCGCACTCCCCCCTTTCCTCTCTCTTCTTTCCTCTTCCCTCTTCTCCACTATTTCACCACCTATTTCCTCTCTTTTCTTTTTCAATTCCTCCATCACCTCATTACTCACCTTCTCTAATATCCTTTCTTCCTCTCTCCTCCTTTCCCATCTCTCTCTCTCCCTTTCCAATATGCTTTCTAGTACTTTACCTTCCTCGTATTTCCTGGTGCTCTCGGAGAGTATTTTCTTCTTCCATATTTCCATTTCCTTTTCTTTCTCTTCTTCCTCTCTTTTCCTGTCACGCTGTGCTGCTCGAGATACCCTTTCTGCTATTGCCTTCATCCTCTCAGCTTCCCTCTTCCGTTCTTCAGTTCGTTCCCTCATTCTCTCTAAGTCATCCTTACTTTCCTTCCTTTCCCTCCTTCTCCCTCGTTCCTCTTTCTCGAGCTCTTTGATCAGTGCATTTTGCTCATTCCTTAATTCTGCCAATCGTTCCTCCAACATCTCCTCCTCTTCTCGTGACAGCTCCCCTTCTCTCCTTTTAGCTTCCTCCCCTCTTATTTCACTGCTACCCTCATCGTCCTGGTTCATTCTCCGTACTACCTCCTTTTCATCTCCCGTTAGTGTCCCTCGCAATTTTAACAGCACCTGCGCGGCTACCCACTCGTCGTGTCCTATGGTTGGGATGGGTTCTTCACTATTCTTCCCTTCCTTTGCGTGAATCTTCGTACAAGTTGGGCCTACCGTACTTGTCACCTCCTCCCCCCCTGTGTAGCTACCTGTAGCTGTATATGGTGGTGGGCTGTACGCGGGGTTCGAATATCCCTCAGCTGCCGTTAGTTGTTGCCTTACTACTTCTCGTAGTTCCGTCACAGGATATAACCCCCCTTCTTCCTTCTTCACAACTTTCGCTAGGGGCATGTCGTCGGTCCTTTCCTTCTTTACTTCTATTTCATTTGCGATGCCAAGCTTTTCGTCCCCCTCTCGGTCTCTTCCCGCACACTGTGCGCTATCAACCTCCTTTTCCCCGTTTCCCTCTTCCTCCTTAATCTTCTTCCCCTCCTTCGTTTCCTCCACAGTGAACATCCCAGTTTTTCCTGGTCGGGACCCCTGGAACATCCTCCATAAGTTAAACACCTCACTTGATGCGCCAACTTCTTCCCCTTGTACGTGTTATGTATGTGTGTCAGTAGTGAGTGTTGGACGTACGGGTCGAAACTGCCGTTAGGCGGCCAGGGTGTCGTCATTTTGTTGTCTGTCCCTTGTGTCCATTCTATGCTGTAATTGATCAGTTTTTCCCGGTGTCCAGTCATAATTTCGAATGAAAAATTTCGAAAGACAAAAAAGTCGAATCAAAAATGTAAAAAAAAAATGTCGAATTATTATTTTTTTCGCTATTTTTTTTTGGCTCTAGTTTATATAAAAAAAATAGGTAAAAACAAAAAAAAGAGGGGGGTTTGGGGGGGAACCCCCCATTTACAAAAAAAAGTCATTAAAAAAATTCGACATTTTTTTTCGACTTTCTGACTTTCGAGATTTTTGTATTCGAAATTATGTCTATAAACCGTTTTTCCCTATGGGGCGATAGTGTTTTACACATATGCTGTCTTTTCCTGTGTTTGTTTTTCTTTCTTGATACCGTTACGGCCCCCTGCGGCCACGGCGCACAAAGCCCCATGCGGCTGCGTGCCCTGTGTGACGTGCTTATACAGCCGTCCCACTTTTCTCCTCCCCTCCTCCTCCTACCTCACTCGGCGTGGCTGGCATTCTCCGTGCGCGGTCACTTCCCCCTCTCCACCTGTCCTGTATTTGGGGTGGCCGATGACCTCCGTGCGCACCCCCTGCCCTCTATTCACTTCCCCACCACCCTTCAACAATGCTGTGTGGTCAAGGTATCCTATGAAAGCCCTACGGGTGACGTCACCGACCTCTCCAAAAACTACCGGTAAGATCTTTTACACTTCAAAAAAGCTCGCAATAAGTTTTGACTGTTTGTCCCCGTTATCCCCACAGCTGTCCTCTTGTTACGCCTGGAACAAGGTAACCAACAATACACTTGTATAATCGGACTGCGCACGCTGCGTCGCCCCGCGTGTGATACGCCCCTCAACGGGAGGGCTTAACCAGCCAATTATCTTCCGTACTAGGCAACAAGTTAGCTACCACCCACAGGAAAACGTCATTTATCTATCGAGTTTCACTGCTCGATCAATAGGGATCCTCATCTACTCATTGATCAATAACCGCCAATTCATAGGAAAGCCACACGCACACACCCCCCTTACATGTGGCCACGACCTAGGCCAATCAGTGTCTACGAGCAACCGCACGTGGTGCTTTCTTGCTCCACCCACCCTTTTCCGTGACGTTGTAGCGGACGGCTCTCGCGCCTGTCCTGCTACCACTCACTTCACCATCAACACTAATTGATCAAATCTTCGCCGCACACCTTAGTAACACCTCCCGCCGCCCTTATTACAACTCCTCCCCCCTTCCTCACAATCTCACATTGCTTGTTGGGTCCGACATACTCACCAAGTTCTCTTGATGCGGGGCCGCTCGACTGCGTGCTCCCCTCCAAGCGGCTCGCCACCGCCCCTCGTCTGGACCACGTCTGGACACTCGCCAACCGCGGGCGGGATACTTCTCAACCGGCTCCCGAGGGCCAATATCCGGATTGCGCTGTCCGGTCTTCTCGCAGTTCCGCGATGGTCCTGTAGTCCTCAAAAGGGGGCAGCGACAGAGGGGGCCGGGCCTCCTCGCAACGAGAGGCCTTGGAAAAAAAGGAAAAAAAGGGGTAGATCGTAAACAGATCTCAGCAGTGCCTCCAACTTGTCGAGGAGGTTATCCCGGGGTCGGCTGAGCCGTCCGCGGACCTCCGGGCTGGGAGGCCCCAACTCCTCCCGTGTTCGCCAAAAATGAGTATAAGACACACACAAGAAGCAAGGCGGTTCTGCTATTTATTAAAACAACGGCAGGGATGGGTCTAGGATCGTACGTGTCTGTCCAGACTCTCAAAATTCGTGGGGCTCGCAGGCCCTTTTTGCCGCAGTATGACGCGCTACTTGCGTCACATGGGAAAGTTAGCAAAAAAACCTATTGCCACTCCGGATTGGTTCCTTGAGTGGTAGGGTTAGTATAGTATACATATAGAGAACAATATTAGTGGTTGAGGATGAGTCAGGTGGTATACTTGGGTTATCCCTTCTATTACATAGTTGAAAATTGTTACACGAAGACCCCTGATGATTGGCTAATGTTAGTGGCGTCAGTGACAAGTGCCCCCATGTTCTGATTGGTCCTCCCGCGAGCCCCCCAGTCTGGGACCATCGTTGTTCCCAGCTCGCGGTGTACCTGTCACTAGCAACAATGTGTAACTATGTGTTTGTGCAGACAATGTGCGGGTTTGCTCATAGGCCTGAGAGCAGGCCATTCCCATCGCTGTAGGTGTCCATCTAGTCATTTCACTGTTGCAACCTGTGTCCCAGACGTGGGACCCAGGCGACTTCTTCCTCGTGGGTCTGGCACCTTGTCAGGCCGGCTTGGTCACGTGTGGAGAGACCGTAGCTGGGGCGGAAATCTGCACATTTAAAGTTGTATTTTGCTTCTGTGTGCTTGGCTTTGCTTACAGGTGAGACCTTGGCGCCGGCTGGTAGCATACGAGTTGCAACATCGCCCCCTTGGCTGTGAGCTCTCGCTGGGCTCGTTCTGCGTGATCAGCACTTGTACTCTCGCTCATTCAGTGTTCATGGCAGTTCTTGCTTGCGGCCTACTTGGGCCTGGTTCATGGGTGGGGATGTGTAATGTACGGCACCTGTGTTGCGGTTTGCCATGGCTTCATAGGCAATATTACGTCTTCTTTATATTCTCATCACGATGCGAGGGGTGGGAGAAGCGTCAGCAAGCGTATACGTGAGTGCTTTCTGCGTCTTGCGTTTCTGCATTACTAAAAAACCTATGTGAAAAATAATAAAGATGCGCGTCAGTGGGTGTATCCGTCACCTACATCATAGCACTGAATATATTCTTCAAGTAGGTTGGTGCGTGAGTGACCAGTGTGCATGGTGGCACGTGTGTTCTTGGCAGTTGGCTAGGTCGTTATGGCATCTCTAACGATGTGGGTGCTTGTTGTTGAGGTCTTAGTCGAGTTCATCCATGCCGCAGGTGTCGGCTTGAGTAGGGCAGGCTGGTGGGCATATCCTTATGTTCTTGAACCAGGGTATTTTGTCATCTGGTAGATAGACGAATTCATCTCGTGGTGGGTGTCTGGGCCGCGATCCTCTAGGCCATGGTCGCGAGGAGATTGGGGGGAGCTTTTTCTCCCATTCTCCCACTTCAGGCCCTCAGTACAACACAACAAACTTCAACGGGGTTCGATGTATTCAGTGAGAGACTGTACATTGGGACATTCAGGCTTTTATACATTTCTCCAGCCTGTTGTCCAACCCCTTCGTGGGTTAACCATTCCATGAATGTATTACTGGTCTAGGGTCTCTGCCAGGTCAATTCTAATTTATTCATCAGTATGTGCATAGATCAGTTCCGTCGATACAGGTAATACATTTACATGCAGGTCAACAGTAGGACAAGGTCTCAGTTCACGACCCTAACAAGTGGCCTGTAGGCAAGTTATACATTAGCTGTACGGAGGTCAAAACGACCTAGATTCTATTCGGAATGGCATCGTCCACCATTTTGATGTACAGGGTGACTTTTACACAGCAAGAGAACCTAAAATGGCGGTTGGATTCAAGATGGCGGCTTACATCAATTTCTAAGGTCACGACCTTGCCGTAGAGAGTTATTCGCGTACAGTTTTAAGCAACTTGGCTTAGGCCAATATACATACAATCGTTACAATAGGAGGCATAATTTAATATCCAGTTTGACAAGGGGTCTAGCAAAACTTAGTGTACAGTCGAAAGTCTTTGACCTACCCACAATAGGGGAGGTGAATCCTGCACTGTGAATACAAGAGAAAGAGTTGTGTGAATGGAAAGAATTGACAAGAGGGAACTCGACGGAGGGATACCGATAGAATAGGGCAAAGACTGAAGTCCCAATGAACAGTCTGTTGACAAAAGTGAACATGGGAGAGGGGTATCCACAATGAACTGTTTAAAAAGACATTAAGTCTTGTGAATGTCTGCGAAATGCGAGCTAGAACAACATGGCGTCGGTGCGCAGCCATTTTGGACACTCTTCTCCCATCACGTTAATAAAGCCTGCATCTCTGCGGGCCTCGAAAAATAAACGAACATTTCAGTAGCGAAAGCAGAGCAAAGTCACATTGCTACATAAATATTATTGCTGAGTGGACTTGCTGTGGAGAATAGTTATGGTAGTGTCCACTGAAGGACGAATACGGGGAGGGAGTCGGAGTGTCCTGCAGGTGCATAAGAGGTTCTAGGAATGTATGCGAGGAGAGGGGCGCTGGGTTTTTCCACTTCTGACTGTTATTTTCCAGCCTCTGTCCCTTCGACTTGTGATCTGCTCTTTGGCCGAGGGCGAACACAACTGAGAAGGGCAGGGAAATGAGAGGCATTGCGTGGCAAAGTTAGTTAGAATTTGGACCCCCGGGTGATGCAGTCCCGCTGAGAGGGAGGACGCTCCGCTTAAGACCCCGTAGGCACGAGTGATCTCTTTGCCTACCTACTGAGGGACTATGCAGTGTTGTAGTGGCCAAGATGAAGGTGTCTTCTTCTTTCTTACTAACGGTGAAGTCCCCTATATATATATATATATATAGGTATATATATATATATATATCTGAATGTATGTTTGTTTATGTATGCTAATTTCATATATATACATATATTGTGTAACAAGTCATTTGTTTTATTATAACGATTAGTCTGTGTGCGATTTTTTGCCTGTCTGAGTGCAATAACTTGTTTTGCGGGGGGGCCGGGGAAACATAAGTGTAAGTGTTCCCCTCACTTGGCCAAGCAAAAGCAAAACAATGTCACAGGCAAAATTGTTTTGTACAGCCATAGTGAACCTGATGTACATTTGGAACAGTACTTCTTTTTTGGAACCCATCAAGGCCTCCGAAGCAAGAGACTTTTGTAGAAAAGAGACTTAACCACCGAAGGTCCTGATACCAGAAGCGGAACTGTCGTTTCGTGCTGGGAAAGCTCTAGAGCGTGCTGTGCTCAGGAGTCCCACCTTTTCCTGTGCTCAAAACGTGGAGAAGGGAGATCGCCGGCTAACATATACTGACTTTTCATTTGTGAACACTTCTTTCTTTCTTGTGAACCCTATCCCACAGTCTTTTTGTACCTAGTTGTAAGGCCTGGCAATCGTTTTTTTTTTAGTATAGGCCTTTTTATTTGACAGGATGCCACTAGGATTGCTTTCTTTTTCATTTGATGGTTGTAGCTTGCTCCCATCTTAGGCAGACACCATTATTTGAGTGCTCTTTTAACATTCCTTAAAGGGAATTAGTGTGGAATTTGATTTGAATTTTAACTATACTATATAATAATGGTCCATTTAAGAATTGAAGAGAGTTAAAGTATGCAGGGCTAAGCTCAGAAAATGCATGTTATTCCAACCTTTGCTGATATCTAGATCTAATGCAATCTTTTGAAAATAATTTAGATACGTGGAATAGTGATATGTAACTTTCTATTGCAGGGATTTAACCCTTTAATTAATCAAAGTGAATTGATTAACCAAAGACTACTGATAAGCTATCGTTCAACTCACTGCTATGAACTCATACACTTTTTCTTGTGCATCAGAGTCGTCCTGACCGGCTAGAGTTATCTTTTAAGAAATCAAACCACAAAAAGGGAGCTAAAGAACTAGATTGACTTAAATACATCTATTGGAATACATGTATTTTTTTACCAATATGAACGTGTATTGGAATACTTGTAATTTTTTACCAATATGAACAGAGTATAACCAATGAGAAATATATAATCAATCGTAGATGATATATCTGTATTGCCAATTAAATAATCTTGGGGTGTAAATATAAAATGTATATCATATAATAACTGTTTAATGCAATTGGACACAACAACGTAAACACTAACAGTGCTTTACACTATTTCTCTTTTTTCTTTTTGTATCATTATTTTTATTTTTTATTTTCCTATGTTCAATGTATATGTATCGTTTTGGTTGTCCTTTTGGCTCTATGAACCCACTTCCAACTCCCCCCCCCATCTTTTTTATTCAATGTATGTAAATTGCAATAATGTACATGATCATGTAATTACCAATGTACCTGTTTTATGTTATGGACGCTGTTCCAACATTGATAAAATAACTAAAGGACTAATAGGCTATGCCCTGATTTGAAAAAGGCCTTTGTCCAAAACACGTGTCACCGCAAAGGGCACTACACCCTCAAGAATAAATAGTGATGATCAAATACAATTTGGCGCTTGTCTTCAATGGAGTATTGTGATCTTTACTTGCTCCTATCTTTGCTTTAGGTTTAGATTAGGTGTTTTTCCCCACCTGCATATCCAGTTTAATAAACACCCTTGAACTGTGATTACTTTTGTCTGTCTTTAATGTTGCCACCATTATTTCCTTACAGTGTACACGCAGGACGGTATTTGTTTCGTTTTCCTCATTTCATGATCAGGACATGGTGTTATGAGCTGTCCTTCACTCTAGTGTCCTAGGGGTTGGGGCTGACGACCATCCATTAGATATGGGTAGAGCTGTTCAAACTCACCTGGGCATATTTATCTGTATTTATAGCCCAGGTCACAAAGACTAACATTCACCCACCCCCCACCTGAGCCTTAGGATTCATCTGGCCATCTCTATGACTTAGGTGAAGGAAGGTATGCTTCTATCTGCTGGTGTTCATGGTCAATCCCCTAGATGCTTTGCCACCTTCTGGACGGAATTTAGTTTGGCGTCCACTGCTGAAATCTGTAGGCTGGTGGCGTGGGCTACTCCAGATATCTTCATGTCGCATTATGGATTGCATTGCACTAAGGAAAAAAAGGCCTGGGCACCAGAAGCAAAGAGTACATTAGATTTATGACTATTCATCACAAACAGTTTAGCAGTGCCTTGGGGCACATTTTGAGGAACATTTGTGGACAGTAATCTATTTGAGCCAGATACATTGTTCAGGAGTATCAGCTACACAGAACATTTATTTATTTATTTGTTTATATGTATTGCGTCAGTAGCTTGCAAGCTTCGGGGCGCAGAGACATGAACACGAAGGACAAGAAATAGGGAACTAGGCGGAACATATAACACAGGAGATTAAAATAAAAAAAGAGCAGAAGAAGAATGGATGGATGTATTTATTTTGTTTATGTATTTATTCGATCAGTATGACGTTCACTTGTCATACTGATGAACAGTGGCCCACAAAACCAACCCACAGTGGCATTGACCTGTATGCTTTTCAGAGCCTAATGTGGCATCTTCAACCACGTTTAGTATGGCATTCTTTGCCATCATGATACTTAAGTGCTGGTGTCTTTTTTTCATGAAATTGGTGAGGACAGGCTATGGGCGCAGGCGCGGTGGAGGAGAAGGGCTGACTCTTGGCGAACACGCTGTTTTCTGAAGCTGCCGTGAATGCGATGACACTCGGGGCACTCACTGGCTTGCAGTAGCTCGGAGGTAGCACAGTGTTACAGTGAATGGTGCCTTGGTGCAACGTGAGCGTGGAGGCCCCCGAGGCTTCAATATAAAGTCATTTTGGGCCCCCAGGTCCTACTACCCCCTGGCAAGTGCTGCGTGCTGTGAGATTTGCAGTGAGTGCATTCAGCGCTGCGAGCCAAGGGTATGGATGCATCTATTATATTGACACAAAGCGCACTCCCTTTGATCCTATACATGCTCTGTCATTTGCTGTACCCGTGTGGTCTCTCACCTCCCCCTGACCTGGCGAGTGCCTGCATCCTGCACCCCTGCAGGTTTAGGTGGAGACAAGAGGGCGAGGACTCGAGGAAGAATAGTAGATCCAGCGTGGGTCTGATGCCTATTTGTTTTGGGGCCCTTTTGCTTAGGTGCCTAGGACCAGGGCCTGGGGACACATTGGGCCACGCCTCTTTTTTGGGAATTTGTGTGCACTGGGACCCTGGGAGGTGTGTGAAGACCCTCTCCCTCGGCACCCTGTTTTTATCCTCCCCTGGTGATTCTTGTACTGGGCACATAGTTTGCCCTCATCCTAAGGAGTGCGATTCCGCATATGGGGAAACGCCCTGGCAGTCCTTCAATTGGGACTGCAACTTACAAAAGGATGCAGCGGGCCAAGAAACCCAAACTAACCGCGGCAACACTAGCAGATCCAGTTGACGAGGGAGTGGTATTTGAACAGTTGCCCTGGACCAGCGACCCTGCCATTGGCTCAAGTACGCCTTCTTCTTCCCCACTCTTGGACAACAACAAATCTCTTTTAAAATTGCGTCACTCATTGAAGCAGAAGCCATTGGAGAAATCTCCTGTGGATCACATTAACTCCAATCTTTCCGCTACCCGCGACCTTGACAACGCACTCTCTCTTTTACAGGAGACATATAGTGACCCTGAGGTGGCGTGTGTAAATGAAGATATGAGGCTAACCTGCGCCAGGGAATCATCACATTCATCTCTTGGTGACATGCCATTGAATGCTCTTATGACAAAATTGGACGCTCTTTTTTAATTATGTAGTAACCTGGAACAGGACAAACGTGAAACATCTTGGCGCGGGTGGCTGATATCAGATTGGGTTGTGGTACGGCCCATACCCTATCACAAGTACAAGAGCCATGGGTTTGTGGCACGGTGCAGCCATAACTAGAGGGTTCAGTATCATTAACACCCTTGGCCGTACATCAGCTGAACCAGCTCCAATCGATAGGCACACAGCATGCCCGCCATGTTACTTTTTCCTGTGCATCAGAGCCCCTCGGTGTTGATTTCCACACCATCCCGCAGGGCTCAGTGACCATAATGGCAGAATCTGAGGAGCTTGCTTTAGCCACGCTTAGAAACGGGCTAGCAATGATAAATAGCCCTCCTCGGGTCTATAAGAACAAAAAGCAATGCTCAAGGTGTCAAGCTAAGAACAAGTTCCCTCTTGCTGGCAGTTCTGCTTTGTCTGTTGCAGCCCCCCGCCCGCACTTTCATGCTGTTGCTTCTGGGCATACATTGGTCACTAAGGACCAGGGTGATGGCACTACTAGGCAGGTAGTCCTGCATGGGCCTATAGACAATTGGCTTCACCCTCCTCCAATCAAAGAAGTTACAGCCAGGTCAGTGTCAAGACGGATAGTCCCACGCAGTGTGAACCAGGCGACGAGTTCGGAGCAATCACTGAGCCTCTTCTTCAGGATCGTCCATCTTGCTAGCGGGCTCACTGAAGGATGTGGCCACATCTCTGCGCCCAACCACGTGCTCAAGTTGAGTTTCTTTACCTGCATGTTGGAAACCCTCTAGCAGTGAATTTGACAATGTGTTTCATTTTGGAAAGCTGTCAAAAATCGAGGAAATTAATCCTAAAGCTGAGAGTCCGTTTTGGAAAAGATCCTTTTTGCTAGCTCTATGGAATCAGCTCCCGGATCGATCAGCTATTACTAGTGCTGATTTGCTACGTTGGTCCAGTGCCTAAAATTGGGTTCTAATGGAGCTTGTGTCATCAGTGGTAACTTCATTGATGTACGTGTTCAGATATATTGCAAAATATGGGCTTCCAATTAACAGTGAGTGGTAACCCAGTGGGTCAGAGGAATGTTTTTGGCCACGCCTGGGGCGCTGCGATTAATGAACAGGCCACCGAGTGGTTTAGCATGAGTATTGACAGTTCAATTATCCTGAGATTGCACGATGGAAAGTGAGGCCCAGGGATAATGCCTGTAGCGCGATTTCTAGCTGTCTGACAGCAAGTGCACATTTGTGTGGACTCTTTACTCATGAGGCCACTCAAGATTCGATTTTTGTGACAGCATCCCGAATCCACTCGTGTGTACAACTTGAATCATTACGCCTGATGTGGTGGAACATAGCTTGGCTTCAGGTACATATGGACGACCCATCTTGGCTGGACCTGGTTTGTTGTTATGATGTCATTTCTTTGCAGGAAACCTGGTCTCTGGTGCCCCATGACATCCAGGGTTTCACAACCTTCCACATGCCAGTAATAAAAGGGAATGTGGGGTGACCAAGTGGGGGCCTGATTCTGTGGATGAACACAAATTTATTTTGGTCTAAGCACATGTATCCACATGTATCCTACCGTTTCAGTTGATTATATGGAAATCCAATTGTGTTGTTATGATGGGTCCAACCTCTTGTTGATCACTCACAATCGGCAAGATAAAGCTGCTAGCAACCTTTTGCTTCAATTGGTGGAGGAAAGAGTCACCCAGTGGAGATCCAGCGAAATGGGCCTGATATAAATTGTGATTTATAGTGACCTAAATCTCCAATTGGAGCCATTTGAAAGTATGGGGAGGCTGACTGACGAGGAGGATGTGTTATGGAGTGTGGGGGATCTGTTGGCAGCACCCTCAGCAAGGAAGTACAGATCTGCCACAGCAACTGCCAGAGGGATCTTGGCTTTGGGTTTTATCGCATGCAATGGAAGATTCCCCAGTGATTATTACCCAGCGGCCACCACTTTCGGCTCTTTTCCTAAATCTTGTCTGATTGACTATATTGTGGTAAATGCCGAATGTTGGCACCATCTGCAGGATTTTATGGTGATGAAGAGGCCGGAAAGCGACCACAATCCCATTGTGGCTATATTGGCAGGGACAGTGTTTGGCTTGAGGGGGGGTGACCGTGGTAAAAAAGAAAAAACTAAAATAACTGAGGTAAAAGGTGAGATAGACGTTCCGTCAAATGGCAGTTGCTAGATTTAGAAATTAAGCTACCCATCATCTATGCAAAGATTCAGTGCCCATTTGATCTGTTCTGTTTCTGTGAATGCCGACACTGTGGGTAATTTGTTAGAATTCCATGAATCAATCGTTAGCTTTGTGGGAAATGGGCTGAGTAGATCTCGATCAGTTGGGGGAAATAGGCCAGTCCGTAGGACTCTCTGGTACAACGCTGACTGTTGTGCTGCAAAAAAGGTCCTGAGCTTGCTAGGGGCTCAACGGGTTCTGGCTGATTCCAGGGCATTTTACTGCAAACTGCTTAAAACTAAAAAGGCAGAGCATTGTGAACACTTGCAGGACAATCTTCTCCAGACCTCTAAGCCGGGAGACTCCAGGGGTTTTTGGAACATTTTGGGGGGGAGAGCGAACCAAACTTGATCCAGAATGGTATCCCTGAGGTGGCTTGGCTAGTCCACTTTGGAAATCTTTACAAGGTGGAAAACCATGATTCCTGCAGGGAAACCAAGGTCATCCTGGACAGGCCCAAGGTGGGTGATAATGCGCCAAGGTGGGTGACAATGCGCCCCTGGAGTTGACCTTGCAAGACATTGGGCCTCATTACAAGTTTGGCGGTAGCCTTGCCGGTAAAACTGGCAGGCTGCTGCCAAACTTGCATTTTTTTCTGGCGCCCGCAAATGGGCAATTATCAGGTCATTACGGCCCAGCTGGACCCGGTATTTGCCCATTTGCGGGTGCTGGAAAAAAGATGCTCCCCATTCCCATTTGGCCCCATAGGACTGAATGGGAATGGGAAGGTCAAATGCACTGGCACCGTTTATAACGGTGCCAGTGCTTCCGACATGCTGTGCTCGCGGGTGTCTTTGTGGCACCCGCGAGCACAACTCGTAGTTTGGCGGTCCGGGAACTACGGTACCGGCAAGTTTACCGGCACCTTAGATCCCGGACTGGAAAACTTATAATGAGGCCCATTGAGGCGGCTCTTTTGTCGCAGAAGCGGGGGAAAGCCCCTGGGCCAGACTTGGTCCCCATTGATTGGGAATGGCCAGGAGGTGGTTATATGGCTCCCTTATTTGGCAAAACTTGTCAAAGCTTTGCTCAAAGTGAATAGAGTACCTTACTCCTGGACACAGGTAATACTTGTACCCATATGCAAGAATGGAGACAGGGGCTGATCGGAAGATCACCAGCCTGTCTCCCTCTTGGATGCTGGGGGCAAGGTTTTTCCTATGGCAGTATTGAGCCCTTTGGATGCATGGAGTCAGCAGAGGTGTGTTTTGCATTACCTCCTGGTTGGATTCCAGCCTAATATTAGTTTGGTGGATCAAGTGCTAAGGCTCTGTCTGATTCTAGACAAATATGTTGTTCTACGGGCAACAGACATTTATGCGTTTTTGTTGATTTAAAAACCGCGTTTGATAGTGTGCCGAGAAGTAAACCTGTGGAATGTATTGACTAAACTGGGGGTGCCGCTTGGTATTCTAAGAGCAATTCAATCTCTCTATTTTAAAAATGGGGCAAAAATCAGGTATGGGTCAGAGGGGAAACCACTGCTAGAATAAAAATTGACGTTGGAGTTGGGCAGGGCTGTGTCCTTGCACCAAGTCTGTTTTGTCTTTTTATAAATGGGCTTTTTGGTTTATTGTTGGCATGGATGACCGTCCCATTGTTGGCTGGGTGAGCGCATCCTGATCCTTTTATTTGCCGATGATTCGGTTCTCCACTCTCAGACTCCCAAAAGCCTGCGGAAGCAATTGAAAATATTCAAGAGCTTCTGTGAAAGCAATGAACTTTCAATAAATGTAAAAAAAAAAAAAAGATTGTTATGTTTAGTAGGAAAAGGGATAGGAAAATGGCAAGGCTAACAATTAGCTCGGACAGAGGGGTGATTGAGCAGGTTACGAGCTATGATTATTTGGGGGTTCGATTGACTGCAAATTGTGTTTGGAAGGAACAGGTGAATAGGGCAGGTTCTAGATGTATGCAGGCCCATGGGACCGGCCCAATAAGTGTTGTTTTACAGATTTATAAGTACCAGGCCAGACAGACTGCCCTTTATGGGGCTGATTTGTGGGTGCCTATAATTCAGACACGGTTAGGGATGTAGAGCAGACATTTTTTAAAGCAGTTCTCGGCTTGCCTTTCAACAACCCAAATGCCCCCGGTTTCTGGGAGCTAGGCCTGCAAAGTATCAGCTTCTTATGTTATTCGAGGCCGGTGTCTTATTGGTTGAGACTTTGGACAAACAACAACCTGAGCCAGCACAGAGATGCTGTTAAAGATGTTTTGTTTCAGCCAGGTAGACTTAATTTACCCTGTTTCTCAGTCATCAAAAAAGAGATGTCTGCCCTGGCTGGAGAGTTATTGGTCTCGTCCAGAACCAATCCCTGAGAATTCTAAAATATTAGTAAAAAAATGCCCATGAAAGCAAATGGTTGAGAGAAACCCTAGCAAAACTTGCATGGTCAGCTAGTCTGGTTCTTTGTCTGTCCAGGAAAGAATATCCTTGTTTCGAAGATTATCTGGACAGAATGAAACTGAACTCGATGAAAGCTCTGTATATGAAACTGTGCATTGGCACTCCTCACCTAGCTAAGGTCGGGTATCATTGGAATATGAGTATGCCAGCCGCTTGTCCTTTCTGTCCATATGAAATTGAAAGCGTAGTACATTGTATTTTTGTTTTGTCTTAAGTACAAGTACTCTCATATTAGGAAAAGATTTTTGATAACGATTTTCAAACAGTTTTGTATTCGAAAAATTGATGCAGCGCTTGATCTTTGCATGGCGGGGGACTGTGAGCTGCCAACTAATTGTTTGGCAAATTACTTGCTCCAATTCTGGAGGAATTAATGTAAATACGTCACCTTACAGTCAGCCTATTGTCGCTCAGTCTGGTGTTTATAAATGATTTGCTTTAAAACTTGCGGCCTCCAGGTTATGGTACAATAGTGCTGCATTTTATAGAGTTTTATCAATGTTTTAATTATTTATCGCAATGTATTGTGTGATTTATAATGTTGTAAATTCTGTGTATGACTTTTTATGATCTCTTTATTGGATTGAAATAAAGTAAAATGGGATGAGGATTTAGCATCATATTTCATGTGATGTAGGACAAAACAATAAGTACTTGATACTGTTTGCATTATCCTCCTCCGTTGATGGCAGTGGGGAGAAACTGGTAATGCCTTCATCTGACTCCCGCTTTTGCTCATTTATGGTCATGCCCAGCGCTCCTTGGTTATTGCACACAGCACAGGAGCATGACAATACTTATCCCCTCGTCTGCGGCAGAGGAGTTGAAAAAATGACAGCATTAAGCAAAAGTGTGCGAGGGTGTGTCACTGACCTTTGCTCATCAACAGATGCCACTGTCCAAATTACTGGGAGACAGTGAAAGGTTATTTTTAAGGGGAAATGTCAGGAAAAAGTCATCAACATAAGCATTTGATATTTCATAGCATCCAAATCATTACAATGCAATGAATGGTTTTACATTTTAAATCTCAAATCTCATCAGGGCACAGCCCACTCAGGGGTGTACAACCTTCCTACTCAGTGGGAAGACACTGTTGTATCAACAAAAGGAAGGTCTCTAGACAATATAAGGAATGTGCATCAGATCTCAACTGGCAATGCATGCAGCAACTGACAGGCATTTTTAACACATCCATCTAATTAAAAAGTCAACACATTTTATTATGCAATTTAACAATACAATCACTTTTTAATTTCATAAACACATTTTAAAACGTTTACATCAGTGTTCCACATCTGATGGTTCAAAACATAAATAGTCAGATCAATCCAAATTCAAGTGACTATCACCTGATTTCTCATAGTGTAGGTCCTCTGACCCTAAATTACAAACTATGATTATGTTTGCCCTACTTACAAGTTTCTGTCCTTAATGGCTAAGATATGCCGGACATTCATCAGGGGCTCTGTGTGTATTATAGAAGTGACTGGAATTGACATCCACTGGTCTTTAGGGAAACCTTTGATGGATTCCTCTATTCTTTGCCATGTAGTTTGCCTGCAGATACCTATAGTAATGGATACACAATTATATATTGATGAACATATACATATATGTATATATGTAAAATGTTTACATATATAGAGAAAAAAAAAACCTTCGCCCCAAGGGTAACAAGTAGACTGTTTATCATCTACCTGTGTGATGTCACTGATTTCCGGTTTCCACCATAAAGCAACTTTGAATTTTGCTATGGCTGTCTCTCAATCAAAGCTAATCTTCCTGCTGCTCCCCTTCAAAGAAATATATCTCATTATAATCCCCTGTTGTTATCATCGTAGCACAGGAACAAATATGACTCAGGAATGGTGTGCTGCCAATGATCTATGCCTTAAAGACTGAGATTCTCCTCATCGGCACACCTGCTCCCTCCTTTCCTGTCACTCTCTGACCGGCCCCTCTTGGCCCTCTTCCTGCTCCCAACTGTGAGGCTAAAAACCTCGGGGTCTTCTTCGACTCCACACTTTCCTTCTCCCCTACATCTCCGACGTCTCTAAAAGGTCACACTACCAGCTGCACCTCCTCAGAGGTATTCTTCCTTTCTTCTCCTTCCCCCAGAAGCTTACAGTCTCCAGAGCTCGGGTTCTCTCTGGGCTGGACTACTGCAATAGCCTCTTTCTAAATATGCCTCCCTCTACTCTCCGCCCTCTGCAATGCATCCAAAACAGGACTGCAAGACGTATCCCAGGCCTTAAGCACAGGGATCGTATCTCTCCAGGACTGAACTCTCTGCACTGGCTCCCAGTGGCGGCGAGGATTAAGTTTAAAACCCTCTGCATTATCCAGAGGGCCTTCTGGGGCCTGGGACCCCAATACCATCAATACCATCAACTCTCTCTTCCTAAATATCTTCCTTCTCGAGCTCTTCGCTCATCCGCCTCCAACTCCCTCAGGGTCAGTCGCTTCTCCAAGAAATTAGTTGGAGGTGGATCTCTTTCTTCTGCTGGGGCCTCCCCCTGGAATAGCCTCCCTGCCTCTCTGAAAACTTGAGGAGAACCATCTCTGGTTCCGGAAGCACCTCAAAACATTCCTCTTTGCTTCTGTGTTCTCTCCCCTGATGATCTCCTAGCTGAATCTGAAACTGCACTGGTTACCTGGCTACTCTGTGATCTCTGGCCCAGGTCCCCTCCCTGCCAGTTGCACACCTGCACTGCCCTCCTGGCAACCCTTGTACTTGGGGACTGTTTCTGTATCCCTACAGCCCCTACCAGAACTTGACCCCTGATGCCTGCACTTACACTTTTATTTATTGCCTTTATTTTTTTTACTGTTATCCTATGTACTGCACTGCCCCCTCCCCTTTCCCCTGCACTTTTCACCTCCCCTCCCCTCTGCACTTGCACGATCTCAATGTCACCTGGCCTAGTAGGATCGTTGTCTGTCTTCCCTCTGTTTCCCCTCCCTTGCCTCGTCGCGCCTTGAAACACTTGTGTATAGGCGCCTTATAAATGCCATATCATATCATATCAGACCATTGTCTCATATACCCTTACCTTCTTGGCAACTGAAGGCTAGAGAAGATGAGACCTTCCATTTGTTGATACAACTTTATATTTTAACACCATATTATACAACACCATAGTATGTAGAACTGCCATGAGACCATTCAATAATGTGGTTCCATGTGATAGTGTCACCTGCAGCAAAAAGTTGGCAGGTGGGCGACTTTTTTGCTGATCCCTAAAATACTTTCCCCAAATATTCTAGGAGGGGTATCATTTTATATTATAAACTCCAATCCTAGAATATTTAGGGAAAGTGTTTGATTTTACTGAGGGTGAATCTTTCGGGAAATGTCACCCCTTGGCGGCCATTTCCCAGGCGATTTTATCACTGGACACCATTAACGTTTATGCTTTTAAATTGGGTAGTTAGACAAGATATTTTTTATTAAAGTTTGCATTGGCACCGATATATGATCTCTGGGCTGCAATACCACAGCAAGGCTTCAACCGTATTGCTGAAAAGATTTGGGTTATGGCCAGAAGGCAAATTATATATAATGTTGAAACATGAGCAAATAGTTGCAATAGAAAACATGGACAGGCGTTTGTGCATAACAGAACTTACTCTCCTGACCGAGGGAGGGGCTGGGAAGAAAGGAGACCAGTTATCGGGAGAAGGTGGGTGGTCTTATCTCCTAAATTTTGAATTTTGGGTTTCAAAGGAAGCCTTTCAGGTCTCTTAGGCGGCTGCTGAGCATCACGTTCTTACATGTTATGTTATGTTATGTTAACGGTACTCATATAGCGCACCGTCACCAACGGAATTGGTCCCCAGGCGCTCTGGAGGATCTGTAAATGAGAAGGTGGAATGGGTTAGTAAGGTGAAGAGGGTGTAGGATAGTGGGAGGAGTGGTGTACTGTTGGCAGCTTCAACTTGGTAGACACCGGGTGCTGAGCTTTGGTGCGAGTATTGGATTGGTGTCAGTCCACGTGTGCTGTTGGTGCGGCTTATGTGTTGTTGCAGTGTGGTGAAGTGCGTGCAGCTGGTTGTGCGAGAGATGGTTGTGTGAGTTTTTTCTAAGTATGCAGAGAGTTAGAGTTTATATTGGTTAGTGGGTTATGTGACATTTAACACGCAAGCATTCACAGTTCTATCTAAGTGTGGCACTTGCTGCCCTACACAATTCAGTCTGCGTGTGGCACTCACCAACCCTAACAATACCATCCAGATACCGCACAGGCCAATGGTCATAATTCTATCCAAGTGCGGGACCTGGCAACATTCTCAATTCCTTTTAAGTGTAGTGCAGCAGCTTGTGTCACAGGCACAGAACGTTACATCTGCAGAACGTGGCTAATTCTGCTAGTGTGGGCTTTTAAAATGGCAGTCGGATCTAAAAGTACAGGGTTTAAACCTAGGGGATGAGTGCCCATTCTAACACAGTGACGGCTCGGAGCCCTTGCCCTGCAGCCCTCAGACCTTAAGTCTGTGCCGGTTCAACCTTTAACATAGCGTTTACATTAAAAACAAAAATCATGCATTGCCATTGAGCTGATATGTTCAGAGTTGGCCATGCCAAAGTTACATAGGGAATATTATAATGTTTTACATTTTGAACGTGCTTGAACACTCCAGCCACAGGCTGCACGCCCGCAGTGCATATGCATGTTCACACGTTTCATTCATTATGTTTCTCATTCTCGAACAACAACTAAACCTTGTTGTTGGTGGGCGCCCTCCTGGCTCGCAAGCGCAGGCAGTATCTGGCTGTAATTGCAGTGGCAAGAGCACACCAGGGACGAGCAGCTCTTCCTGTTATCGTCTGCAATTGCTTCATCTTTCGCACTCCTCCCGCTCCGGCTTTCTGATGCAACTGGCTGGCACAGGCGCGGCTCTAAAGGGTGTCGGCTGCATTTTGCCCAGCGTTTCTCGCTTCCCATCTTGGCAATATGTTGTTTGCAGGCATGATTGCAAGCTTTCAACAGCTGGGGATAATACTGAGTCATCCGGCCAGCGGAACACGTCATCTTTGCTCTTGGTGCCAGGGTGAGGGGGGGGGGTGAGAGGAGGATAATAGTGTCAGGAGCAGCCCGTGGCGCATTTTGCACTGCAGTTCCCCAGCAATGCGCCATGCAGGTCTGGGGAAGTAAAGAATCCCAGGGCACTGCATAGCCTATTGGTCCTGCATGCTGTGGGAACTGTATTTGTGAAAGGGATACCACGTTCCCCTCCACTTAAAAGCTGGCACAGGAGCAGATCCTCAGAGGCAGCAAGCATTTCACTGTGCTGACTTTGCTCCCCATAATGTATGGCGGGTCAGCACCCCATCACCCACCATGGACAAGCTCCCCCTGCATGCTTTTTTTCCGATACTAACGAGATTCTTCCTTCGAACATGGTTAGGGGTGCAGCTGTAAGGTGGTGGGATGATAGGAAAGATAAAAGTGGCTGGCTCCATATGAGCCACTGGTCACCTGAGCCACTGCTATGTGCTAGCTGTATGATTTGTTGAGCGTAAAATGGAAAAGGGAAAATAAAGACTATGGGCCACATTACAAGTTTTCCAGTCTGGTAACAACGGTGCCGGTAAGCTACCGACACCGTTGTAACCAGACGGGCAAACTACAACTTCGGCTCGCAGGTGCTTTTCCGTCCGCAAGGTCTGACCTGGCGGGTGGACCGGCACCCGCGAAGAGACCTCGACGGATGCACTGGCACCATTCCTGAATGGTGCTCGTGCATCCGGCCTCTCCATTGAGTCCAATGGGACTCAAATGGGAATGGGGAGTAATAATTACCGGCACCCGGCAATGGGGATTTGCCAGGTCCGCCAGGGCTGTCATGCCGCAGTACATCCCCATTGCCAGGTGCCAGTAAATTCATGACTCCGGCGGCAGCCTGCTGGTATTTACTGGCACGGCTGCCATCAGGGTTCCAATTACCCCCATGTTATTTGGTAGGAGCCGGTTTTCATTTTCTAGTATTGAGGTACGTCCAACTACTGCTTTTGTCCACAATACATCTATCGAAAATAACGACTTAAATGTGTTATCACTGTTGCTGGCGCACTATTATCTGCCCCCACCGCGGCACCAAAAGTGGCCTCCGCTACTGCTCAAATAAGAATCAAACACAGGCAGGGAGCAAAGATGATGGCCGGATGATGATCTAGATTTTCAGTATTATACCCAGCTGTTAAAGCTTGCAATCATGTGCCTCCTCTCATATAATCAGTGCCAGGGGCAACAAGACGGTGCTGTTAGGCTTCACTACATGTGTGCAGGGAGCAAGGAGCTCTCCCTGCTTCTTGGTTTTTGTTGCATTCTGTGCAGGAGCTGGAGGGCCATCATGGGAGGCGGCGTGAGGCTGAGGCGTTGTCTGGAGTTTGAACCAGGCTGCTGGTAGTTCATGTATGTATGCATTCCAGAGACTCGTCTGTGCACATGCTGAACTAGTGTGTATGTTGCATGATTGTGCATGCAAATAAGATGATGTGTATGTTGTGTGAGTTTGTGTGGATGTGTGAATGATAAAGTGTGTATATTTATGGGTGTGTGTGTGCATGTCTTTTATTATAGAGTGTTTATTGCAGGCAGCATTAACGTTTTTTCTGACAGTAGCATGGCATTATATGGCCAAAGTCAACATGAGTGTTCTTACGTGGCCATACTGGCTTACGTTGGTACAGCCAGTATGGCCATATTTTCTAACAGTGGCATGACATCATTTACTGATATTACGGGAAGACAACATGATGAGTGTCATTGTTTGGGGGTGTATTGGTGCAGGCAGAATGCACATGTTTTCTTAGAGCAGGCAGAACATGTGTACTGGTATTATGGGCAAAGTCAACATGATGATGAGTGGTCATATGTGAGTGTGTGGGTAATTGGTCCAGACAGCATGCACATTTGTCTTATAGGGAGCATAGTACTTTTACTACCATTATGTGCAAATGTAGGAGGGTCTCTAAAATGACTGTCTCAAAAATACATTTTCCTTTTGCAAGAATGTTGGCTAGTTTCTGAGCTCATTATGGACGGGTACCACATTTTTCAAATAGTGCCAAATAAATGGCCTAGCGGCCGCTCTTTTGGAGACCTCATTATTGTTGTAAAAAATCATTTCATGGCTGAGAGAATAATGCTCAGAGTTGAAAATCCCCCCATGTTGGCAGTCAGAATTAGCTATCCTAATTATAATAAAGGGATCATATCTCCCTAGCCCTGAAATCTCTCCACTGGCTCCCAGTGGCTGCAAGGATCGAGTTCAAGACCCTCTGCATTGTCAACAAGGCTTTCTGGGGCTGGCCCCACACTACATCCAACTCTCTTTTCCTAAGCACTTTCCGTCTTGAGCCCTCTGCTCATCCACCTCCAACTCTGAGGGTCAGACTCTTCTCCAGGCTGAAAGTGGGGGGTAGATCTCTCTCCTCGGCTGGTGTCTACCATTGGAACAGCCTCCCTGCCTCTCTCAAACTTGAGCAGGACCACCAAGTGAATACCTTCCTTTTCGCCATTGCTTTCTCTCGCTCTCCTGCTGATGTTCTTGTCTGATGCACTAACTGGTTACCTGGCCTCCCTCTGAACCTTATGGGGACCAGGGTCCTTCACACCCACTAGCCCCATGCACTGCATGTGGACATACCACGCACGAGGGACTGTATCTTCAACCCCACAGTCCCCTGCCTCCTTGAGCTTTGCTTATTGCACTCTCCCTTTGCCTCCCCCTGCTACTTCTCCTCTCCCTTCCCCCTGCACTTGCACGATCTGAATGACACAAGGCCTAGTAAGATCGTTTGTTTTGTCCTCGCTTTGTCTCCCCTTCCTTGTCTTGTCCGCCTAGGAACACTTGTGTGCAGGTCGTTATAAATGACGTATCATATTTATTTTCCTCCATTTAATCTAGCGTTTGGGCTTCAATCTCATTATATAGGTTTTATTTTTGATTCTTCATTTGCTTTAGAGGCACAAACTGCCACATTAGATCGGTCTTGTTGCTCTTACCTTTTTAACATTAAGAAAATTCATCAAATATAAACCTTTGCCTCTACTAAATTATTATTACAAGCTATTTTCCTAGCTTGTAGAAACTATTGATCTTCCTTGTATGTTGGCCTTCATAATTAAACGATTTTCCCACTTGGTTCTGTTCTACACTCTGATGAAAGGTTCCGGTTTGGACTTCAAGCTTCCTCGGTCATCTCTCCTTGTTTGATTTGGCCTCCTATTAAAGCCTGAAGCTAGAGGTACCGCCTCCACTTTACCTCCAAAAAGGACCGGCATTACCATATGGTAATACTGCCGGAGGTAATACCGGCAAACTTGTAGTTTGGCGATGCAGGAAAAATTGAGGTAAACTGTATTACCTCCACTTTTTACTCACACCGCCAAACTCGTAATGAGCCTTTTCTGTCATTAGTGGGTGTAGTGTTTGTTATCTTATGTTATGTTCAAAAGGTAAAAATAAAACAAATGGTGCATGGGTCTCCACATCTACAATCCAGGAAATCCATACCCCTCTGTACTCCGAGTACTGTTTACAGGAGTAGTATATTAAATCGCAGATGTGTAAGTTGTATTCTCTGCACCCGCAGTGTGGTCCATCTCAGGTAAGGTTCTAGAATTAATGGATCTGGTATGATAAGATTGGCTATTTATAGCGCGCTTAGTATCCAGATGGTTCTAAGCGCGGACCCGGGGATCGAACCTGTGTTGCTTTGTGTTGTCTTGCTTCCAAGACAAGCACGTTGCCCCGTAGCTATCCTCCCGAGACAATGGGGCCGATTCATGGAGTAAATGTGCGCTGAAATTTGTGGCGCAAGCTGGCGCAAACGCGAAAAAGTCAGCTCACGCGCACCCGAGCGATTCATGGAAGGCCCGGCGCGAGTGTTCCCTGGGATGTGCGCCAAATCCACGGGTGGCGCACACGGGCGCACACGTCACTGCAACATCCCGAACGCACCAACACACCAAAAAGGGGGCGGAACAGGTGGAATGGGGAACAACGTGTGAAAATTAGGGCGTAACTGGGGAGGAACTGCTGGGAAATACACGAAACGCCCACACGCACGCAAACAACACGTATTCATGGAATCAAATAGGGAAAACCCGCACACGGCAAAAGACACGCACAGGCGGAAACACGTCCGCTACACAAAGGCAGGTGGAAGCGTCCCCACGCAGTACGAAAGTGCGCACAAACCACAAACACGTATATACAGCTAAGATGAATGTCCCATTTCACGCAGCACTGATCGTGGTACACCGCAGGAGGAGGAGAATAGCCAGGCCCTGCATTTATTTGCCCTGGACCAGCCTTTTCGGGAGGCCTGATGACCAGATTTTTCTTATTTTATTTATTTATTTCTTATTTTATTTTTATTTATTTTTCACCTCGAATCATCCTAGACCTGGTCACTGAGTGGGAGGATGACCTCACATCACCACCCTTGTGCGCTCAAGCACTGAGCCCCTTGGAAAGGGTGCTCAATTTAACTGCATTTCTTGGCCACTGGGTCATTTCAGCGGACCACTGCCATAGTGGGGGGCGGGGGGTCTAACAGGCCACACAGTCACGCTGCCTATACCAGGTGTTGGCAATCATGACTGCACAACCCTCAGTCCGCAGGCACATATACATGCCCAGAAAACCCTCAAAAAGGCAGGCCGTGGGTCAGGACTTTTACAGGGTAGCACACTTCCACAAAGTGCTTGGTGCCCTAGATTGCACACATTTGGCCCTATGTCCACCTAGGGCCACGGAGAATATCCACCACAACCGCAAGCACTGGCATTCCATCAACATACAGGTTGTATACCTCTCTCTATGGAAACTATACTGGGTCTACCCATGACAGTTTCATATACAGAATGTCCGCCCTGAGCGGGGACCTGGAAGCTGGGAAGCATGGCGACACATGGCTCATTGGTGAGCACAAATGTCTGTGCACATGCATGCATGTCACACACAGACAAATACAGAAACCCAACTAATGACAACCATCCTCACCTTCCCAGGGGACAGTGCCTACCCTCTGAACAACCACATGATGATGCCAAAACGGAACCCCACCACACCACACCAGGTAAGATACAACGCAGCCCATATTGCAAACAGGGCCATAGTGGAGCGCACATTCGGAGTGCTCAAGTCACGATTACGCTCCCTTGACCGCTCTGGCGGCCCACTACTATATGCACCCCCAGTAGTGTGCGAGATCATTGTGGCAATATGTGCCCTGCACAAAGTCGCAAGGCGGCGGGGCATACCGGTTACAGGTGTACATGGTGGTGCCCCCACATCCCCAACCACATGCACAGGCGCTGCTCATGGGAGGGGAAAGGGTACGTGGCGAGGCAGCTTGGACCCAGCTTGTGGCCACATTTATCACCTAAACTCCCACCCCAACTGCCACAACCTTACCACCCTGAGAATGTATTCATGGAAGTGCTACATTGTGTGCATCCCTAGCTACTTAAACATAACCAATCTGGTGTGACCAAAAGGAACACATGCAAGGTGCATATCCCACCACCCCCAGCTAAACAGGCCATGTAAATCACTGGTATGTTACCCAAACCCTCCCAGCACCCATGACCCCTGTCCTCCATGCCATGTCATGCAGCAGCTCAACAGCCAACCAAATGCACAACACATGACACTATTGTCATTAAGTGCGACCTGAGAAATGTAAACAGGCATGAGACATTCACACCTGACATGGAACCTGATAAACTCACTTGGCAAAAAGATCCCACACATACAAAGGGGGTCATTATGAGTATGGCGGTATGCCATAGACGGTGCCGGTACGTCACTGGCACGGTCCATACTATACCGCCATATTATGAGTAACCCTGGTGGGTGGCAGGCTGTGTGGTGGTTGCCACAGCTGCACCTGCAGCTACCACTACCGGTGGGCCCGTGTCAGCACATGTTACTTACCGTCGGGTCGCAAGGGTGCCAGGGTTGGATGCAACAGCAGCATCACCTGGAGCCGCAGGAGGTGGTGGCATGGCTGCACCACCACGTGTCTGGACATCCTGCCCCTGTGGTGCACCCCTGCCTCTTCAAACTCTACGGCCACCCTGGCCACCCTGGACACCACATACTCCCTGGTCACCCCGGCCACGTGCCTGACCACTCCCAACACAGGCAGGACACCCAGCTGAGCCCCCCATAACCTTTGGTGGCCTCTCAACCATGGCACAGATGTACAACTGCCAATGGGAGGTGCACTGAACAATTGTCCTGGTCAATTGAGGTGAAGGGGGCAGGGTACGTGATGGTAGATGCACCCCTGTGCTCCTGCAAGGCTGCTTGTGGACCCTGGGGATAAATGACCCTCACGCAACGCTCAGGCACAGCAAAAATACAAGAAAAATGTATACGCAACCCCTGTAGCCCATGTGCGTGTAAAAAAAACTCACGCAGTACGCTGTGGCACACAAGAACACAAAAAAACATACGCGATGAACGCGTGGGCTACTATGACATCAATAAATGCGGTAGGTGACAAACAGGGGCACCCGCAGTGGAAAAAATAGCATGCAAAAGCGTGCGCGACTCACTGCCTGCGTGGAAAATAAGTACGCGTAGGCACTGTAACCGCTGTGAAGTAATCGTGTGCGTGTGAACCCCAAAGTAGGAAAAACACACGCGTCGGTCTCCAATGAAAGCACCTACAGCACGCTGCAGACCCGCGCGGACCACTAACATGTACAGAAGGAAACGCCCACGCGCGTTACATCACATACGTGCCTACGCGCTAAGGGCCTTTCCTCGAATTACATGCGGATGTGCTGTTTTTTCACGTGCCAAATCACTCCGTATCAAGCTGGCCACGCAACAACACATGGAAGACCACGCTCCTGCCCAGAAGGCCATTTTACTGCCCCCAGAGCCCGAGCCAACTCCCACCAGCCATCTGCTGCTGCCTGCCTGCCTGCTGGCCACGTGGCCTGCCTGCTGGCCACGGTGCCTGCACGTCACCCCTGCTGGAACAGAAGACTCCCGTCTGAAGTTCCATCATTCCACAGCCCAGCACCAGGACCAAGTTGCCCACCCACACCTGCCTCGGGGGTTGCCATGTCGGGGAAACACCATCAGACATCACTGGCAACCCCCAGCCAGAGAGGCAGAGGGCTGCCAGCTTCACAGCAAGAGGGTTGGCATCTTGGTGGAGCAAGACCTCTTGGAAGCAGCGGATGCAGTGAGGCGCAGGGTCCACCTTACCACTGACGACATGAGGGTCCTGGAACGAATTAACCCAGCGTTTCAGCACCAGGTCCTCGAGAGGGAGAATGGTCCGGAGTCGAGCGGTAAGTGTCCATGCGTACTTATTGGACGCAGTGCATGTTGAGGTGTGCCAGGAGTGTGCAGCTTGGACATATGTCTGAAAAGGGCCATGTATGGATGTGTATGTGAAGGGACATGACCGTGCTGCATGTGAGTCCTGTCATGTGTGATGCACATCAATGGTGTATGTGTTCCAAAGCATGATGCACACCTTCATGTGGAGATGCACACATGTTAGTATTTCTGTGTATGTACTATGGCATGGTTGGGGTGTGACATATGCATGCTGGTTCCACCTTCATGTACGTGGTGCATGGCATACATGTGCGTGTGTGTGTTTGACATGTGTTCGACAGTGATACGCCATGGATGCATGTGACACAGACATGTAGGAACCCGATTGGCAGATGTGACATAGTTGCCGATGATTGCACTGTGACAGGTGGTGGAGCTGTACAGATGCATGTCTGTCTGTTGGTGTGTGTGCATGTGTTCTGCACTCCCCATGTTGCTTGTGACATCATGCCAACCTTCGGATGTTCATGCTGGTGTGTGTATATGGATGCTGCTGCCTGCTGCACGATTCCTGTCAATTTGTGCATGTATGTGGGTTCAAATGATATGAGTGTTGGGGAGTGTGATGCCATCTGTGAAGTTTGACACAGCCACTCATGTGCAACTGTCATGTGTGTATCCGACCATTGTACAGTGCCCTGATGCCTGTGTTCTGTCTCTCCCTGTCTGCAGCGTCGACTGATGAAGAGGGTGGAGACGCTGCTGCGGAGCACAGCGGCAGGGATCCCACCGCCAGCTGGAGACGCAAGGCGCAGCTCTCCTCCCACGTAGTCATCTCTTCCGGGAGTGAGGAGTCTGGTGCCGCATCCATGGCCGCAGCTGCCGAGGGAAGGTCCAAGAGGTGATATGATATGATATGATATGGCATTTGTAACGCGCCTATACACAAGTGTTTCAAGGCGCGACGAGGCAGGGGGGGAACAAGGGGAGACAGACAACAATCCTACTAGGCCAGGTGTCATTCAGATCGCGCAAGTGCAAAGGGCAGAGGGAAAGGGAAAAGTGCAAGGGGGAAAGGGAGAGGGGAAAGTGCAGTATAGGGTTAATAGCATACAGCAAACAGGATAAATAACAAGGGCCAGCTGGTGGCAAGTGCGAAGTAAGTGCAGACAAGTGCTGGGAAAGGGGGCTGTAGGGATACAGACACAGTCCTGTAGTGCAGGAGTTCATGGACTTTGCTCCACCTAATATATATTGTTTTTTATTCATAGGTGGAGGGTGGAGGTGGACTCCTCGGCAGCGGTAGGGGCAGGTGAGCCCCCACAGGGGGCACGGAGTCATCCAGGTTGGTGGGGGGGTTCAGTTGAGGAGGAGGCCGTGGAAGGCCCACGCACGGGGCCTGGAGGGGGGATTCCACTGGTGCTAGGGGTGCAGTCCAGGGGCAGGGACAGGAGGCAGCACAGCCCGCCGCGGAGGTGCCTGTGTGTAATCCTGTCCCCGATCCTGTGACTGCATCATCCCGCACCTGCAAGGATTCCTTCGTCCAGACCCGTTTTCAGGGAGGGGATGCATGAACAACAACTGGCCTTCCTCTCCCTGCGGACATGGCAATCCATGACCGGATTGAGCCTGTCCTAGCTGGGCTGGCGTTGCGCCAACGTGGTATTCAGGATGACGTGCAGAGTTCTCGTGAGGACAATGCACGTCATTTAAAATACCTCATTGACTGCATCATCCTACTAGGACAGGTCACCGGCACTGGGTTCCTCCGTGTGCTGGATCTTCTAGCGACCCCCTCCTCAACTGAACCCCCTATGCGCCAGTCATCCTCTGTGCCATCTTCCTGCCCAAGTATCACCTTGGCACCCTGTGGAGATGCCCCTGAGCCACCAGCCAGGCTGGTGGAGGACACATCCCTGAAACAGTCGGGAGTCGGAGGTCCAGCAGGGGTGGCCACCCCACCAACTGGACCCCAGCAAGAGGAGGACATGCAGGCATTGAGAGGCAGGGCACATGCACGGCAGCAGCATGCTCAGGGTGGGAGCGATGATGGTTCGGGGTCATTAACATCACAGGGGCAGGCATCGGCCGGAGGGCAGGAGGACCCTGGATCGGGAGTATCTTCTGTGTGGCAGTGGTTGGGCCAGCAGATAGATGAGGAGCGGCGACGGTGGAGGAGGCCCGGCTCACTATGGTCAGGGCGGAGAACTCCATGTGCAGGGCATTGAGGTGGGCTGAGTGCCTCGAGGCAACTCGCAGGGAGTTGGAGGAGGCCATGGCTGCATCCCTGTGAGACCTCAAGGCCAGGGAAGAGGCCCACCTCTGGAGCATCGACGTGGAGTTCGATGATGCCTAACCCGGAACATCAAAAAGTGAGTCGTAGGACTTGCCAGCCGCCTTTGTACATAGTTCTTTAGGGTTCGGTTTCCTTTGTTTTATCTTTCTTTTTGAAGTTCATGGACTTTGCTTCACTTAATGTATATTGTTTTTTATTCATAGGACTTTTTTGTAGGTTTCCTTTTGTTTTGGGATCATGGACCCTTTGGACTTGTATTGTATATAGTTCAAGACTTGTACATTCTTTTTTTACAATTCCCATGGATCAATGGTTTTCTTTTTTTTTGATTATTTAATCCATATTGACATTGGCGATGGACAACTTTTCTTTTTTCATATCGTGGATTTTTGTTTTTCATTGGATTTAACTTTTTTTTGGAATTGCTTTCATTATTTCTTAATTTGCAAGTTTGATTTTCATGATGTTATTGCATTATGTTTTTTAATACATTTCTTTTTACTTCATGATTGATGTTGTGTACTATCATTGGTTTGTGCATGTCTCAATGAACATTGCCTCAGTCATGTGTTGCCACTCTATGGCTCTGTTGTGCATTTATGCATGGCCATGGTGGTTCTTCTAAGACTCTCATGGCATTGGTAATTTGGGAGTGGGTGCAGTGGATGGTTGCATGCTTGTACTAGGGGGCAGGGGGGGATTTGGGTTGGCATTAGGGCCATGGGTCTGTTTTGTTAGGACATGTAGTTTGGTGGGCCATGTGTCGGGCCTGCTGGCAGGTGCCCGTCAATGGGGGTGGGTGGGGGGGTGTGGGGACATGAGTTGGGGCCTGCTGGCAGGTGCCCGTCAATGAGGGTGGGTGGGGGGGTGTGGGGACATGAGTCGGGGCCTGCTGGCAGGTGCCCGTCAATGGGGGTGGGTGGGGGCTGGAGGGACATGTGCTGGTGGGTTGGGAGACATGTGGCGGGGCTCCCAAGTGCATGGTGCCATGTGGCCTGCCTGCGGGCATGGTATGGGGTGATGGGCTGCCTGCGTGGCATGCCCAGGGGGATGGGCTGCCTGCAGTGCATGAACTGGGGTGATGGGCTGCCTGCGGGGCAGGGGGAGGAGGGGCACACCCAGGAGAGCACACGCTGCCAAATCGCGTGTGAAACTACCTGCGCACCCCCGGAATACACGTACCCCGCTCGCGCCAGCGAAATCGCGTGTGAAAGTCAACGCGCTTCCCTGGAATACACATATCCCGCTTGTGCCAGGCCTATCGTGTGTAAAACTCCCTGCACACCCCCGGAATACACGTACCACGCTTGCGCCAGGCCAATCGTGTGTAAAACTCCCCGCGCACCCCCGGAATACACATACCCCACTTGCACCAGGCCAATCGCCTGTGAAAGTCCACACGTACTCCCCAGAATACACGTATCCCGCTCGCGCCAGGCTTATCACGTGTAAAACTCCCCATGCATCCCTGGAATACATGTACCACGCTCGCGCCTGCGAAATCGTGTGTGAAAGGCAGGCAGTCCATCACCGCAGTCCATGCCCCGCAGGCAGCCCATCACCCCTGGGCATGCCCCGCAGGCAGCCCACATTACAGGGGGGATGTTTTCCAAGCAATTTACCTGGCGCGAGCGGGATACGTGTATTCCAGGGTTGCGCGGGGAGTTTTACACGCGATTTTGCTGGCGCGAGTGGGATACATGTATTCCGAGGGGTGCGCATGGAGTTTTACATGCAATTTTGCTGGCGCGAGCGGGTTACGTCTATTCCAGGGGAGCACAGGGAGTTTTACACGTGATTTCGCTGGCGCAAGCGGGGTATGTGTATTCCAGGGGTGCGTGGGGAGTTTTACACGTGATTTCGCTGGCGCGAGCGGGATACACATATTCCGTGGGGTGCGCGGGGAGTTTTACATGCGATTTCGCTGGCGCCAGCGGGGTACGTGTATTCCAGGGGTGCGCTGGGAGTTTTACACGCGATTTCACTGGCGCCATCGGGGTACGTGTAATCTGAGAGGTGTGCATGGAGTTTTACACGCGATTTTGATGGCGCGAGCGATGTATGCGTATTCCGGGGGGTGCACGTGGAGTTTTACATGCGATGTCGCTGGTGCGAGAAGGGTACTCAGAATCTGAGGGGTGCGCAGGGAGTTTTACACGTGATTTTGCTGGCGCGAGTGGGGTACGCATATTTCGAGGGGTGCGCATGGAGTTTTACATGCGATTTCTCTGGCGCGAGCGGGGTACGCGTAATCTGAGGGGTGCATGTGGAGTTTTACATGCGATTTTGCTGGCGCGAGCGGGGTATGCATATTCTGAGGGGTGCGCAGGGAGTTTTCCATGCGTTTTCACGGTTGGGGGGCTGTATGCTGGTCCACTGGCCTTTGCGCCATGTACTGGATTTGTGCGATGTTTTTGGCCCACGGGGCGGGGTTGGGGGCGTAACTGGCGCTGCTGCATGGTCGCTGCGCCACGGCTGGTTATGGATGTAAAAATCCATTAATACGCTCTGCGTCAAAATGGGTTTTGGTGCAGGTGGCTGGCGCAAGCACTTCTGTGCTTGATTCCATGCTTAGTTTCTTTAAATGGCTTCAAAGTTTCTAGACAAACCTCTCGGCACTTTCTGTGGGTTGAGCCCTGGTGCAAAGTGGCGAGTTCGCTCAGCGGTACTGTAGTACCACATCATTAATCGATGAACATAGGCAGCTTAATGACATTCAGATGTTGCAGGCAGTGGTTCAAGTTGGCACACCTTAAAGGGCTGTATGGGCATCTCAGAGAAAGATGCAGCAGGTGATTTAGTCCAAACAGTCAAGATTGGCCGAGGACAGCTTTTAACAACAAGGCATCTCAACTGGTGGTCCAGTTCTTTGTGCACAGGTGGCAGTCAGGTGCATAAGGCATCAGCAGCTCAGAGGTGCTTTGGCAACGGCTCTACAGTATCAATTGTGTCCTAAAGGTAAATGATGAAATACTGAGCAATAGCGATGCCAGATCTAATTCACCTGGACGTTAAAGTTTGTGGGATTTCAACACAGGAGCCCTAAAATCGTGGACCTCCCTTCTGGGCTTCCCCAAAACAGACAAGTACCCTAAACTACCTAAAGGACACTGCCCCACCCCTCCCTTCGGAATGGTTGTGTGTCCTGGCCAAAAGGTTCTCAAATGCAGTTTAGCTTCAAATTTCTTCCAGCTTTGATTTCTGTGTACCTTGGAAACTCTTGAAGGAAAGGGTCTTGCTCCCTTCGCTGGTAACTGTTTGTTCCTCCAAGCGGAGATGATTTGTGCTAACAACAGCTCCAACAAGATTGAGTGGAGTAGTGTGGTACTACTCCATCCTACCACTGGATTGCTGCATTCTCAAGCTCTCTGTAAGGGTTCAAAAGGAAGCATGTTTAGGAAGTGTCCACATTCATCTACAGCTGTACCAGAGGTCCTAGGCCCTAGAAAGTCACATCAGGACTGGGCATGATACAAAGGGTAATGCCCAGGATTGCAGGGATGGTTAATCCGGTGCCATTAGGTCTCGGCTGCCTTATTCTCACCTTTGCCCTGTCCCCTGAAGATCAAAGCATATCTGCCAGTGTTTCCCTTCCTTTTGCCTGCCCAGCCACTGGTAACATGCTCCCATTGAGAGGTTTCTGGTTCAGTCCTGCACTTAGAATTCACCCCCTCCACATCTGGGTAAAGTGTTACTTTCTCACTTGAGACTAACAAAAGAGTTCCCTGTACGGACTATACCATTAGCTAGCAGCCTATGAAGAGAAGAAGGCAGTCAAGAAGATGTATTTATTATCTGACCAGCCAATACGTGTTAAACAGTGGAAATGGAATTGGCTAGAACTTTATTTCTCTACATGTAACAATATTCTTCTTTAGTCGATTATTAGTAGAACATTGCTTTATCTTTACTTCACTGCAGCCTCCAATTTCCTGGATGCTAGCACTCTACCACCCGGTGTGAAAGTAAATTTAAGAATCGAGTGACGTTAACAAAAATGCTGCATTCATTGCAATAACGCCACCTGGCTGCTAGCAGAGGTCAAGTCCTAAAGTGGGGGGACTGATCAACAAATACAATGGGATGTGGCGTCGCCAGAAATTAGCATATCAAAGTGAAATATGCACAGTTAGTTAAATTGACTTTGCATAACCAGCCAAATTGCACTGGACGAATGGCACCTGCCTTTCATAAAATCAACACACCCACAAAACCAAAAGAGGATATTTTCTTTTAATAGTGTTTTTGAAAACGTTAACAGGTTTGCATGTTTTAAACTCCAAGAACCAATACAAATGTTTTCCCTGAACCTGCAGTACCGAAATGTGACATTTTACATTTAGTTGTTGGTTATGTTTCATCAGGTTATATAGTGCAGTGGTGACATGTCCGGCCTGCAAACTTGACGACTGCGGTTCACCGAGATCGGCTTTATTTCATAAATGAAAAGAGGACATTCAATTTTTTTTTTTTATTTTAGCTGGGGAGGGACTGAGTCCACCCTCTGAAAAAAGTAGGTGGACTGCGTCCCCCCCGCGTGTACCCTCGACTTCAGCCCTGGCTGCTAGGCAAGTTTAGGCATAAGCAAACTGTATTAATTACGATCAAACTTTCTACAACTTCAAAGATTAATATTACTAGAGTGGGAGGTACCAATGAACGAACATCTGTATGGTATTAACTGGTTCCACCTACTGCCAGACAAGCTCTTAAAGGAACCCACAATTGCACATGACACTTCTGTATCTGACATGTGGGCAATTCATGATTCAGCTGTCTGTCTTTGGACTGTGCCCAGTAGAAGTAGACTTGTAACCTCTACATGAATGGCAGATGTTGATATGTGCTCACTGAGAAATTAAATCAGCTAAGGGGTCACCACCGACATTACCTTTCAGTAGTACAACAAATGTCAAAGTGGGGTTGTTCAGCAGTGCACAGTTTTCTACAGAGAAACCACCTTCACTTTGCATTATGCATATCAGAAATGCCCAGGGAAGTGTACTCGGTCACAGATGGGCTCACAGGAAGTTTAATACCGGAGGCGCTCTTCCTCAGTTCCATATTCTTCCATAGAAAGGCAGAGAAAATGCCTTCACCAAGCTAAACATGATAGTCATTTTTTGGCCCATATGCGGGATACTGACTCCTCCAGGTGTGCGGGTCAGGGCTCAGCTGTGTCCTAAAATGCTGATGTCAGGGCTTTTTTGCACGTGGCTGGCCGACGACGTTGGTGTAGGCAGGAATTCTGCAGGTAAGGGCAGTCCTGTCTAGAGGCGACCATCTCTGCGCTTCAAACTCGCAGACGGGGTCGAGCTAAGAGCGAACCTCCAATTTAAGAGGAAAAGTATAATGCGGGGAAAACCTCTCAAACTCTCTTCCAGATGATACTAGGAAGCAACAGTATTAGAGGAGGCAGCAGAGGGTGCTCCGGTCCACACGGGTGATCGCGGAGTATTGTAGGCAGGAGAAGGGAGGAGAGGAAGTCTCGGAGCAAGGAGAGGGATCCAGGAGGACACGAGTCAAGAAGCATCAGGAGACACAGTATCAGGAGACAGCAACAATAAAGCAAGGATAACAATACCTTAGGGTTGAGATGCGCGGTGTTGATCCCCTTCTCGTTTCCGTGGAATCCGCCGCTTATCCGAGTTCGGAGCCACGTATGACATTTCTGCGTGGTGTTGACTCCCGACTGTGGCGCCATCTTGAGATTGGCGTAACGCCTCGAGGAAATGGGAACAAGCGTCCATTGCTGCGATAGCAACCTGCTGCGTATGCATCCAGACAATAAATCAGGACTTTTTAGGTCTTTGTTCCAAACCACACCAAACCTGGCTTTTTCACTCAACCAGGCCAGGGTGTTTTTTCAAAGGACCTGCCAGGGTTCACACCTTTCTGATTTGGGGACATTTAGTATGATTGTGTTACGGCTGTTTACCTTTTGAGTCTTAACTTTATTGTCTAACACAACCTGATGTACATCTAATGGGAAAGGCGGCAGCTGCAATGTTTACTCTGGTAATTATAAGGTTGGGCGAGGCTTGCCATTTAGACAAGGCACTCGTTGTTCAGTCTTAGCAATTCTTCTTCAGTGGGTGGGTGCCATTATTCACAGAAGTTAGTTGAGAGTGTCCTATTTGGGATGCTTCTTGTTTTCGGAGAATTGTGTTATTACCATCTGTGAAAAATCACTTATTAATATCGCTGCTTTTTAAATTTCCCCCTCATGGCATCTTCACATGTTGGTGTTTGTGGACGAACTTTGACTGTATGACAGCACCAGGTGTAACCCCTGGCTCCAAATGGGGCCATTTCAGATAGGGTATTGTATACCAGGGGAGGTAGGGGACACACTAGACGAGAAATAAACACAGAACACAGGAGTGTTAGCAAATATTTGTATTTAATGTGCTTATGTGCTTAACTGGACTTGCATGACTATCCCACGTGTCTCCACCATGGGGGACACACAGACTTTTTTGACATTTTTTTACTTTATTTATTTATTTATTGTGATACAGTTTAATTTATAAACTTTACACAAAATATAAAATAAATATCATATGGTTAGAACATAACATTAGCATACACAAAAATAAAAATGAAAATGAGAATAAAAATAACATTAAGCATTGAGCATAATCTTCTTATGTCAAATATATACCACATACTTATCTATAAAACAGATACTAAATACAAATTATTCAGTTGAAACTGTTACTTAAAATGTTATATCCAGGCTACTTTCAATCCTCAACCAGATGGTATACAAAGGAGTCAGCAGGCGCATATTGTTGGTATTAACACAGTGGTTCCAAAACAGATCATCCTTAATTTACTCACTATTATGGACATAACTGTCCAACAGAGGAATAAAGGTACTAGCCATCTCAGGGCATTCAGTCAGAAGATGCTTTCCTGTCTCCAAATGATCTTGAACTTTGCATAGTCGGCATATTCGCAGCGTAGCAGCCATCTTGGTTTGCCTTCCTATGACCATTCTCGTGGGAAGTTGCTCCAGTCTAAGTAACAAGATAAACCGTCTTAGTCTAGGTGATGGACAGATATTCAGATACCTCTGAGGTTTCTTGAAGTCATATAGTCTATATTGCACAAACTTGTAGCTACGCAGACTCCTCAGATGTTCGAAGTTCTCAGTCCAAGCCCATAGGTCTATACGTTTACAGAGAGCCCTTTGAGCTTTATCTGAGTACTCCCCCTCCCTCTCGTGCCACCCAATATCAGAATACAATTTTGTCATCTGCTCAATAGTTGACATACCCAAATTCTCCCTGGTCATTTCTTGATAAACAGCAGATAGTAGTCCATTCCTAGTGTCACGAGTCATTTTTAAGTATAATGAAGCGCGCTTCTTCAATACTAGCGCCTTAAGATAGATCAGGCCCAGCTCTAATCTTATTATGGCCATAGGCATGCAGGGCGGTAAGCCAGATCTATATCCAGTAATGCTTCTAGTCTATATATAATGGCCGGGGAGAATGCCTGTATGTACAACTGCCGAATGCCCCACAGCATAAAGCCACACTGCTTCACCATAAACCTGTGGAACAAGGCAGTCATTTGCACAGCTCTAGTTGTACGCAGTTGTTTACAGGCCACATAGTCACCGGTAACTTCAAAGTCTATACCTAGGTATCGATATTGAGGGACATAGCTGATGTTCAATAAGCCTACCTGGAGTGAAAAACAAGATTTTCTCTTTTTAGTATATCTCACAACTTTAGTTTTCCCTAAGTTAATACTAAGGCCTATTTAATTGCATTAAAATTGAAACAATTTTTTTTAGCAATACCACATTTTCTTGTTAATACATTCAAAATACAAAATACAAAATAAAAAAGAAGATAGAAAAGAAAAGATCATCCCTGAAATTTAGCAAAGCCTGTTCCGTAAATGGCTTATAGTGGTTTAGATCGAGGTTTCAGCCAAGATTTCAGATAGAAATGTTACCACTGCGATTACATATTTAGTCTTACGACCTTCCATCAAAGTCCTCCACCAAACTTCTGAGTCTAAAACCTGAAACTCGGATTGAAAGGATCCAAATAATTTCGCTTGTGCATCCCACACAGTGTAATAAGATAGTTTAGGGTTTTGACCATAGACTCATCTTTGGTCGGCGCATAAAATTTGACTTTAAATTGTGTTTTTGACTTTGGCTTGCATAGGCACCTGATTCCATCTAGAAGTCACTTCACTCTGTGAGCCTAATAATGCTACGGTTGATTGCACTGTTTCTGCTATATTTGCTATTTGCTTGCATTTGCCATTCCAGGATGGCTGTTCTTACTGCTGCACTGGAGTGCTGGGCATGGTGCTGCTGGGGGTCACTGATTGATTCTTGCCCTGATCATATGGGCCAATGAGGAAGCTGGCAGGCTTGGCCGGCCCTCTTCACAAGGCCCACTCCTAAGTTCCTGTCAACCCCTGTTCACCACGGTATGCCGCGTACCCGTATGCCTGATTGCCTCTCACCCCCTCTCCTTGGTCGCATTGGCTATTTACATGAACCCTCACCCCCCTAGTTGGTTGAGGTTTGTTAGTTCGAGTGCTTCCATGGACCAGACTTCATGTATGTGAGTAGCTGCCGCCTTACTTCATCATCTTCGCTTCCCCAATATTTTCATTCAAAACTATACATCTGTATGTACTTGCCACCTGTATTATGGGATTGCCACAGTGTTTTTATATGTAGTTTTTTCACCCTGTTAGTATTGAAGAAGTGATAATACGTAATAGCGGCTGGCTCCATGTACCTACTTATTATGACCAGCTTATATGTTCACTTTGCAGGCATGCACCATGTGGCTGGCACCATGTCTTTTTGCTCACTAAGAGCCTGCAGATATATGTAGCTGCCGCCATGTAACATGTGGTTGGCACCATGTATTTGTCCTCTAACTATGACTTGGTATTTGTATATCCTGCTACCGCCATGCAACATGTGGCCAGCACTATGTACTTACCCAGCTTTGTATAATTTTGTAACTTTAAGCACTTTTTGTTTTCCATCACTTTTTGTTTTCTATCACTGTAACCTTTCAGGTAAAGTGCCTTGGCACCTCAGGGTTTGGGTGCTAGAAAAATAAATACATTTTAACGGTAGCAACATTTATTTCCTTGTGATACTCCACGAATTGCCCGTATCTCATTCGTGGGCTGCAGGTTCATGCAAATTCACAGAAATTGGTCCTTGATCTTCCTATCAGTAAACTTCTTTAGTTAGTCACATACTGTGTTTAGTTTCCGGCATTCTGGACGCAGAAGGGCGACCAATTGGTAACTGGCAGCTGCCTCAATAGTTTGAATCCAGTCCTGCTCTTTAAATATTTCTTGACCCATGTTGGATTCGTCAGTAAGAGATTGAGTAAACCTCCAATCTCTGTTACTTGTTTCATTGTTTCCAGTCTCCATCGGTTCAAAATGGGGTTTTATGCAGCCGTGAATTCTTTATGCAGCATTTCCAGGATGGCAGGGCGTGAGGGCATAAAGCATTTCCTGAACAGAGCTAGTCTGTTCCATTCTACTGTACTTTTCAAAGAAGAAAGCCCTAGTTCTCGCTGAATGATTACAATAGGTGTGGATAGAGGAACAGCCAACATCTTTTTCCAAAATATGCCTACAAGGCGTGACCATAATGACTCAGGAATATTAAACATAGCTTCTGCTGCATATGTATCACCCGGGACCACCTTCGGTTTGTAAAACAGAAGACCTGGCATTATTGAAAAGTGGCCGAACTTTGCGGTTTAAAGCGCATGCTTGACTGGTGAGACTTTTAGCCTTTGCTCATAGGTGTGATGTCATCAGGGTTTTGGGTCTTGAAACGCTTAACCAAACACCCAGGTATTTGAAGGAGTGTACCTGCTCGATCCCTTCTGCATCTAAATACCAAGAAAAACGGTTTTCCCTTTATTTGAGTTACCAAAACTCAGAATTTTCTTTTTTTCCATGTTGATTTCAAGGCTGTTTGATGTAATATAACTTTGTAGTGAGTCCAGTTGTCTTTGTAGACCTACAGGGGTCTGATCGATTAAGACATCGTCGTTCGCATACAATAAGAGGGGTAACTGGACGCCTCTGACCTTTGGAGGAAAAGATCTTTATTGATACAAAAGATTCCTTCATATCTTCCAGAAAAAAGATATAGAGAGCTGGCGCCATTGGGCACCCTTGTTTAACTCCCCTAGAGGTGCTGATTTAGTTAGATAAGAGGCCAGTGTTGTTCAACAGCACTCTCAATGCGGTGTTGAAGTGCATTGCCTTGATGGGTTCGAGCAGAGATGTAGGGCAGTTTTTTGTTTCAAGTTTTCCCTATAATTTGCACCAGTCAATTTGATCAAACACCTGGATCAGGTCCACAAACGCCATGAAGATCTTAGGTTTCCTGTTTCCTGATTTACCCTTAAGTAACTAAAGTAATAGAATGTTCACTGAGGTTCCCAGCCCCATAACAAAGCCCGTTTGAAATGGGTCGTTACAATTGGCTTGCCGACATCAGTTGTGGAAGTGATCCACGATCATCAAACCGTAGAGCTTCCTAATTATGTCCAGGAGGGCGATAGGGCAGTAGTTCTTGAGGTTCTCCCGATTTCCTTTTTTGTGAATTGGTACTATTATCACCCTCCTCCATGAACTAGGGATTTGATGGGAGATGCCGAATGCTCTTTCAACATGTAGTTGGTCAACCCATCCGGCCCTGGTGCTCTCAAGCAGTTGAAGTTTTGGATTTGCCTTTCATTGTAACTAGTGTTGCTTGAAAATACCCAAGGATCAGCACTCTGAGCAACAAGGCCACTAGGTGTATTGTTTGGGTCCACAGCGTAGAGATTTCTAAAATGGTTGGTCCAGCTCTCTTCACTTATTGGGTTGGACTGTTCTTCCTTGGACACCGTAGCCACTGATTTTATAAGTGACCAGAAGCTTCTCAGGTCCCTGCTAGCCCTGAGCATTTCCTCTGAGTCGTTCTGATACATCTGCTGTCTAATAGAGAGAAGCCAGTTTTTATACCTTCTCTTTTCTATGAGTGCAATGTGCAAGTCCTTAGGAGAACTGGATTTCCTTGCCACCCTTACCAGCCGTCTGACCTGTTATCTTCGATCTACTATCTCTGTATTGAACACATGTTGATGGTTGTCAGCCAAGTTAAGTTTCCCATAACGTTGGATGCTAAATTGTTCCAAGAGGGGGGTATATTCAAATGATGGCCCTGCTGCACCAAGGTCCACAGTTAAACTCTTTATCTTGCTGTTAGATCATTTCAAACGTGACCCGCCGTTGCATACTTCTAATGTTGCGGACATTCTTTCCTTATGACCAGGTCTGGCGGCCTTCCATTCCAGCAACAGGAGGTGGTGGTCGCTGCTAGTTGTTTTGACCATTTGGAACTTATTCACCAGAGGTAAAAAAACTACTAGAAACATATATGTAGTCGAGCACAGAGGCACATCCCATGCTTTCCCACGTCATTTGCGATGGTATATCGCCTCTTAAGTTGCCATTAAGTAAGTGCATGTCTCTGGAGTCCATCAGTGTATTCCACATAACCTTCCTGGCATGTTGGGGGTCCTCAAGGTTCCAATTTCGACCGTGTCTGATCTCTGTTGGATCCAAGATGTTTGGATCACCACAGATGATGATGTATTTAGATTGTTGGTTTATGTATGCGTCGTCTATCTGGTCTGCAATTTGATCTATAAAGGCTTCTTTCAAGATCAGCACAGGATTCCAGTAAACATTAATTATTACCAATTTAGCCAGATTTCCTGTGCTTCGCAGTTGTTCCAGGGGTTCCTAGTCGATCACAAGTTCTTGAGCAAGGAGACTCGATGAAACGAGTGTTTAACAAAAGTGTTAATGAACTGCTAGTTTTGACTGCAGTTAAAAGACCAGCTGATGGGCACCCTTTTATTCCTTTGACAGCCGGGCTTATTGAAATTGCGAAACCTTAGAGGGTTGGCGTCTTACTGAACCATGTCTCTTGTAGACAGAGCAGGTCATAGTCACCCAGGGGTGTTCCACTGGGTTTGGTCAGATGAATAAAGCCTTGCGTGTTCCATGAGGCCAGCTTTAAGTAGAAGAGGGTCTGGGGATTTTCCGGTGTGTTTGGTCCCTTACACATCACATCTGAGGCTCCACTGGATTGCTATCTATTATTCTGAGATGATAATGCTCTCGACAGGAATGACCAGTCTTCTGGTTTAGTACTCAGTGTCTGGGGAAATAGGGTTGTTTTAGTGCAGCCCTCTTGACGTAAAGATTCCTCCTTTTGAAATGTGACATTCAGCTGTGGCCCTGGGCCAAGCGGTACACTTCATGTTGCTAGTGGATCCAGATAAATACCAGCTGGTGTCGGCCTCGCAAGATCACTTCCAACAGTACTGTTTCCTGTAGTGTCGGCACTTAGAGTACTCCGCTGTGCAGCTGGTTGTAGAGGGTGAACGGGATCCAGATCTGTAAAGCTTACAGTGGTCAGGTCAAAAAACAACATTAAGAGGCTTTCCATTGGTTGATCAGCATATTTTTAACAACCGGGGAGGTGATGTGAAGGTAGACACAGTCCATCCGCCTTTTGTAACCAAATTCAATGATCTTCAGGTCTTCAGATGTCAATTGTCTCAGGTTTGGGACGCAGTGTGGTAGTTCAAGTACTGTTCTTCTGTTGAGGATGAGGTTGTCATCTCAGTCTAAAACTCTCTCTAATTTGAGGGATCGAGAATGGGGATTTTTAGTCCTCATCTTCCCAGAGTCAAGCCTAGTGTTACACCTTCTCGTTTCGTGGTTCCTTAAGTTCTTGAACTGTCTTGGGTTTTTGTCAGGATACTTAAGGGACTAGACTGATTAGATGTTTGGTCGTGTTTTTTCTGGTCCTTTTTGGTTCATCAGGGAAGGTAAGACCCTTCCCCCCTGGATGCCCAGAGAGGAAGGTCCAACTTCTGCCACGCAACCAGAGTTTTCTCCCAGAGGCTGATTGGTGTCAGTTTCCTCTTTCTGTTGTGAGTTCTCATTTATTCTCCTTCTCTTCTCCGACATGGTCAGGAAAGGAGGTGAAGCCGGCAAGCCAGTGGGTAACCCAGATGACTGAAGTGCGCCTGTCGACCTTCTGCCAGGGTCCACTGTCACCATCTCTGCTGGCTGACTGCTCGTTGAGTCATCCAGCGAATAAGTGGAGAGATCCAGAAAGGTTTGAAGTGCGGGGCTCGTTGACTTCGTAGGAGGACCTACAGTTGAAGGTTCCTCCATGTTATCAGCAGGCAGCCCACAGCTGACCATATTCAGCAAGCTGCTTGTGTTGGGTCGAGTCTTCCTTGGGACTGGTTCGGGACTCCCCTCGAGATGCTCTGGTTCAGGGAGGAAATCAACTTATGCTTCGACTGGTGGCTATCCATAAAGACTTTACTCCCTGTCTCGTCCTTCCTGCTATGCCCTATGGACCTCTTATGGGCAAAGATTGCCAAGGCCGGGTTTTCACTAGGTCCACCCCCATCCTCCACCACTAAAATGGCCTGTGATTTATATCAGTACAGACACAAGGACTATTCCTGGACCCCTCAGATTCAGTTGCCCCCCGCAATGATTTATTAATATTCCCTGTTTGGCCTGTATATTCGCTTTTTAGATCCACCAACTGGGAGGCACTCAAAGTCTGTGTAGACTTTGTGCACACAAATCACTGGTCACACTGTTGTTGTTGCTCCGTGCTTTCCATGTCATGGGAAGAATGTTCTCTCATGCTTCAATTTTCATTAGCCATGACATAGCCTTCTAAAAAGATGAGTTTGCAGTGTGTCATGGCCAGTAGTGTTGTGTGGTCCTTGAGTGTATCATTCAGTTGTTCGTAAAGTTTGGTGAATGGTGCCAAAGCTATGGTGATGGTCGATATTATAGAAAATAAAGCACATTTTTCTCTCCTAATTGAGGGATTTGTTTGTTGCTGGCAGGAGGGCTGTTCATCAGGGTGTCCAGTCGGGGTGGAGTTATCGTGGTTTGGCAAGGTGGAGCAGACCGGGCATTCGCAGTCTGAAGGGTCGGTTCAATGACCGACTGGCCAATCACTGTTCCTACCCCATCATCTCCAGGCTGCTGTGGATCCCAAAAAGAGGACAGACCACTTGTGGTTTCCGCTGAATCAGTTGTAATAGGAACAGTCACACCCAAGAGCCACATAGGCCTTGTATGTGCCTCAGCAGGTTCGTGTGCGTTCCCCCGGGCCCCCAACATCAGTAGCACTACTGGTTCTGGTGTTTGCCCCCTTCCCGGTAGAGCACAAGGATCCTGTGCCAAAGTCACCAAATGCTCCTCACTAACGTTGGTACAGTGCTCAGGTGCTAATGTCTTTGGGTGTCCGTTGCAAAGACCAAAGAGTTAAATAGTGCTTGGTCGATTCACCATTGGCAGCGGCTGTTCTTTTAACAACAGTTTGTCAGCAAATAAAGACAAGTTGTATGGGGTGATTGATTTATCCGTAAGACCAGGTTCCCTTGATTGTCCTGGGAGTTCTTTGGTCTTCGTCACACAGCACTCCTGACCCTCCAGCCGCTCCGCACTCAAGTCACTTGTAGGAACTGCAGTCTTCATCATGAACATCGATGGCACTTTAGGACAAGAGAGGGTGACTCGCTTGTGTAACCTGGAGTACACAAAGGGCTTAGTGTCCAATTTTGATATTGTCCTGGAAGGCAAGTTTTGGTGGCCATACCTCCCGAATGTACACCACGTGGAACTTGCTTCAAATTCCTTAAAGGATGCATGATGATGTTGTCTGTACTGCTGATTCTCTCATTATACATTTGAGAAGCTGTAAGTGCTTCCCTACAGCTGGTATCAATAGCACAATTTTGTCCGTTTGAAGGAGCCATGGGTCTCTTGTTGGACTTGAAGTGACTGAACATGAGTCATTTATACCTTTACAGAAGGGGGGGTTGCACAGTCAGAGCTGTGTTCTAGGTTACATTATCACATGCGCCCCGTATGAGTCAGGTCTTGCGATATTATCCCCCACGGCTCTGTGGCTCGCTATGCACTAGTACCTCCACGATGAGTGCCACGTACACGGGAGGGACTTCCCCTTCTGCCCTTGTCAGTGCCTGCCTCAGGCACATCTACACCCAACTCCTTCATCTTGTCCAGATCCGTTGGTGTGTCTGAGTTTAAGGGGTCCAAGTGGGCAGTGGCAGGCAGGCTATGTGGAATTGGTGCTGGTCGCAGCTCCGATCGGTTTGGCCGCCCTGCCCCCAAGGAGCTCTCCTGCAGGGCATTCTGTGCATTCAAATTGGGAGAGCACCACAGGAACCCAGGAGACGCACTTGTTTGGACCCTCAAAAGAGGTAGGTCTGTGTGTTGAGACAGCAAAACAACCTCATTGCCAGGCGATGCATCCAAGGATGACATTGGAGGAACGGTAATAGTTTGACCCTCTGCATTTTCTACTTCTTTCGATGGAGGGACGTGAAATGTTGTCGCCCGACTGAAAGCCTGCACAGTAGGCAAGGAAATCAAAGCAACGTTCAAGGTTGAAGACTTGATCTTACCTGCCAGAGGCTCTTCAGTCACTGAGTCCCGTTGGGTTATTGATTTAAAGTTCGCTGTTGGTAGCGTCAGCAGCAGCTCATTTTCTTTCCGGCTTTTGGAGCTTCTCAGTAGCCTGTGTACGTTCATAGGCCCCCGGCACACCGGATACCAGACACTCAACCACACTCTGCTCCGCTCTTCAAGGTGGTTAAGAAGGGGGGCGTAAGCAAGAGGGGGAGGACTGGGACAGACAAGGAAGAAAGACTCCACAAGTCCAGGACAAGTCCAGCAGCAGCAGCACGTCTGACACACCAGACACTCAACCACACTAGACTTTACAACCACAAGAAGGTCCCCCATACCAATAAGGATGGATAGGATTTTAAAGGTTTCCACAAGGGAATGAAGAAAAAGACAGTTGAAAGGTGACAGTTGAAAGAAGGAGAACAGAGAATAAAGACAGAAAAAGAAGCACAGAGGAAGGGAAGAAGATGAAAAGAAGAGACAAGGACGATAAGTGCTCTTGGTGGGGGCTGCTGCCTTGAGCAGGCCCTCAGGACAAGGTGATTGTCTGGGCTGCACATGTCATCTGCAGCCCATAGTGAATTCAAAGCTCCGTGCTGCGTGGTGGGTGCGCCCTGGGTGAAGTAACGCCCATTCCTGGGTTCGCTTGCATGGAGTGACCCAGAGACAAGTGGCGTGGCCTGTGAACCCAGGAGAAAAGATGGCATCGCAGCCCAAGGGCCGTCCATTTACCTCAGGGCCAGATACGGTGGGTGGTGAAGAGTTGAAACCCGATGGCACCAGCGATCTGAGCGGGGCCGCAAGCACTGCCAGGTGCCTGTGGAGTCTCTGTCCTCACTGGGGCCACATATACAGGGCGGCGCATGCAGGACTTGCCTGGAACACCAGCTGCTGCGTCCTCCATGGTCGGTCCAAATGCAGGATTGCGCAGTGGCTTAATGAAAGCTCTGCCCAGGTGGGTGGGACCTTCATGGAGTCCAACAGGGACTATCCCCACCCACGGGAAGGAACGTAGGCACAGCCACAGAGATAACGGACAGGGCTGTCAAAGCCCTTCGTAACAAGCACAGCCACAGAAGAAAATGAACACATGCTCCGGCATGGATAAAATAAACAGGGCTTCCAAAGCCCTAAAGGGACAGGGTTTCATAAGTCCTAGTTAGGTAACACACTACCACGGGGGGGAAATCCAAGTTTATACTTGGCATGGGCTGTCCCTCCAAAGGGCAGTTTGCTATCCTGTGCCAGCCACCTGTGGAACAGCGGGGCAAATACAAAGTGCAAAAGAACCAGGACACACAGCAAGATGCATGACAATAAGGTAGTATACTTTTGGGACATGTTATATTTTTTACCTGATAGACAAGTGGGTAATTAACCATTAAGCGTAGACTGCAGCTGCCAAAACTATTGAGGGGAATATAATGACATTTTTTTTTTATTTTTTAATTATTTATTTGTTATAGCTGGTAAACCAACTTTTCAAATATTTATACAAATTATCATTTAGCATACTTAAACATCTTATACTTTACAACGAATATTTACATCCCATTATAGGCAAATATGAAACAAGTAAACATAATAAAACCACATAAAACAAAATAAACAGAATGATACAAAGTGAAAGTGAGAGCCCTCCTTGAAATTACTTAGAACTGACAATCATCATTCACTTTGAATTAATTTATGCAGAATTCGAGCCGGGGAAAATTATGTTAAGAAATTGCACAATTGCAAGTTGTATAGTCATTCTTGGATTAGAAAACAGACGATTCCATATTTGCACAGAACTGGTGCCACTCTGAACCGACAACTTTCCCCCGAAGCATTTCACTCTGATGTCATGCAATGCGGGGCATTCAATGATGAGATGTTGTAATGTTTCACATTGTCCATTAACTTTACAGTGACGACAGAGATTCTGATCCTTCGATATTACCTTTCTTCTAGACAGGATCTCATTTGTCTCATATTGATTGAATCTGAATCTTAGATATTTCTGCCGGCATGCATGTGACGGGAATTTCAGCAGATACTCTGCTATTACCCCATACCTTTTGATGCCAAAAGCTTTGAGGTTAAAGTCTTTAAGTTTTGTGCAAAGTTCCATGTTGAAAATCCAGTCTGCTTGATAAATTTTATTTTTGGCCTGATCCGGATTAGTCAACAGAAGCTCAATCGATACTGAGGCATCAGCAGCCGCATTAAGCGTGTGACTTCTCCACATCCTTGACATACCAACTTTTGCAGTTAATAGATTTTGGGCTAGTACATTTAGAAAGGTAGGCCTCCCTAAACCATCTACCCAGTAGAAGCGCACACTGCTTCCATAATACATGGGCATATAAGGAGACCAAACCCAGTTCATATCGCAGCATGGCCAGTGGTGTACCTGGGGAGAGTGATAGAACTTTTTTCCAAAATCTAGCTTCTAAGCTATCCCAGAATTTGCGGTTTTGTGGTACCAAAGCCTCAACACCATATAGCAGAATTGGAATTATTTTGGCCTTATAAAAGAGCACAATGTGTTTCACGGTGAACTTCCCATATCTTCTTAACATGATTTTAGATTGTGAGATCAAAGAACTAAGTTTAACCCTAATTTCAGCTGTTATGGTACTTAGGGTTTTCTTGTGCTCAATATATACTCCAAGATACTTATATCTGGCAACTTTAGTTAGTACACAATTTTGAAGGGACCACTCCAGATGATATTTTTTTGTAAAATTATTATTACACACTAAAATTTGGGATTTGGCTGTGTTGATCACAAGGTTATTTGATGTTGCATATGAACCTAATTGGTTTAGCATGTTTTGTAAGCCTATGGGAGTGCGGGATAGTAATACCAAATCATCTGCGTATAGTAAGTAAGCAACCTTTTGAGATTCTATACGAGGCGCATCAGCTACGCAGTTCATTAGTGCAGGGCCTAGATCAAAAATAAAGAAGTTAAATAAGAATGAGGCAAGAGCACAGCCCTGCTTCACTCCTCTATATGTTTGGATAGCTGGTGATAATCTTCCGCCCATGTTTAGTTTAACTCGCATAGAGGTAGAGGAGTGTAGTAAGATCACTAAGTTTATAAGGGACATTGGGCACTGATGTTGCCTTAGTTTAGCTATAAGCATATCTCTATCAATGTAGTCGAAGGCGGATTTAAAGTCAATAAACCCCAAATATAAGGGGAGTCCACCATCAACTTGCTCTGATTGTATCATTGAGAGTGCTAAGATATTCGGTATTGTGCCCATGCCCCTTACAAAGCCTGACTGGAATGGGTCTCTTAGACTATTTTGATCTACCCACTCATTGAGCTCCTTTAATATTATTCTACAAAATATTTTCGCAGGTGCATCCAATAGAGAAATTGGTCGGTAACTCGTTGGTAATTGACGGTCACCCTTTTTATAAATCGGAATTGTAATTGCATCTGTCCATGTTTTTGGTAATTTTTGATGGTTGTTTATTGCAGAAAATATCTTGTAGAGAATTGAGCTCCAGACTTCAGGGTGTTTTTTCATCAGAGAGTTCGAAATCCTATCAGGCCCTACTGCACTCGAGTTGCTTGATGTCATAATTAGATGTTTTATTTCCTTTTGGTCAGTATGTAGTGTCGAAACCGTGTTTACGGGTGACGCATATAGGGATCGGAAGTAATCTACCCACTGATGTACCTCAACTGTCGATGTCTGAAGGTCTAATTGGCGGGCGTTATTAGTTTGATTTATTATTGCCCACATTTTTGTGATATTTTTATCAGCCAAAGTCGACAACATAATTGCACCATCTTTTTGATATAGATTGGCTCGATGTCCTTTGACCCAGTTATTGTAATTCAGGCGGACTTTTTTAATGAGAGTCAATCTAATGGTGAGAGGAAGCTTTGCCAGACTTCTCACTTCAGCACGATATGCTCTCTTCCTAATTAATATAGAGCTATCAAAAACATGGATGTGCCTTTCTCTTTTGGAATTCACAGCCTTCTGGTGGCTATATAATTGCATTGTATAGGAATATGTTAAACCTATGTCTGATGCTTGCCAGTAAGTTGAGGTGTTTGAGTCATATAAAATTTGATTAAAATGCCACAGGGCGTTCTCCGACCATCAGAGTCGGTTCTTGCCGCCATTTACCACAAAGCAACCACCTTCAATTATCTTATGTTTGATATCATTTGCATTTGCCATTACTTGCCAAGTGGCACACAACATGTTATGATCACTTGTTACAGATGGAGACACACAAAAGGAGCACATTGCTGACCATAAGGCACAATTTACATAGATGAAATCAATTGTGGATACAGAATTTCCTCTTTTCCAAGTTGGTGCAGGAGGGATGTCTGTATTAAATGATCCATTCAACATTTGCAAGTTCCTGTGAGTGACCATTGTGTTCCATTGTGCCAGCTTTTCACTCTTTTGCGCCCCATTTGTGCTAAGCAATTCATATTCAAGTCACCTTCTAAAATGAAGTACAAAATCTTATCATCCGCAGATACTATGTCAAATAATTTATTCAAATCCCTAAAGAAACACTCAGTTGTGATGGCTACTGGGTTCCAGTATATATTCAAAATTGCATAGTTGTCACCATTAATTACCGCCCTTACAAGTAGCATGTATGCATTCGGCATGGCCCACACCTGTGATGATGATCCCGGTTTGTCTTTCAGCGCCACCAGTAGACCCGCAGAGGGTCTGCCTATTGCGGGCTTCCGAGCTGGATTCAAGTGTATTTGATAACCTGACCAGACTATGGGGCTTAGCAGCCAAGTCTCTTGCAGCAGAATTATATGGAATTTGCCTAGGCCACTCTCATCATTGTTTAGCAAATGTTTGAAACCCCGCGAATTCCAGCTGACCAAGGTAAGAGGGGTTAACTTTGCCAGGTTAGATAGCTAGTTCGAATTACTGCTGTTGTTGCATGCACACGAAGTCCTATCCTTCAATGGCTGCTTTAAATCTTGACAATTCGCTGTGACAATTTTTGCCCTTGGCATAGATTCCATATTGCTTGACAACTCAGACTCCAAAACACTGTCGATTTCTAAGTCGAGCAGAAAGCCCAAATCAAATAATGAGTTTTTCGCTTGCCATATCAGATTACGAATTGCTCTAGTTTGCATACACACCCATACTGAATTTAAATTCTGATTGGATGTGAATTCTACCAAAGTCAAGTCAGCTGAAGATATATCTTCCAGCAATGGTATATCCGAAAAAATGGCTAATATTGCTCTTCGGTTCAGATCGTATTAAGTACATGGAGCAGGTCTACATTTCAAAATCATGGAACACAGTGCAACTCGAGGAGTAACCTTCCCCATTCCCACAGTCCCTTGTGTTTTAATGCCCTTGGTGGAGGTCACATTATTTCTTTTCTCTTTCAGGTTGGGTGCCAAATCCCCTAAAGCATCTTGAATCAGCGCCAATACATCCTTTGTAAAATCAATGGGTAGGCTCAATTGTGGGGGTGAAGATAGATCAGAGCCGGCCACAGGGGTGGGCACCCTAGGGGTGTTTACATCCAAACTTGCGGCTGGAGTCACAGATGTTACTGTTGCTTGAATCATAGGGACAGACCCTCCCATCTCCGGCCCCTTCTGGGCTTGTTTCGCACTCCCCGTGATTTTGTCAACACCATTAAGTAGTTTGCAATGGGTGGTTGATGACGCTGGATCTATGAGTAGAGGAATAGAAAGGCCTTGCATGTAAGCATCTACTGCTCTCCTGATTTCAGATCTGTGGGCTCTTACATCCTCCCCACTATTCCAGCTCGCATCCATAATGTCACATGTGTTGCTCTTTTCAACTGCCAAATTTGCCTCCAGACGCTGTGATCCCTGTAGCTCACTATGAGATATTTCTTTTACCAAGGTGTCTAGAGGTGAATATGGTTGGGCTCTGACTCGCTTGTTCACATTTGTTTTGTCATTTGACTCACATTCGCTGGGTGCTGTAAAGTTCTGTTGGGGGCTATTTATTTTTTCAAGAAGATAGGAGCAATCTTAATGTTAAGATATATATGAAATGTGTAGTGAGAAAGGTGTGGGAGGTTGGGAATGAGAGGATGTTGCCCAAAGGTGTGACATTTCGTCCTCCGTAATGGGACAGCACTTTTTGAAGCATAAAGAAATGTATTGTACCTCTTTCCTGAGCCCAACCCAGCTCATCACCCTTCACTCCATTTCTGCACATGTCAGGATCGGACACACTTGCATAGTTGATTTTTGTTTTTTCCCTATTTGTCCTTTCAATTTGTCTTCCTGCTCCAGTTCCGCTGTCAGCTTCTTTTTTTGTATTTTTGCAAGGAACTTGGGGTTGGTCACCCTAAGCTACTTGGGGGAACCCAGACGTGGATCCCTTGCTCACTGTGCTCAGAGAGGCAAAGCTCCACCTCACTGATGAGGCCCAACAAGGCTGAAACACGTGTCTGGGTTTGCTGTTGGTACTCTTGTTCAAAGAAGGTTTGCCTGGCATTTCGGTGTTGGACTGCCTTTGCGGGCGGGACAAAGACTGATATGCAAATGGATATTCCTCATTTGTGAAAAGTACAGTGAGCAAATAGCGATGGCTGCAGACTCTCAAAGTGGGAAAAAACCACATAACAGGTTATCATGCCGTGTTCTTTTTAGAGAGAGGCGCCTGCTGCCTTTTTTGTAGCTTCTTTTCCTTTGCCCCGTGTAAGGGGTTGGCCTCGTTTTACTTCTGTGGGGGTCACTACGCAGCAGTGGATCCTCAAATTCTTTGTCTCGAGTGTCTGGCCACAGACCATCATTGGGGCGCGTGCTTCTACTGCTTCTACTGTGACTCCCTCTCGGTGCACATTCTCGGAAGGAGTCTGGTCAGGTGGGGGTAAGTCTTCCACAGCTTGTCTTGGTACACCTATGGAGCTTCATGGAAGAGAAGAGAAATCCTCCGGTAGGTACTCTTCTTTTTAGGGCAACCCTTCCAGCAGACTCCTTCCCGGGGTAATCCGGCTCCAGCCTTACCAGCGTTCGCCCTGAGGTGCCCCAAGCAGGGTCTAATCTGGATACTGGCGTTTCCTCTCAGGTTCCCCCTCTGCGGGCTAAGCATACTGGGGTCACTCCCGAGGTTCCCCCAGCCGGGGGCTAAAAAGGTTCCCCTGAAAGGGGCTAAAAGAAGCAACAGCAAGGTCGAGGTTTCCCAGTCTGGGGCGAAAGGGACCAGAGTTTCATCTGAGGTTACCCTCATACGGGCTAAATTTAGTACCGGCCTAGCTGAGGGAGTGAAAAAATCAAACAAGTGTCCAAAGTCTCTAATTACTGGATCTGCGGAGGTTCCCTCAAAGGGGGATAAAGTTAATCTCAAGGCTCCTCAAATTCCAGTCAAGACAACAATGTCTTCTGACAGACCTGTGATGCATGTCACTTCAAAGGATCTCAGAATGGTGTCTCAGCCAGTGTCGACGGCATCAACCATTTTGCTGGGCCTTCGGGGTCAGCATTTTGTCTGGGTCCTCAGGGGCCTCAGGTCTAGAGTCTTTGCCGTCAGTGCCTTTGGGGAAATATCTTTTCAACCCTCTATTGGATAGTAATCCGAGGATCCCTCTTGTGCCAACAATATAGCTTCCACCGGCATCAGCTCCACTGCACTATATAGCATACCATTCTAAACTGATCAATGCAGTTAGGCCATTTCTCTCCCAACAGAACTGCATCACCATCGCTAGGGCCATCATTGGCTCTAGGTTGGACTATTGCAATGCCCTCTTTGTTGGGACCTCACAAAAGAATCTGGCTAAACTCCAGATTGCTCAGAATAATGCCTTGAGGGCCGCAACAGGCATCCCTTGGAGGGGCCACATTTATGCAATCAGAAGACAGGTACACTGGCTACCCGTTAAGAAAAGGATTGTCTTCAAAACACTTGCTCTCACACACAAATGCCTTCATGGCCTGGCACCCTTGTACCTTGCACAAAGGATCACCAAACAGACTGCATCCAGACCGTTGAGGTCTGCTTATGCTAATCGTATTACTGTTCCTCACAAACGCAGAGTACGTGCAGGAGGGTCAAGTTTCCCAACCATGGCCGCAACGTTCTGGAACACCCTCCCAGCCCAAATCAGAACCATTGACTCTCATGCAGCCTTCCGCAAGGCCATAAAAACTAGGCTGTTTTTTTGAAAGGGCCTCTCCCATCTTGCTATGTACCATGCATGTAACCATTCTGCAGCCTAACTACTGTATTCTGAATGGGCCTGTCCTATAGGCTATGCAATATATATGTTACCATTATTTCTGCCTGTTCCTCTGGACTTTGCATTGTAACCTCTAGCATGTAACCAAACCGACTGTAACCAAGCAATTTGTTTCAAGTATCTATATTCGGGCTGCTTCCTGTAACCCTCAAGCAAGCAATCTTAAATATCCTTATATCGGCCCGATGCCCATGGGCTGCAGTGCGCGCTACAAATCCAAAAATAAATAAATAAATAAATAAGTGGATCCATGGATGGGGGTCTGTCATGGCACCGAGTTTCGACTGACTCGTGGAGGTACAGTCTGCTGGACCATCCGATTCCTACGCCGCAGCCTAGGCTGTCTTCAGAAGAGGCATTGTCCAGTCGCTTCCAAAACCTGATGCACTCTGATCCAATGAAAGCTTACTTCTGGGACCTCTTCAGGGAGATTTTCTGTAAGCCTCTGGCACCTAGAGAGATGCCCCCTCCACTGCCTCCTCTGAAGGCAGTGGAAGTGGCCCCTCCTCTGCTGCCCCTTCAGGTTGAGTGGCCTCCAGAGCCGAAAGATCCTGAGCCTGCACATTCCTCAGTGCCTGCAGATGATCCCGCCAAGGGGGATGGGTCAGAGGTCTTTGAGGATAACGAGGACCCGCCCTCTTCCATCAGAGCGTTTCATGATAGGGTGTTGGATTTATGGCTGATCCTCCAGCTCTGCATGAGGGGCTTTTATTGGGTGCCTTCACGCTGAAGTCACAAGAGCGCTCAGGCCTTTTCCTGAAAAAGGACATTTTGGCAGCAGCCTGTAAGGTGTGGCTAAAACCCCATATGCGATCCTCAGGGTTTAGGGGGTTTCAGGACCGCAAGACCCGTCAGACGCATCAGCCAGACCGTTCACCAAGCAGCCCTTAGTGCAAGCAGCAAAGGCAGAGTGGTCGGTTTTCCTCCCACTCCTCAGCTTCCTCTGCTGGGTCCATTAACCCCTATGCTGATAAATCCATTCTATGCACTGAATTTCAGAAGCTTCAGGACTTGAGGGTGGTAGAATCAGTTCTTCTCACAGAAGAGGATGTGGGGTTTTATCCCGCATTTTTACAGTGCCGAAACCCAGCCAGGCTAGCCTGCCAAATAGTGGAAGTAGCTTTTGGTGCTGGGGGGTGGATAATAGGGCTCCAGCAGGAGGCTGGAGGGCACACTGCGCATGCACTAGGTACCAGGGGGGAGCCAGGGGAGTCAGCCGACCCCCTCCCCTGACCCTGGCTCCGCCAATGGGCCTATGTGTCCGATTTCAATCTGCACATTCCCCAAGACCCCAAGAAAGATTCAAGGTGATCACTCCCATGCAAATCCACTCCTCCCTTCTGAAGGACGATTGGCTCTGCCTGGTGGATCTTCAGGATGCGTACCTGCATATACCAGTTTTGCCCCAACACTGCAAATACCTTTGATTTTCGGTAGGGTCTGAGCATTTTGAATACCGGTCCTCCCCTTCGGGTTGAGCTTGGCACCACCAGTTTTTACAAAGATGATGGCTCTAATTGCAGCGTTACTCAGGCTTCAAGCAGTACATGTCTACCTGTATTTGGATGACTGGCTACTTAAAAATAATTGTCCCGTACAGCAATTGCCCATTTACAGTTGCTACTCCTGCTGCTGTTCCGGCTGGGTCCGTCTGTGAGGACAGGATGAGGGATTTATGTTTATATTTATTGAGTTTATATAGCGCTTTACTCCAAAGTGCTTTACAGTATAACAACAAGGTACAATAAAGAAAGAAGCATATTTACAAACATGAGACAAACCAATGATACAGTATGTAGAACAATTTACTTAAAGGGAGGGGTGGGAAGAGGAGGTAGGTGAGGAGGGTTTCAATGTCTGATTTTAGGTCAGCCCCGGAGGAGAGGGAAGGGGGAAGGCGGGAGGGGAAGAGAAGGGGGGGGCATGGTGACCTCTGACGCCCTCTGGTGGTTTCAGTGTCTGATTTGAGGACAGGGGAGGAGGATAAGGAGCGAGGAGAGGTGAAGCAGGGAGGGGAAGGGAAGGTGGGGCAAGAGGTTTGGGGGGAGAGAGGTAGGGAAGGAGAGTCAGGGAGGAGTGGAGGAGAAGGGCTTTCAGAGAGGAGAAGAAGGATGAGTAGGTAGGGGAGGAGCGGATAGAAAGAGGTAGGGAGTTCCAGTGGAGGGGGACCAAGAGTTGAAAGGAGCAGAAGCGTGAGGAGGAGCAAGGGTCTGGGGGCACAGTGAGAAGGTAGAGATCAGCTGAGCGGAGAGGGCAAGAGGGAGAGTAAAATGAGAGGAGGGAAGAGAGATGGGGCGAGATCATAGAGAGATTTGTAGACAAGACAGAGGTATTGAAGTTTTAGTTGTGAGAGGAAGGGGAGCCAGCTGAGTTGAGAGAGTGAGGTAGAAATTGAGTCAGGAGGGCCAAGAAGACATAGAATATGGATAGAGGAGTGGTAGATGGATTTTAGGGGAGTCAGGTGAGAGACAGTGAGTCCAAAGAGGAGAGAGGAGCAGTAGAAGAGGCGGGAGAAAATAAGGGAGGCGATTAAGAGTTTAGAAGCATGGAAGGTGAGAGAGGAGCGGATCTTGCGGATGTTGAAAACATGCTTAGTTTTCCTCAATTCCACCCATAGGCTCCTAGGATTGATGGCCTATGTGTCTGAGCCCTCCTTCTGGTGAGGTTGAAAATGTGACGCACTCATTTAGCGCTCAGACAGAACTGGTTGCAGTCAACGGATCCAGACTCTTGTTTAATTCCAGTGACTCCGAACATGATTCCTGATCTCCACTGGTGGTCGGACTTCAATCTGTCGGTTGGGACCCCTTTTTGGGATCCGTTGCCTCAGGTCACAAAAACAACAGATTCCTCCCTACTTGGGTGGGGGGCAATGTTGAACCATCTGGAGGTTTTCGGTCTATGGTCTCCTCTGGACCGGGATCGCCATATCAGTTACCTCAAGCTTTTGCCCATTTTCCTGGCCTTGAAGGCTTTTCCGGCCAATATTTCTGCCCTATATATCCAACAAAGTTGTTCGGATTAGAATGGAATATCGTCGCCTAGAAACCAGTAACTAAGTACAACAAACCCAGCGCATAACGTATGGTGGTTGATTAGTGTAAACCCGGCAGCCATATTAGAAGTGTTATTTTCATGAGTCTATCCATAGTGTTTTAGTTGCAGTGGTCACCTAATGTGTCTGTGTTCACTGGTGATCTGGCAGTATGTAGTATGTATAGGATATCCATTAGGATCAACACCAACGCGCCCAAGCCCAGTCGCAGCCCAATCGAGTTCCAGCGCGGGTCCCTTAGAGACACCACACGGGTAAAAATGAACCATACATGCACAAGTGATATTTAATATAGAAATTGACAGAGCGCTCCGCTCGTGTCAGCTAACATTCTCTGCACGCATGATTGAATACAATAGCATTGTATAGACACCAACCAAAATTGCCTAGCCATCATCTCCAAATCCAACCTGAATGTAAGAGTAACAACACCGCCAACCCTAAAATACTGCGAACTCCTGACCGCTAAATTACCGTTATCCCCATGCCAAACCCTAACTATCTCATTTACAGGCCACTAGGGCCCTTAGGCCTATTCAAAGCCAACTCTTTCTGCCTCAAAACCCCGAGATTCCGACTAGAAAAAACAGGAGGCAATAGCTTCCCTGTGCAAGCAGCTCAGTACTGGAACGCCCTACCAGTTGAACTAAGAAGGGACCAGCCTTACAACAGCTTCAGGCACCATACCCGCACCTGGCTCTGACGCAATGACCTTTGAAACCTGCGACCATGTGCATTGTGATCTGATGCCATATGTACCCCTCCACTCTCACATGTAAAATATACATAATGTATTTACTGTTTATAATATGTTACCCTCTATCCTCACATGTAAAGAATGCATATAATGTAATTACTGTATATAACATATGATACCAACAACCAGTAATCTGTAACCTGTAACCAAGCTCTAAGTAGTCTTGTTATTCTGTGTGCCCAGCTACCCAAGGGGTTTCTGGCGCCCTATAAATAAATAAACAAACAAACAAACATACTTACAGCATATTGGCAGCTTATGGATTTTAAATGAACGGGTTGACTTATGCCCCTGGAAAAGAATGTTTAAAAATGAAAGCACTACAACACATTCTGCAATATACTAATATATTGCTCTGTGTTTACAGAACACGAGGCGCTGAACATGCAGAGACCAGTGGCCTGCATATGAAATTCATTTGGTGCTAAGCAACCCACTACACACCCCAGACTTTGGGGCCACCATTGTGCATTGACAATAAGAGCAATAGATATATATGTCATTATCCCACAGATAGGAGTAACGTTGGAACTACAGATTAAGGCCAGTGATGCACATTCACCAGTGAACTGGAAACATAGGTACGTTTCCTTCTAGTTGATCTGAATGTGATAAATGTTTCTGTATACACAATCGAGCTGGACACAGGCATACCAAGTGTTGCGGGTGGATAGAGGGAAGCGGCCCCTTTAATAAAGGAGAGCATGCTAAGGCGGGAGGAGGGCGGAAGGGGAGAGCCAGGGAAGGAGTTAAGGCAGTTAATGAGTAGAGCAATAAAGGGATGGTCGACTATCCAAGTGGCTCCCGTGATTATTGTGAGTGCGTCATGTGAGAGTGAGGAGTGAGTGTTAAGCGTCAACAACTGAGGACGAGGTCACCACACCAGCGGCATGCTGCAGGAAGGGTGAAGAGCCCGGCAGAGAAGAGAAGTTGCCGCCGCGCCCGCGGTTTGCTGCAGGTCGGGTGAGGAGCCTAGCAGTATACATGACGGGTGAGGAGCCCAGCAGTACACAGAAGTTGCAGACATTGTTGCCTGCGGCAGAGTTGAGTGACACCACACAGCCGACTGGAGGGCGCTGTAACGGAGTCGACCCCAGCAGGTGCCCCAGAGCACACCCAGATGCCACAAGGACTGAGAAGCGACCCACCGCCTGCCTGCGGGGGGCCACCGCGTCGCAGCAGCACAAGCCCGAAGGTGAAAGGAAGAGGAAAAGCGGACTGCAACCCAACCACATGGGAAGGCTGCGTTGCAGCAAAGCAGGTGTCGGGCGAACGTGTGCAACCATCGCAGAGCCATGCCACATACGAGAGAGTCCAGGAGGACTGCAGCACCTGTCTGAAAGAAAGGAGGATCCAGAGGAGCCCACGGCTGCACACAAAGGGAGACAATGAACCGGTAAGGAGCCCCACCCCCACAGCACGAAAATCTGCCGCCCAAACACGGGCCCAGCACACTGCAACGCTCACATAGAGAGCAGCCCGACTAATGAACACTACAGAGAAGCGCCAAACTAAGAGGTCAGCTCTGACAGCGACCCAGTGTGTGAACTTTGAGTACAGAGTGTGAACATTGGTAAAAGAGGGGGCAGTGGAAAACCTAGTGAACAAACGCCAGAAACAACACGTTATCAAGGAAGCAGGGATACAAACCCTGCAAAGAAGCATTGGAACAAGCTGCCAACAGGGCAACCTAACCACTGATTACAGCACTACCCAACCACATAGGGGCAACAGGGAGACCCGGCACAGCCACAACCAAAACCCACACAACAAAAAGGCTACCACAGGCTATGCCAACCGTGGCCCACTTTGAAAACCGCCAACAACTACAACAGAGCGAAGAGCAAGAACCAGCCTGCACATACCTAACCCGCCAAAGTGCCACGGCATACGAGACCATGCCTGATCCAGCACAAGTAGCTGGTGATGCCGGGGCGTTGCCCGCAGCCAATCCAGGCCCCACATCTCACGCCAGCCTCATGAGACGCTGCAACCGATTCAACCTCAACCCACACCATGACCAAGGACAAAGGTGGGAGGAATGGGTCGAAGAATTCGAGGACTTTGTAAGCACCATAGGAACCCAGGACCTTCCCAATAATATCAGCATATTAACAAATGTTGCCAGAAGGGAGATAAAGAACATCATAAGGACGATTCCACCTCTGGAAAGGACCACCTATCAGCAACTCCTTGAGGCTATCAACAGCAAAATGGTGGTAACACCCAATAGAGACTATGAGCACTACGCCTTCAACCAATGCGCCCAACTACCTCTCGAGTCCATTGGCGAATTTGTCATCTGCCTGCAAAGGAAAATTCTGAAATGTGATTTTGTCAACTTCAATGACGATGTGGCCATACGTCTACGAATAATAGAGGGATGCATATCGTCACTATTTAGGAAACACCTCCTGAAAAAACCAATCTCCCTCAAAGAAATCCTTGATTTAGCAAGAGTATACGAATGAATAGACATCCAGGCCACCGCCATCGAGAATCCAAAAAAGGATGATGTTATTGCAGCCGTCACAACATACTCAAGATATCAGAGCCCCCAAGCCCGACAGTCCTTCAGAAACACCCAACCACGACCCCAGAGTGATAGACAATGTTACTGATGCGGGTTTGAATACCCTAAAAGAGGACCATGCCCCGCAATTGGTCAGAGATTCATGCGCTGCGGCCAAGAAAATCACTTCCAGGCCATGTGCAAGGAGAAACTTCCTGAAACCGGATCAGTACGACAACAACAAACCCAAAACCCCAGACGGCACATGGAACAACCGAGGGACCAATATGACCGGTGACCACTAGAAAGAGGGATGACCTCCCGCCCAGACCCTGTAAGAGCCCTCGAAGGCCTCCAAATTGAACCCGACAGAAAATCACAAGAACTATATGACTACCAGCACTACCCTTAACAAAACACTGGTATCCCTGAAGACATCTACACCAGAGGCCATACAACAACCCAAGAACTAGAAAGCATCATGGCCACCACGATGCCTGGCTGCGACCCCTACAACAACTCTCCACCAAGGACAATGATTGCCGAGGATCAATATCCACCTTATCTGCAGGACGGCTATGACCAAGAATACGTTAGACTCCTCAGTGCAGCCATCGATGACACACCAGCCCCCAGAATGACGGTGCAAATGGGTGACACACAGAACCAATTTGTTGTCGACACAGAGGCCACCATCAACGTGATGAACGAGGAACTACACCATACAAAAGCGGACCTCTACCCGCTACGCCAATCCAGAACACACATCTTCCAATTGGGCACAGCACTACCCCTCGCATCCAAAGGCCAGTTTCTCTGTGACCTATCCCACAGAGGGTTTACCATGCAAACGACTGTACACGTCATACAGAGCCCCTCAGTGGGACAATGCCTCCTCAGCTACAGGACGGCCAGAGCCTTAGCGCTGATTGACCTACAATACGAGCCAAAAGAAATCATCAAAGGCTACCCGTCGGACAGACAAGAAATACAATTGATAGCCCACCAGCCCATCTCCAAAGAAACCCTCAAAACCTGCTTCCCGAAACTGTTTGAAGGGGTAGGGATGCTCAAAGACTATGTCATCACACTACACATCGACCCCACAATAACGCTAGTACCACAACACCCCCGCAAGGTGGGGTTCCACCTCCAAGCACAGGTGTCCAAGGAACCGCAACTCCTATTACAGAATGACATCATCGAGAAAGCAGATGGACCCACACCCTGGGCATCCCCCACTGTAATTGTCCCCAAAGACAACGGGCGACTGCGCATATGCGTCGACATGCGCGTTCCTAACGCCGCCATCCAGAGGGAAAGGTATCCGGACCCAGCCTGGAAGACATGTTCATCAGATTAAATCAAGCGACGCAACGAAGGATACCATCAGCTCGTCATAGACCGGCCTCTCGACCAATAACCACCTTTGCCACCCATGAAGGGCTATTCAGATATAAACGCCTCAACTTTGGCATATCCACGGCAGCTGTGATATTTCAAGAGACCATCAGAAGACTAATATCATCGGAAGTCAACGACCTAAATTACAGCGATGACTTCCTTGTCTTCGGAAGATCCCAAGAGCAACACGACAAAGCGCGATACGCAAGATCCTACACGACGCAGGCTTAAAACTCAACTGACCCAAATGCGACATCAACAGAACCAGCATACCGACCCAGAGAAGATAAAGGCCATCACCGACCTTCACGCACCCACAAACACAGCAGGGCTAAGATCATTCTAAGGGATGGCAGGATACTGCGCCCGATACCTCCAAAACTACGCCACCACCACGAACCAAGGGCATTGCTCAAAAAGGACATACCCTTCACCTGAGCCACATAGGGACAGGCAGCCTTCCAGACGATCAAAGAAAGCTTGGCCAACCACCGCCAACTAGCCTACTTCCACCCGGAATGGGACACCATTATCACGGTCGATGCCAGCCCAGTAGGCCTTGAGCCCAAACCAACCCAGAGGACAGCACCCGACATGTGGTCATAGCCTATGCCAGCAGATACCTGTCCCCCACCGAAAAGGCATACTCACAGGCTGAATGGGAAAGTCTGGCAGCCGTGTGGGCCGGTGAAAAGTTCCATCACTTTGTGATTGGCCGAGAGTTCACACTGGTCACAGACCACCAGGCGTTACTGTGCCTATTTGGGAACCCTAAAACAAAGATGCCTCCCCGGATTGAACGGTGGGGCATAAGACTACAAGAATACAATCACACTATCAGACATAAACCAGGAGGAAATGCCAACCCACCTGATTATCTATCAAGGCACCCAACGGCAAACAAGGACAACTCACTAGTTTGTAAAGCAGAAGGATACATCACGTACTTATCCACCAACGCCATGCCTCCCACCATCTCTACGGAGGAATTTGCAACCAGAAGCAAAGCTGACCCCACCATCAAAGCAGCACTAGACCTCACCAGCAAGAACAGATGAAAACACATACATGAGAAAAGCAACGGAGGGGATGGAGATGTCAAGAAGGACCTAACTCGCATAGCCAAAATACAATCGGAACTAGTAGCCACAGACCAAGGAATACTATTACGAGGCAACCGACTAGTAGCCCCAAAGGATCTCTGGAAAGCACTAGTGCAATAGCCCACGAAGGACATAGAGGAATCGAGAATACTAAGAAAATCTTGAGAAACCACATATGGTTCCCCTATATGGACATAATAGTCAAAGACATCCTAGCCCGCTGTGGACCCTGCCAAGAAGCAGCAAAAAAGACAGCCCCAAGCCCGATGCAACTAATGCCGCTAACAAAACGACCATGGCAACAAGTTGCAATCGACTTCTACGGGCCCTTAGAGGAAGGAGGATACCTGCTTGTAGCAATTGACGAGTACTCACGCTTCCCATTCATCAAGCAATCGCTGTCGACATATTTCTAGGAGGTAGCATAGATCATAGATGAACTATTTAGCGAAAGGGGTATACCGGCCATCGTAAAAACAGATAATGGTCCCCCATTCCAAGGACGCAAATTCACAAAATTAGCAGACCACCTAGGATTCCACCACCAAAAGATCACACCACTTTGGCCCCTGGCCAACGGGATGGTAGAGTGCTTTGTGGCAACCATCAAACTAACATGACAGAAGGCCCTCGCAGACCAAATGTCAAACCCACAGGTGATCTGTGGCATGCTCAGAAGCTACAGAAATACCTGCATGATGCGACTGACAGACACCGGCCGAACTGATGATGAAATACAAACCTTGGACTCGCATTCCCCAATCGGAAGACTACACCCCGGAACAAGACGCAGCCATTAGAGAGCGAGACGCAGAGACAAAGAGACGAGCAAAAGAATGGCCTGATAAGAAAAGGAACGCAAAAGAACCACAGCTCGAAGTGGGACAGACCGTTCTAGTACAACAAAGGCAACTCAGGAAAACGGACACTCGCTACAGCCCAGAGCCTCAATTGGTCACCACCGTTAAGGGACCCATGATAACGGCCATAGGAGAACCGGGTGAGATAAACCGAAATGCGTCATTCTTCAAGAGACGTTACCTAGAAGACCCGGAAGTGCCAGACCCTACAGCAGAGGAGCCGGAGCCCTATGAAAGTATGAGTCCGCCGGCCAGAACAGTCGGCGAAACCAGAGAGTCCCCGGGCAGACCTCAAAGAACTCTGCGGAGACCCATGAGGCACATCAAGCAGATGTAGACCCCGAGCTTCCATGTTAAGCATGGGGGAGATGTTGCGGGTGGATAGAGGGAAGCGGCTCCTTTAAGAAAGGAGAGCAAGCTGGGGCGGTAGGGAGCGGGAGGAGGGTGGAAGGGGAGGGCCAGGGAAGGAGTTAAGGCAGTTATTGAGTAGAGCAATAAAGGGAAGGTCGACTATCCAAGTGGCTCCCGTGATTATTGTGAGTGCGTCATGTGAGAGTGAGCAGCGAGTGTTAAGCGCCAACACTGAGTCTGTCCTCTATCCATTATTTATAAATACGAGGCAGCCAAGCGTGAGTTCAACTCCCTGGCGATCAACAGGATTCTGACGTGCATAAGATTAGACGAGACTGCACGGTATGTGTTTCATGCATGGTATTCAAAGAAATTTGAGATATATTGGATATCAGAGAAAAAAATTTGGATAGACCTAGTTTTAAATTACATATTTATTATTTATCTGTATCCTAGATTGTTGGAGCAAAGCATTCCACATGAGGGTGAAGAAAATGAAGGCTGTTTAAGCCAGATCTTTTTTCAGCAGCTCACAAGGCCAAAACACATCCTTGTCGATAATTATTTTTAAATTAAGTGTAACACACAGACACTGCTCAATAAGTCGAGTGAGAAGTCAGGCAAATTTAGATAATCCTGAGTGTAATAGACAGGATTTCACTTTGGTGATGAATAACGGCTGTACAAATACACACAACAAAAATGACATGGAATGTTTTTTGTACTTTACTTCTGTGTTTATGTGAACACCCAAAATATTGTACTGTACAACGTTTTATATGAATGTTTTTAATGAATTTGTGATACATGAAGGTCCATCCAAAACTGCCCGGATCAGTGTGTTGTTTGAGGTATGTTAAAGGCTGGAAAGTGCCAGGTGACGCCGAAGTTTGATCCGGTGATAAAACAGCATTTCGCAGTTCTCCTTTACCTTTTTCTGCCTGTGAAGTCACCTCACCCTAAATGGGATCTCAATGTGATGCTCAGCGCGGTTTGTCACAAACCTTTTGAACCTTTGTCAACAGTGCAGTTGAAACTCCTCAGCTGAGAAGGCGGCCTTTCTGGTTGTCATTACGTCAGCCAGAAGAATTGGGGAGCTGCAGGCTCTTTCCATTGAGGAGACTTTCTGACTCTCCATAAAGACAATGGGCCTCATTACACGGAAGGCGGTAATCCAGGGTGCTATTAGCACCCTGGACCATGCCGGTAAATTACCGGCACCGCCTTGGCGGAAAGGGGATTTACCGCCCCATTCCAAGGTTGGAGGGGCGGTAAATCCCCTTTCCGCCATTGCCCTTCCCCATTCCCATTTCTGCCCCATAGGGCTCTATGGGAATGGGGAAGGCGCTAATTACGGCACCGCAATTTTGCGGTGCCGTAATTAGCTCCGAGGTCCCTTAGCGGGTTGGTACTTAACGCCTGCAAGAAGCAGGCGTTAATTCCTCCAACCCGCAAAGGGACCTCGTAGTACGGCGGTAAGGGTTAACGGTCACCGTTGCCATTAACGGTGACCGTTAACCCTTACCGCCGTCCGTGTAATGAGGCCCAATGTGGTGCTCCTCACACACACCTCCTTTCTTCTGAAAATTGTGTTAGAATTTCAAATTAATCCGTTTATTTCCTTGCCAGTCTTTTTTCCGGACATAGAGTAAGACGTTGGTCCTTCAAAGCCTGGACCCTCAAGTTTTATTTAGAAAGAACGGAAGACATCAGAACCTCTTCCCATCTCTTTGTTACCTTTGGGAATCCAAAAGGAGCACAGTCATCTTGAGCTTCTATTTCTCGCTGGATAACCTCCTGCATTTCAGAAGCTTACTCTGTTCATGAACTTCAAGCCCCCAAAAGCATCGATGCACACTTGGTGCATGGCAAAGCTGCGGCTCTAGCATTTCAAAAATACGTTCCTTGGTACACCGCTGATAGAACGGCCACATAGGCCTCTCTGACAGCTTTTAGAAAACATTATTTCCTTGACCTTAGTTCACAAGTGGACGTTTAGTTTGTTCAAGCTGTGCTGAAGAACCTGTTTAGATAAACGAATTTTCCATCCACCCAGTTTAGTATCAGTGCTTGTGAAACTCCCACAGGTATGGAGGAAAGGGGATGCGACGGAGGAGTAAAATAAAATTACTCACCATAGTGACTAACATACTCCTAGTCCATAGTAACCTTTACCCCATACGCCCACACGCCCTCCCCTCTAAAAAGTCCCCACTTATTGTAATATGTCTTCCGACCTTGGTGATAGAAAAGGACTGAAGGGCGATTCGCTGGGCGGGGCTCGGGAAGGCGGGGCTAAAGCCACACGTGCTGGCCCTGCGTTAAAATAATAGTAGGACAGTACATGTTTTGATACTCAGAAGGACGGACTGTCCCACAAGTATGGAGGAAAGGGGACTATGGACTAGGAGTATGTTAGTGACTACAGTGAGTAACTTCGTTTTACGTTTATACTTTTAACTGTTTATTAGGTTTACACTTGTTTTATATAAAAGCCTGTATAGGTCACGAAAATCCCCCCCTAGTGTACTCTGCCTTATTCCTTATAAGGAACCCAGGATTGTGGCCCATCTCCTGCACTAGCACCTTTGCATTGCAGGTTGCTCAGCACCTCACCAGAACAGTTGGTCAGGGGTGGTTTCAGTGTGGCCCATTACTGGCCCAGGGTAAGTTTAGAATTGTGTGCACCAGGACCACAACCATACAACCAGGAGCTACACAGGCATTTTTGGATTATTACGAGTTGTGACTCAGAAAAACGATTTAGACAATTTTCTAGCTTCCCATGGTTCTTCAGATAGATGTCTCTCTGACGTTTCCTTCCAAGAGTTATTGGCTGACCATAGATTCATATTTCCATTGATATCCCATTTTCGTATCTGTAAATGTTCTTGCTTGGGGCCTCATGATCTTTGGAAGCCATGCACAAGACTAATTTCAATGTTTCCATTGGTCATGATGTATTGAGAGTTGTTTTCCATTTTCCCTGATTGCCTGCTCGCTCATGCTCTCTATTGTTGTAAACTGTGCTTCAAGTGAGCATGTTCCTCATCTTAATTGTGCTGATTAAGACTGGGAGCTGTCCAAATGTTTTTCAATGCCTCCCTTTTTTCAGAGCACTCCTTATAAGGCAGCTTCCTTGCTAACTTTTCCACTTCTCTCGTGTCCCTCTATTTCACCCTAATACCCTGGATCAGTTATTTTAGTCACCATATCAAAAGCTCTACTGAGTGGTCCTAACATATGTAAATGATGCATGCTTCAAATAATTTTTGGAGAAGTTCAATTATTAGCATCTGGGGCTCCTTTGCCATATAAAGATTTTGGGGGTTTAGTCTGCCGTTGCACACTAGCAACGTCACCACCAAGGTCACTCTGTTGTTTGATGCAGAGGAGTCAGAAAGACAGGCCCATGCATATCAAGAACACACCAGTTGCCTGGGATCCACAGTTGCTTTTTTAACCTAAGCAGCTACCATTATCTTCTATCCAGTGTGTTTGTCCGGCTTAAATGTACATCTTTATTTCAAGGGTGTTTTATTGTTCCATACATTTCTTTTCTTTGCTCTTGGTTGCTGATCTTCTCTGCATACACAGAACTTCTTCTCTTGCTTCACTGTCAGTAGATGCAGGAGGGGGTCAAAGTTTCTCCCTTATACGGGTTGATGTCGTGCAGATGCAGCCAGGCTCATCTTCCTTGTAGTTTAACAGCTGTGGGGGTAACTACTTCCACGTCATAGGGCCCTACAAAGCAGGGCTTATTCCAGGTGCTGATGATTTTGCGCACAAACACCTGGTCCCCTGGATGTAAGATTGGCTGTTTCAATAAGCAGTCTGGATCAGTTGGCTGGCTTTCTTCTTCAGTTCCTTAGCTTTTGATGCATGAAAGAAACACTTGCAGTCATTGTTTCTAGGTAATCATGCATCTCATCACTTAATGTCTTCGCCACACTCTGGGCATCGGTTTCTACCCTAGTTGGAGGAGCTAAGGGTGTTCTCATTCGGTGTCCAGTCACCAACTCATGAGGAGTTAGGTGGTGATCTGAGCCAGGCTGATATCGCAGTGCATATGGCACAAGGGACAAACAGTGTAACCACCCCTTCTTCAAAGTTATCTTAATCTTTGCTATCCTCTCTTTAAGGATTCCATTTAATCTCTCACAAATTTCATTTGCCTGAGGGTGATAGGCAGAAGCGAACTTGTGTTTCATACCTAACAAAATAATTACTTGCTCAAATAGTTCATTTACAAAATGTGGTCCATTGTCAGACCGCAACACTTCGCACACACACCATCTTGGGAACACCTCACACACAAGGAACTTAGCAGGGCATTTGACATTGGCGTTCGTACATGGACCTGCCTCGATCCATCTATAAAAGGGACATACCACTACTACGATGTACCGATAACTGGTGCATGTCTGCAACATATCCACATAATCTGTATGAAGAGGCTGAAATGGGCCATAAGGTCTAGGAATTTCTCCTGTCACTGTTTGCAATGTTGCCCTGCCGTACATTTTTGGCACACGATGCAATTCACAATAAACTGTGCCACATATTCTAATAAATTTGGTGAAAACCAATATTCTGAAATTTTTGCAGCAAGACTCTCTCGAGTCATATGCGCAGCATAGTAAAGCGTATGCTGCTCCAGTGCTACCCTCAATAATGCTAGAGGCAGAACTGGCTTTCCAGTGCTATCCTGCCTCCAGATTGCCTAAGGGGGGATTAAGAACACCCCTGCTTTCTCTATAAATCTTGCTCCTCCCGTGAGGCTCCACCCTGTATTTTTATTAACTGAACAATAGACAGCAAGTTAAAACCCTCCTACCAACATGCATCATCCTGTCATTTGCTTAACACTTCTTAGTTTAAAATCAGAAATATTTGGGAAATATGCTGCCTTTTTGGTTTCTACTTCTGTGGCTTCATTTTCATGAGAAATGACATCTGTTCTTTTAGTATGCGCTGCACATTTTAGGACTGAAATAGTCAATGGGATTCTGATTGCCTCAATAAGCTTATCCAATAGGGCTGCATATTGGACTGGAGTGCTGTCTGCGCCGAGAAAGCCCCTCCTTTTCCAGCGTGACAAATCTGCGTGCACAGTTGGTGTCACATAGGCGCAGTCAGAGTACACCATGTCACTTCTTCATCCTCGTATCTTTTGAGTGCGGCAATAAGTGCCTCTTATTCTGCAGCCTGTGCTGAGCAATGGCAAGGCAATCTCACACTTGTCACTACTTCAACTTCTCGGTTCAGCTTTACTACTGCTGACCCAGTATGCCTTTCGCCAGTAATTTGATATATTTTTGAAGAACCATAAATTAAAAGAACCCCCCGCGCCCTCTGAAAGTATTTTCTCTAACACATCATAAAATTCAGTACACGTTATGAGATCATGTATATAATCATCATCTCCTATTGGTTCCACTATGAATGTTGCTGGATTCACTATTTTGCATCCAACAATTTTGATCGCAGGGTTCAAGATAATTACCTCATACCTTGATGCTCTTTGTGTGGTCAATGCACTTTTGGGTTTCTCTAGAATGGCAAACAATGCGCAGCCAATGAATAATGTTACTGAACACCCTATTGTGATACTGGAAGCTCTTTCAATAGCAAATGCAGCAGCAGATAAAGCTTGTTTGCAAGGCTAGTGCCTTTCATAACTGGATATAAAATCCCACTGTAATAAGCCAATGGTTTGTGTCCATGTCCTAATGTTATTTTCTGTGTTAGAACATCTGTCATGACTTCTCCATTTGAATGAGAAAATACGTACGATTCTTCATGATAGTCTGGAATTTCTATCACAGGGACTGTACTAATTGCCTTTTTTAATTCTTCAAATCCTTCAGTCATCTCATCTGTCCATGTAATCTGGAAAATAGGTGCTATAATAAAAAACCCAGACCCTTCAATAATTACATAGGCCTAAAAACGGTTGCATTTCCCCCACTGTTTTAGGTTCTGAAGTCTTCATAATTTTTTCTGCTCTTTCAGGTTGCACTTTTCTCCCCATTTGAGAAATTAGCTGTCCTATGTACAGCACCTCTTCCTAACAATATTGTAACTTTTCTTTGTCCACTTTGTATCCTTTATCTGCTAATATGGTCAGGAGTCACACTGAGTCTTCCCTGCACCATTCCTCTGTCTCTCTCCACATCAATATGCCATAATCATACTGTATTATTCGATTCTCGAGCTGTACATTGCCCAGGTCCATCTGAAGGACCCTGTTAAAGATCGAGGGGAACTCTTGGGGCAAACAAGTATGTTTCAGACCAATATTTCTATACGAAAAGGAAGTTAAATCTTGTGATTCTTCATGAAGGGAAATCGAGAAGAACGTGTTTTTTAAATATACAACTGTGAAAAATATAGCCTTAAATGGAATATTACATAATATTGTGGTAGAATGTGGAACTAAAGGAAACTCTGCTTCAGCAATATTGTTTAGGGGGTGGAGATCCTGAATAAATCTGTATGACTCTGCAGTTGACCTCTTTACTGGGTATACAGCTGTGTTGCATGGAGACTCAGATGGCACCAATATTCCTTCCTTCATTAAAACGAAAATGGTCTTGAATATACCTTCATCCACTTCACAAGCCATGGGATATTGTTTTGCTTGTGGCAAAATTGCTCCTGGTATAAGCTTGATTTTAACTGCTCCTACTCCTTTGAATAGGCCCACGTCATATAGACTGCTGGTCCATAAAATATTTGGCACTTTCTCCAAATCTTCCTGGAAAAATTATGTTTTCTTTTTTACCATCACCATTCTCTGCGGTATTTCTCTATTCTCCACTTTAATCCAATAAGTAAGATTTATAAAAAATACTAATTCATCATCAGAATAATCATCCCTAAAAAGCTCTTCATTTGTCAAATCTGTCAATCTATATCCTTCACCGAGGGCTATCACTGCTCTCCATCCTCTACCCTCATACCCTCATCATCTGTTCCATTGACGACTACTCTTTCCTCTCTAGTCACTGCTGCTTCTAACTGCAAAGGGATAACCTGTCTTTCTTCATCATCAATCGGTATTTCTGGTCGAAACAAACACTTTTCAGGTATTCTTAATATTTTACCTACCAACTTAGGTAACCATGATAATAAAACAGTCACTCCATACAAAAATACTTCTGGATCTAAAGGGACTCCTCGTAATGTTTTCTTGCCTGTGAAGGTTAATATAAATGTGTTCACATTCATATAATTTATCCCTGGAGGTGAACACACTGGGCCTCATCATGAGTTGGGTGGTAGCCCTTAAATGAGGTGGTAACGCTATTACCGCCGCATTTAAGGGCTCGCCTGATCACAAGTTTGACGCTAAATGGGCTATTTTACCTCCAGCTTTTTGCTGGATGTGAAAATCCCATTTAGCACCCTGTTTTTAGTGCAATTGCCGCCGGCTGTATTAGCATGTGGTATTTGCACTGAAAATGCCCCATTAGATCTAAAGGACCCAATGGTGATTTACTGTTAATGCCCAACCCGTGATCCGGTGCTAATAACACTGGACCGGCTGGTGCTAATGCAATTATAGTTGGGCGGTATTACTGCCAGGATACCGCCCACCTCGTGATGAGGCCCACTATTCCTTCATCAGTAAAAGATATGGCCCTCATTACGGGGCTGCCGGTAAAACCCACTGATAGGCGGCAGGTTACTGACAACACGTAACACTGTTTCCGCTGCCTGACTTCCCGGTGCCACCGGGATATTATGGCAAGTGGTGGAAATGGTAACTCCCTGGGAATGGGGTCACTGAAGCACCAGCACCATTGCTAACTGCTGGTAGGGGCCTTAACTCCTGGCAGGTCAGTCCTGCCAGGAGTTCTGTGCCCCTACTGGCAAACCTTTAGTTTGGCGGTCCGGAAAGTGTGCCTGTACGTTGCCTTATTTCTGGTCCGCCAAACTTGTAATGAGGCCCATTGTCATGTTATTTTTCGTCATCTAGTCATGTCCTAGTATGTTAACTAGTGTCTGCCAAGAATATAGTAAGGGAATAGACACGTCATGTTCTTCTATAGAGATTGGTAATTCGTCTGTAAAAGAAACTAAACTCATCACTCAGGGTACTCCTGCGCATTCATGGCAATGCCTGACATTGGGTATTTTCCCTCCCGGACACAGGAATGAGTTGCTCTGGTGTCTACAAGGACCAAAATATCTTGCCTCCCATTGTTACCTTGATGCTTGGTTCCTTTTGGGCATCAGGTGTCACTGATAATACTAATATAGTACTAAACACATCAGGTTGCTCTTTGGGCTGCCTATTGGGGATATAAATTCATCAGTTTACCTGTGAAAGGATTTACTCCTACCACAGTCACACTCTCTAGTTTAGGTTTGGGTGTTCGTGGTATTCTGACATTTGTGTTCCACTGTGGTACCAGCGCCTGTCATGTCTGTGCTTGCTTGGTCTGTATCTGTTGGGCTTGCACAGGCACTTGTGTGCCCTTGTGGTGATTGCATTTGTAGTGGAGCTTGCTGTGTTGGCGGCGCATGTACCTGATTCTGTGTGTGATGTTGGGTGCCAATTTTGCTGCATACCCCCTCTTCTTCTACATGTTCTGGTTATATATCCCATCCTCCCGTAATTCCAACATTGTTGTGGTTTTCTTCCATTAAATCATCCTCCTCCCTGAAGGTTCTGAAATCCACATCATCCTCCTCCCTTGTGTCAATTCCCTCTTCCTCTTGACCAAAAATGTTACCCACTCTGATCCATAGGCTATGCTACATTATTCTGCTGTACTGGTCGCATCTCTTGTGTCTCCATACCCTCATTGATTGTCAATACTGCTCCTTCTATGGCTAATTTTGACAATTTGTTCTGAACTAACTTCGCTTCCTCCTGTTTTCTACTCTTGGCTTTCTTCTTCTTATCATCTTGTAACAATTGGCAATGGTGCACAATAGTCAATTCTTAATTCATCTCCCTCTGCAATGGCTCGGGCAGTCCCTGACATAAAATGTGGTAAAATAATGACAACGTTTTGTCCCACGGTTGCCTCGTCTCGAGACGCCATCTCTCTTGAATATGTTGAATGACGGCAATTGGATCTTCATCCTCACCCATCTTCCTAATCATGATAGCACCCATATCGGATGTATCGGGATATGGTACTCTGAGCCCTCGCCATACATCTGATTTTCAATGTTCAAATGGCGCTCCATTGTTTGTCGTATTTTGTGCTGTCACACCTGCATATTCTGCTTGCTTCCAAATGTCATCAGCCCACTCTCCTAGGATGGCTGCTAGCAGGCCTTTAATGTCACCTATAGCTAACGTCATTCTTGAAGTCATTCTCTCTAACTCATAAATCCATTTTCCTGAAGTCAAACTAGGTAATTTACATTTCAAATTATCATTGTCAATTTGTGGCCATGGAACGGAATATATTGTGGCCCTCCTCCCCTTTTCTCTAATAATGGGAATTGTGAAAACCCTGATCAATAATCATGCCCACCTATGCTTTGTGTATTCCGGGTGGGGCTAGTTTCGCCCATTGGTGTCCCTCCTGGTAGTGACCTAAATCTGCTTACACAAGGCAGGGTTACATCCCTGCACGTTGCGACCGTGCTTGTGGTCGATCAGTGGTTGATGTTGGTTCTTGTGTTTTTTCTTTAGGGTCCCCTAAATCTGACCATTTTACCTCTACACTCAAATCTTTCGAAAAACCGCCTGCGCTTTCTCACTTTCATTCCTTTCTTCGTCTGACATCATTGTGCCCCCCTTGTTTGACTTTCATCCCTTTCCACATCATCAAGATCTAGTTTACTTGTATTTGTATTTTGTATTTTATTTGGTTTTATATAGTGCCTTACACCAAAGCGCTGGACAGACAGAGCTCTATGTTCATCTGTTAATGCGCCACCAGACCCTCCTCCTTCTTCCCTCGATAAAGATCCTTTAATATCCTCTTGGGTTTTATTCCCATCTTTATCTCTCATTTGCCTATATAAATCTCCAATCCTCTTCCCTATATGTTTGTTCTGCTTCATGCTGGTCAGCCCATAGCTGTATTCTCGGTACCCCTTGCAGCTCCCTGTGGGGCTGTAATGACCCTCTCACTTCCTCAAATCATTCTTGTGCTTCGACCGGCACTATTATTCTATGAAATAGATAATCTCTCTCATCATCCCTTCTTTTAATCTCTCTTTTCTCTTCTTCCTCTTGCCTTTTTGTTCAACCTGTGTATTTGCATTTTCTGTATTTCTATCTCTTCTCACTTCTTCTCTTCTAGTCTCTCTTTTTCTTTCTTTGCCTCGTACCTTCTTCGTTCTTCCTTTAGCTTCCTCTCTTTTTTCTTCTCTTCTTTGTGTGCTCTTTCATGTTCTCTTTCTTTCTTTTCTCGCTCTTCTCTTTCTTCCCTTTCTCAAACCCCATCAAGGCCTTTCCCATCTAGCTTAAGTAATATCTGTCCTCCCATCCATTCATTCTGTACTACCGGTACTCCCTTAGCCTTATCTTTCACTCCCCTTTGTTGCCTTGCCTCTTCCTCTATCCCTGTCTGTCTGTCCTGCTTGTCCTTTCTCTCATCACGCTGTTACTTTCAAAATGTGTCGACACAAATATGCGCTCTCTACTTTTGCGCTCTTCGGCGTTATCCTCACTGTTATAAGCGGGGGCTCACATTATCATAGGTGTAGAAGAGGAGTGTCCCTCATAATGACAAGTCACTCTCGACTGTCAGTCCTTAACAGATCTTTTATTTATTTTATAAAGTATACCACACTGATTAGTTTGAGCAGGCATCATCAATCGCTGTTTACTACCAAAAGAACTATTTTTTACCACTTTAAAAATGTATGTAATGATGTTCTTTGTGTGTCTTCGTTTACACTTTCTATCCATTTTAACCGTTTCTTTTTTTGTTGATGTTTTAAGAGTCTCTTCTTTATTTATTTGTTTTTCTCTTTTGATTGCTACCCTCCCAATGGACATCAATCTCTTGATTTAAGAATCTGATAATCGCCTTAATTTTTTTACTATCATTTTATATCGCCTAAAATATACACAATAAGCGTTTTATACTGACATATTTATAACCCCATACACGTGTGAACTTTAAACATTTCTCTGTATGCCTTCCTTTACTACCTTTAGTTAATGTATCTCATCTCAGTTTTTACTCCATTTTAGAGTTTTATATGCACTCTTCTTCTTGGCCTTGCCTCAGGAATCCTTAAATAATACCCTTATTTGGAGTTTTAGTGCGTACCCTTTTGCCCCTCTTGGAACTGGGAATCGAGGTATCTATTTCTCTTCTTTCTTATCCCCATAAATGCCATTACTTCTATGCATGTATTTGCAGTACAGTCCCCCAATTTTTGACACCTTCGATGATTTACTTTCATCCGTGGCTCAGCTCGAGACCCTCTGCATTGACTCTTCCCCAATTGACCAGTTCGCCTTCAGTCCGCGGGGAACCTGCAGGGACGGGACAGGAATTTTGTCAAAGGGACACCGGCTGACCGGTTCTTCTCACAGGTGTGCATTTGTGCGCCGATCCCCACAGGAAGCTCCACGGTCTTCTGACTAATGGCGAATTAGCCAAGATTCTGAGAGCATAGATCTGTGTCTAGGTCGATCAGACCAAAACCATCCTCTGCTGCCAAAATGTGCTCTTGCACCTTGAAGCATCTCATGTGCTAGATGGAATTACCAATAATGATCTTGAATACAAATAACCAGACAGAATATGGCAAAGTACTATTTTATTATCAGTAGAAAATAAAGTAGGGCAATCTTGCGAATAATGGCATACTCCTACGTCCCGTCCCCTTTCCACCATACTTATGGGACAATCCTCTGTCCAGTGGGACGGGGACATTCCTCCGTCCTGTGGGACGGGACCAGAGCACTTTGAAAAAGCATCAAAATTTTGCAAACATTTTAGTGCTTCCTCTCTTTCTACATGGGGTACGGCACGCGGCCATAACCCTGCCCATCTTAGCTCCGCCCTGCACATCGCCCATCAGTCCTTTTCTCCTCTCGTTTGAGACTGGACACATTTGCATCTGCAGAAGTTTTTCTTCCTTTTTTCCTCTGCTAGCGATCGCGTAGTAGTCTGTCTTTGCCTTTTAAGCTAGACTTCCCAAATTGTTCTTCGTGTCGGTGGCGCTTCGCGAGGGCGGATCCCCATCCTCTTTGTTTAGAGTGTTTGGGTCCCGATCACCGTTGGGACTCCTGTTTCTATTGCGATTCCCTTTTAGTCCGGGCGCTTCAATGTCGATGGAGGTGTTCCAACGCGCTCCCCCATTGCATTTTCTTACGTTCATCGAGGAAAAGAAGAAACGCCCGTTGAGTTCTTTTATTTTTAGGGCACCCTGGCCGGGAGACTCCTTCCCGGGGTCGTCCCGGTCCGGGAGGAGCATCGACCGCTCTGTCACCGGGGCTTGCCCTGAGGTGCCTTCTGGGCCTACAAAGTGTACCAGAGTTTTCTCCGAGGGTCTCCGTAAGGGGCCTGTGGACACCGGAGTGCAATCCGAGGCCCCTTCTGTGGGGGCTGCTTGTAGACCTAGTTCTACTGAATCGTGGGGTACGGGAGCTTGCTCCGAGGCCTCCTTAATTGGAGCTTCCCTCAAAAGTACCGGGGTGCGCCCCGAGGCCTCGGCTGGGCTTGGTGATACTGAACGTATGTTTGAGGCCCGCCGTGAAGAGGCTTCTACCGGACTCGGTTCTGAGGTCCCTCATACAGAGGCTAAGGTAACCAACAGTTCTGAGAGGCCTGAGAAGGCCTCATCGGTGAAGGGTGTTTCCCACCGTTCCTGCTCTTGCGGTGACGCCAGAACTGTTGAGGGGGCAAGGAGTGAGGTTTCGAACCGTAATTCCTCCTTTACCGGCAGTGCCGAGGTCCTTCTCTAGTTTGGCTATTGGTATGTCGCAGAAACATCCCAGGCCGCACAGTACCGGCTCTGTAAAGGTGTAAAGGCTAAAATGAAAACCCCTGACCACCCGGTGGGGACCCCTGCCTCACTTCCACACGTGTCGCAGTTCTTCTCAGGTGTCAACAAAATGGCGATCGTTCCCGCCAAGACCATGGCGGCCATTTTGGGCACTTCCCCTACAACTAAGCCATCCACCTCAGGTGTAGGGATTGGTTCTGTTGGTGAACATAAGGTTCCTTGTGTGCATCCGTTTCATCCGGTTTACGACTGGAACACCCAGATACCCCTTCCGCACAACATCTCGCTGCCTGTGGGTTCGGCACCCTTGATTTATGTGGAAACTTCTGGGGATGGCCCTACTTGGCAACCCTCCCCTCTGCGTCCCTGGAATTATCCCCCTCATGAGATGCCTTCTCCGGCAGCTCCAAAGGTCCGGAGGACGCTTTTCTCTGGAGGACGCTTTTTTTCGGCAAATTTCAGGTACTCATGCGTACCGACCCCATGAGAGAGTATTTAAAGGGTCTCTTTAGGGAGATATGCCCGCCTGTGCCACCGGTTCCACCTGCGTCTCCGATGGTTCCGCCGGCACCGCCTTTGTCTGCGGGGCCTCCCCCTACTCTTCCGCCCTTGCCTCCATTGTCCCCGGTGGACAAGGTGGTGCCAGACGCGGCTCAGCAGGATCCTGACCTGTCGGATGATGCGCAGGGCGTTCAGGACAGCGAAGACCAGCCCCGCTCTATCAGAGACTTTCACAACGGGGTGCTGGACATGATGTGTCTATTGGATGTCCCAGTGCCCGAGGTACCAGCTCCACAGGAGGGTGTGCTTTCGGGGGCGTTCACCTTGTCTCCTTTGGAGCGTACTGGCCTGTTCAGCCAGAAGAATGTTTTTGCCGAGGTCCGTAGAGTCTAGGAGAAGCCACATTCTGGACTTTTCGTCAATAAGAAAATTCACACGCGCTATAGGCTGCATTCTTCAGAAGAGGTGGCCCTAGCATCTTTCCGCCCCCCTCCTCCACAGTGGTGGCTGCAACCACTTTGCAGTCCAGGCCTGCAGCATCCTCTTCTACGACGGCTACTCAGGTCCTGGGGAAAGAGGACAAGCTCCTCGACTCCCTTGGGAGGAAGGTTTTTGCTAACTCTCCCCTGCAGCTATGGCAGGCCAATGCAGAACTGGTGTTAGCGGGGGCGAATATGAAGATGTGGAAAGGTCTGTCGGAGTTCGAGGAGTTCATTTCGGTTGAGAAACTGTAGGACTTTAAGGCGGGTTTGTCGGATGCCAGGGTCTTGGCCCAGGATCTCCTGGAGGCTGCGGCTCATCATGTCGATATTTCGGCCCGGGGCCTTATGCTTGGAGTTGATACCTCTCGGCAGGCTTGGCTGCATGCCACCAAGTTCTCAAAGGAGGTGCAGGACAAAGTGTTGGACCTGCCGTTTGACGGCAAGGAGCTTTTTCATTCCTCAACAGATGTAGAGCTGACCAAAATGAAGGACAGCACCCAGACCGCCAAGTCCTTGTCCGTCCTGGTAAAACCCCCTTTTAGGACTCAGAGACTGTTGTCACAAGGCCGGCCCTCCTCTGGTTTCAGGGGGTTTCTAGACCGGAAATCCCACAGAGTGGATACCCCTTCGGTTTTTCTCCCATTCCTCAGCCTCCTCCTCAGGTTCAGGTGGTAACACCACCGAAAAACCTGCCAAAGTAGGGTTCTCTGCGCTCGCACGAGACCCCGGTGGGAGGACGCATTCCGTCTCATTGTGAGGCGTGGCAGACCATCACCGAGGACCGCTGGGTCTTGTCAGTCGCTCAGGCAGGCTTCCGCTTACCTCTACCCCCTACCCCACCCTCCACCCCTCCTTTCCAGCTGTCGGGGTCGCCCACCCTCAGAGCCGAAATTCAGAAATTGCTGGACCTCAGAGCAGGGGAACCCGTTCCCCTAGGGCTTCTACTCCCACCTGTTTACGGTGCCCAAACCCAAGCAGGCTGGCCTGCGCACCATCCTAGACCTTTCCCAGTTCAATCTTTTCCTACCCCAAGAGAAATTCAAGATGATCATGCCCGGCCAGATTCGGTCCTATTTGCAGATGGGCAATTGGCTCAGCGTGGTGGACCTTCAGGATGCATATATGCATATACTGATCTGGAATCCACACAGGAGATACCTCAATTTCTCTGTGGGAGAGGAGCATTTCCAGTTTTGAGTGCTTCCTTTTGGCCTCAGCTCGTCACTGCGTGTCCTCACGAAGATGATGTCAGTGATTGCATCTTTTCTTCATCTGCAGGGTATTCATGTGTATCTGTATTTGGACGATTGGCTCTTACGCAGCCCTTACCCAGAGAAGGCTGCGTGCAATCTGCAGTCTCTCCTCCAGCTCCTATTCCATCTCGGGCTGTCGGTGAACTGGCGGAAATCTTCTATGACGGTCTCTCAGGACTTGATTTTCCTGGGTTTTCGCTGGAACACGATTGACTGCAGAGTTTACCTGACGGGGGACAGAATGGTGGATCTTTTGGCCACGTGTCAGATTTTTGCGCACTCAGAGACCATGTCGGCCTGGTGGTTCCAGGGGCTTCTGGGCCTCATGGCTTCCTGTGTCTTGGCCTTACCTCTCGCTCGTCACAAGATGAGGTGGACTCAGATGGCTCTTCGGAGTTCTTGGCGTCAGGCTGTGGATCCGGACTCCAAGTTGATATTGATTCTGGCTTCCATGAGAGCGGACCTGGAGTGGTGGTAGACTCTCAGCAACCTGTCGGCGGGTGCAGGCTTTCAGGACCCAATCCCTATGATGACGGTCACAACGGACTCCTCCCTTCTGGGGTGGTGTGCGACGTTGGATTTTCTTCAGGTCTCGGACCTCTGGTCGCCTCAGGACAAGCTCCTTCATATAAATCATCTGGAGCGCCTGGCGATTTTCCTAGCGCTTAATGCGTTCAGGCCAGCCATTGCCAACAAAGTGGTCCGTATCTGCACGGACAATGTGGTGTCAATGTATTACATCAACAAGCAAGGGGGCACCAAGTCTCCCCCTCTTGAGGACCTGTCCAGCCAGATTTGGGAGTGGGCGGTTCGTCATGGTGTCTGGCTGGTAGCAGTACACATCCAGGGCCAGCTGAATGATATAGCAGATGCCCTCAGTTGGCGGACAATGGTCAGCTACGAATGGGAGCTGAAGGCAGAGATCCTCTCATGGATTTTCCGGTGTTGGGGGACGCCGAAGGTGGACCTCTTCGCGACATCGGCAAACAAGAAACTTCCAGTGTATGCCGCCAGGAACGGGCTGGGAGCCTCTTCTCTGGGGGATGCTCTCGAGATTCCTTGGCACAACATGAGAGCCTACGCTTTCCCACCTCTGCCTCTGATTCATTGGATGATTTGCAAGCTAAAGAACACAGTGAATTGTTCTCTTCTGCTCATAGCCCTGTGGTGGCCCGCCAGGTTTTGGTTCTCAGAACTTCAACACCTGTCGGTGTGTGCACCGATCAGGCTACCGGTGAGTCCCGATCTGCTTCACCAAGGCGATCAGCAGCTGTGGCACCCCTCCCCACAATTGTTCAGCTTGGCAGCATGGTGCCTTAGAACATCTCAACCTATGTGCTGATAACATGCGCATTATTCAAGCAGCCAGAAAACCTTCGACCAGGTCTCAGTATAGGAGCAAATGGCTTAGGTTCTGTCATTGGTGCTTAGACAAACAACAAGGGCGGCTACGATTGACACTGTGCTGTCCTTCGTATCCCACCTAGCAGAGTCGGCATTCACGTTCTGTCATGCGGGACTTATCTTTCGACGGTTTTCGCCTACCTATACACGGACCAATGGTCTTCTTCTCTGGCTAATCCAGTGATTAGGAGATATTTCGTGGGTTTGTCGTGGCTTTACCCCCCGGTTCGCAAACCGCACCCGACGTGGGATCTGAACGTTGTTCTTACGGCGTTGTGCCATAAACCCTTCGAACCAATGGCCGTGGTGGACCTTAAGCACCTTTCGTGGAAGGTGTCTTTTTTTTGGTCGCCGTTACTTGAGCGAGGCGTGTGAGTGAGCTCCAAGCTTTGTCAGTGGAGCATCCCTTTTTGGTTTTCCAAAAGGATAAGGTGGTCCTACGGACCAAACCCTTCCTTCCTGCCCAAGGAGGTTTCTGATTTCCATCTGAATCAGTCAATCTCCCTGCCGGTCTCCTTTCCGAACCCTGCTTCAGACGCGGAAAGGGTTCTGTATTGTTTGGATGTTAGAAGGGCTCATAAGTTCTATTTAGACAGAACATCGGAATTTAGGAGCTCTTCTCAACTATTGGTGACCTTTGGTAATCCACAAGGTAGACAGGCCTCTAAGGCTACTATCTCCAGATGGATCGCGGCTTGCATTACAGAGTCTTACACTGTCCAAGGGTTGCACCCTCCCAAAGGTATACATGCACACCTGGTGCGGGGCAAGGCAGCTGCAGTTGCCTTTCCGAAACGTGTCCCCTGGAGACCATCGCAAAAGCGGCTACATGGGCCTCCCCATCTGCTTTCTGTAAGCATTATTGTCTTGACCTGAGCTCCAGATCTGATGCTCAGTTTGGCCAGGCTGTGTTGAAGAACCTTTTTCAGTAAGGGTTTTTTCCATCCACCCTTAGTTCCTGTAAGGAGTGCTTGGGAATCTCCCATAAGTATGGAGGAAAGGGGACGGGACCGAGGAGTATAACCAGGTTACTCACTGTAGTGACCACCTTACCCCTAGTCAATAGTCCCCTTTCCTCCATACACCCGCCTGCCGTCCCCACTAATAAGGTTCCTCTGTTATTGCTTGAAGGTCTCTGACCTGGCGATAGAAAAGGACTGATGGGTGATGCGCGGGGCAGAGCTAAGATGGGTGGGGTTAAGGCCGCGTGCCGTACCCCATGTAGAAAGAGAGGAAGGACTAACAATTTTGAAAAATGGGGATGCTTTTTCAAAGTGCTTCGGTCCCGTCCCACAGGACGGAGGAATGTTCCATAAGTATGGTGGAAAGGGGACTATGGACTAGGAGTAAGGTGGTCACTACGGTGAGTAACCTGGTTAGTAATTAACACACTCACCCCCAAATGGGATTATACCAATGTGTTATACCTCGATGTGCGTTTTCTGTGACATCATCCTACGTGGCAAACTAACAAGTATCGAAGGGAGGGATTGGTTAGGGGAACATATGCAGCTATAGAATACATAAGTGTTAATAACTTAATTGGCTGCCCCTTCTCTGGTAGTCAAGCCTCAAACTACCTCTAAATACATGCAATAAGAAAAACGGGGTAAAGTAACACAAGTAGTGGTGCGCTTAGTCTCCAATATGGATAAGTGACCTAATGCAGCAGCAACAACAAGAGGGGAAACCCAGTACCCCTCTCAAGATTAGAGAGTTTAATAAAGATTGCTGTTAGTCTGCGCAAGGATCCAAAAATCCTTCAATTAACTTCAAAGTCCTGAAATGGATAGGTTCAGATAAACAGAGCCCAATAGATCCGCTCAGTTGCTGGAAGTATATTTTAATCGCAAAGTCATTAATTCATCCAGCCAACACGTGTTTCGACATGAAGGTCGTCCTCAAGGCAACACTAAATATAGTTCAATCCTTCAATTTATGCTATTGCAGTGCTTGTCGAATGGATCCTGTTCTCAGTTATAGTTCAATCCAGGTGCACTATGATCAAGGTAAAGAGCGTGTTCACTTGTTAAGCAATAGAGTGTATGCCAAATAAATGGTACAAATACCTCTAGAAGGAACCTGGATTCGGGTAAAGTCCCAACGTTACAAGTATTAGCGGCGTCTAAATACATATAATACTGTTTATAACGGAAGAAATGGCAGTGGGTTGGTCTCTGCAACATCGTATAGCATGTTGCTACATAGACCCTCTGATTGGTTGGCATGCTTTCCCAAACTTGGATTTTCGGCTTGTTAGCAGCACGTAAGCAAAACGAAACTCAGATGTTGCAAGCAATTTCAGACTACTCCCCACTTTCCCAAATAGTCCATAGTCTATCATCGGTCAGGTCCCAAGCCAAGTCCTCTCCTTTGTAGTTGACCTCAAAGCCTGCTCTCTGTTCTGGGACATTCAAGGGATTGTAGGCACACTATTAACTTGGTTTGGGCTTAATGAATGCCCTTGTTATCAAATTCTGAATCACAAGTGAGGAGACCACAAATGTGTCCATCTCAACCTTCTATTTACTGCTATTTGATTAAATTGTGCTGGGTGTCATCACACTTCTTGGCCTCAGGAGACTTGGTCACTCCATCTTACATGGGTTTTCTGCATCTTTAATTGTCTAATACTTGGCTCTTGAAGATGTTTTCTCCTTTGCTTAATTTAAGAGAAATATGTCTTACGTACATTGCTTATTCTTTTGACTCACCTTGTGCCTTTCTTGAAATAGCATCCTTGATCCCAGGCCAATAGTCTCCTATTTGCTCCTCAAATAAAGCTGTTTTTCCAGCGTCTCCTGACTCTGCAGCCCTGGTCTGTCTCTGAGGTACCTTGAATGTTTTAAATATGAGTCTGACGTCCATCTTTCCATCATGGCCTCTCCAGCCATGTTTTGCTTTCCTGTGCAGCAAGCTTCTATATGTCTCATCTACCTTGCGTTTCTGCGTATATATACATTTATTAATCAGTAGGTTACTTTATATTCTTTGCATATATGATTTCTTCATATTCGATTACATGTTTCTCTTGTTACATCTTTATTATTTGAGTATTTGCATATTGCTTCCGTGAGTCTCAGTATCTCTCCTCTATGACGTAACTCTGCTCTTGTTAGATTTCACTTATGGCTCTAAGATGTCCAATGGTATTTGCAGACATCCTTCCACCGTCTCAATGCAAGGGTACATTTGATGCAGTTGTCTGAGTGCATGTCGTCTCTCATACACTTGATGTGGTATTGGGATGATACCTGATGTCCCACATAGGGCTCTTCTACTGTTCCAGTATGACAGAGGTGAAGGAGCGGGAGGTGGAATAACATGTTCAACTGCTCCTCTACACTGGCTTAGTCAGCCGCTGCCACGGTTTCAATTGCCATTAGCAACCATGGAAGCAAGATGCAGCTGCTAAAACTGGTCTTTAAATAAACAAATTATAATAATAAAATGTACCTGCGACGTTGCTCTCCTTTCATGAATTGAATTTTCTATGCGGATTACAGTGACAGAATCAACATAGAAAAGGGACTTTAATAGAGTCGAATGGCAATGAAGACATTGTAGATAAGGCTTGTTTTGCATTCCATTAAGAAAATGCCTTAGCATCTACGTCTTGTGTTCACAGGTACTTAAGTGGCTGCTGAGTGGTGTGAGCCAGCTATAGCAAGAGTGGGTTGGAGTGACAGGAACGCTCAGCACTTAGTCTGCTCAATACGCAGGCACATAAAAGTGAATACAGCTGCTTTCCGAGAAGTCTGATTAGTGGCTAACCCATACATGCCAACATTTTGGAGCACCTGGGAGGGAGATTTTGTCACAGTAAGCGGAGAGTTACTTTTTCGTATCGGAGTGCATTGGGGTTAGAATTATTTTAGGAGGGAGAAAATTTAAAAAAGGACAATTTTGTATTAAAGTATTGGAAGCCTCCGACCTAAATCGGGAGGGTTGGCATGTATGGGGCAACCCGATCAGGGTAATAATGAAACAGAGCAACATCAAGTGTACTTTTCTTTTCCTGAGAGCGAGGTCTTCATGACAGCACAGGCGGGTGACTAATGATCAATGAACTGAGGGTGGTGTCTGGAAACTAATCTGCATGTATGAATTGTAATACAGCCCCATATGAAACAATGGTAATTATGAAATGTGTGGCAACTGTACAATTTGAATGAAAAATGAAACTGCTAAACAGTCATAAATAACTCTCAACATTCAATTTCTCAAATCAAATAATTATCACCCTTAGGAACTCCTTCCTCTTTCGCTCAGGAGTACTAACTACCAGTCAAGTGCTCATCCATGTTATATATAGGGGCAGCTGGCCAAGACAGATGCCCTTTTTGTGGCATTCCTGGTCTTCACCTGAGCTTTCGACATTGTGGACAACGTGACCTTCGCTAGGCATCAATTATAGCTTGCTGCCAATCATCATGGCCTTGTATCAAAAAAATGTCACAAGTGAGGATATTGTATCAAGGAAGGCTGAGCAAGCAGTTCCTCACCACAGAAGACATCAAACAAGACTGCGTCTTTAACTCTTTATCATTCTCATGAAATAGTAACGACTTGTATAACGCTCTACTGCATGCCTTACAAGATTTTCCCGCAATTGAGGGCTTTCCCATACCAATTTTACTGTATGCCAATGACTCCGTAATGCTGGTACGGACATAGAATGCTGACCAGTCACAACTTACTAAAATGAACACCTATGGCAATCAAAAGGAAGTGGTGTTAAATGCAGCAAAATTCAAGAAGATGTCTTTTGCGCGCAAATGGAAGAGAGGAAAGTTGAAATTCTTGGATAAAGTCCAAACGTTTGGCAATTTGGGCCTACAAATTCCCATGATCATAAGTGATCATGGGAATCCCACACAAAATCCAAGATAAGCAAATCCAAGGTATCTCTTAATGCAATTGACAAGTCACACACATGGACATTCCATCTGATTTAGCATTGGTACAGTGGGTGAGACCAAGAGTGGAAAAATCATTGAGTATGTACCAGGGACAGTAGCTTGAGCCACAAGACATATTTAAAGGAAATGTTTGGAAAAGGACCCTACACATGCCCAGGGTATTCCTCACAAATAGTCTAGTATGCGACCTAACATTTAAATAATCCCACTATGCAGATCGTCCAGGGCGCCTCTGTACCTCTGTGTAACAAAAAGAGATCCATGCCAAAATCAAGCCATTGATATGTGGACCGGCCACGCAGGGATCATTTCAGTCTATCACGATCCTTAAAGTGCTGAGTTGGAGAAGGAACTTGTGTAACTTGATTTGAGCCAGCAGTTATTTGCGGCACAAAATTCCTGCTTCCCCCAAAAGACAATACTCAAAGCAGTCAAACAAGTGCAAACTGTAAAAAGGAAAGAGAGAACCTGGCCAAAGCTTGCACTAAGATGTTTGTGACATCTCAAATCACCGAAGCCTGTTTGGTTTCTCTTTCCAATCCCCGGGTGAAAGCAAATGGCCTGATGCTGTCAACGTTGTTGATTACTAGAAACATGGAACAACCTGCGACAAGAGCTCAAAGGAGGATATTAAACGCTTATTTCTGTTTTGTCCATTAAAACATTAGGCTTGTAGAACAAAGTGCTGAGAAGGATGGTATAAAATAAAGGGTTTGCAACCTTTGGATCTCCAGATGTCAACACTCCTATCATCCATAGCCAACATATTTGATGATGGATCATGGGAGTTCTAGTCCAAAACATCTGAAAAGCAGCAGCAGCTTGGAGACCACTTTATAAGGACTCTAATATGGCTGTTGTTAATCTCTTAAGAGATTTGAATCAAATGGTCACCAGACTTACAGCCACCCTTATGGAAGCATGGGTAAAAAGAGAAAATACAACAGCCGTGCTTTTTAACATCCTATCTGCCATGGACAAAACCACTTTCTGACACCCGCGCAGTGTGAATAAACCTGTGCTGCCCTGCCTGGACCTTCTTTCATCTCCTTTTGGGGGACTCCCGCACCGAATCTGTGACTTGGCGGCCTTATCCCGAGAGCACCACCTAGCTGCCTGCCTCGAGTGGGGACCCAAACCCCGCCTACTGCTGAATCTGAAGCCAGATAGCCCTGCTGTGCATCGCCGGAGCCCACGCCGGGTCCTTGAACCGGGTGTGCAAATACTTGCTACATTCCCATGCATCCCTAGATCTCTGCAGTGGGATGAATGGGGGTGGTATGGGAGCGAGGGAGGGGTGAGCCCTCTCGACTAAAAACATCTTGGATTGTGGCGGGTGATCAAGTATGTCCACAGGGCGTCCCGGGAGGATAGCTCAGCGGCAGCGTGCGCGTCTTGGAAGCAAGACGACACAAAGCAACAACAGGTTCGATCCCCGGGTCCGCGCTTAGAAACCTCTGTGTGTTTAAGCGCGTTATAAATACGTAACTAAGACAAAAAAAAAAACACAATTACGCAACTAAGAAAAAAAAACAATTCCTGTAACAGCGCCTCGATGCCTGCGGGCTCTGTGAGCGCTTTATAAATGTAAAAAAGTGGCCGTTCTGCATTCCTCGACCGGCCTACTCGGGAGCCGCGGGAACCCAAGCCCCGACAGCAGTGCAGAGTGGGGAGCAGGGATCCAGGCTCCACATCCTTACATCGTACTTGGAGAGCCCTGCAGCAAGCCGCTGGAGCCGGAACCCGCTCATGGTCCTGGAGTTGGGTGAGTATGCGCCTGCTGTGCTCCCTGACATCTTAGATCTCTGTGGCGACCCTCCTCTACCCCTCGGCCTGCCTGCTTAGGGCCTGCTGGCATTCCGGATCTCAGGGGTGTTTGTGGGGAAGGGCTCAGGGCACCCTGAGGGCAGGGAGTGCTACCACATACTGCCAACTACCAGGAACAATCTCTCGGAGGCCTGCTACTTGCCTTGATCCCACTCTACACGCAGCCATTTTCCCCTGTGACGGTCCTGCCCCGGCCCCCAAGCACAGCACTCTTCATTGGCACAGTCCTATAAACCAACATATTTGATCTGCAGTACACTGGCAGTAACCTCCTGCATGGTGCTGTTGGGGACCTCGAGCACCCAGACCTTTGCTGAGCGCCCACAGTGCAGCAACATGGGGAACTGTGAAAGACAAGCTAAGATTGATCAATTCACAAATCAAGACCGGGTCTCTCCGCCCCTGCCACAGCCTCAACTTCTGCCACTGTATATATGGCCAACCTGAATGAAACCCTACTGGCCCTGAAGAACAGTACTGACACTCTGGGGTCTAAAATTGACATACTAACCTGTAAGGTGGAGACCTCGGCCATCCAAATAGATAAGCTGTGCGGTCGAATGATGGAGGCTGAGCAGCACATTGGGGAGAATGAGGACAGGACGACCTCGCAACAAGCAGAGGTCACGTCACTGCAATAGGCAGTGAGGGGTGGAAGCTTAAAATGATGACCTGGAAGGGATATCATGCAGAAATAATGTGCGCATTGGGGGAGTCCCGGAATCCACCCATATCGACAATTTGGAAATCTTCGTTGAAAAGCGCCCTGTGGACATACTTGATCACCCGCCACAATCCAAGATGTTTTTAGTCGAGAAGGCTCACCCCTCCCTCGCTCCCATACCACCCCCATTCATCCCAGACAGACCCATAATTGCAAGGATACTAAACGACTGGGATCGAGACATCCTCCTCCAAGCAGCCAGATACAAGGGTGAATTAAGATTTGGATCTGCCGTCATCAGACTGTTCCCAGACTTCAGCCCCCAGGTAAAAGAACAGAGGAAGACGTTCTAGGCAGTTAAGAATAAACTTCGATAGAAAAATCTAAAAAATGCAATGATGTTTCCTGCCAAGCTCCGTGTGGCAAAACCTGGTTCTTGACAAACCCCTCTGCTGCAAACCGTTTAATTTCTGAAATACTGGGCCCCGCTGAGAACCACCTGGACCCCAATCACTGATTTTCCTTTTGAGGGCCTGCTTGTCCTGACCGGGGTTCATCTACTGCTTTTATGAAGAGCCCTCTGTTACATGGGAGTCCAGCTGGCCCTCTCTTTACACTTAAATGTGCAGTATGATAACCCTAGTTCCCTACGAAACAATGCTTGCTTTATTTACCCCCGATTGGCTGAAAATCTGTGTCATATCCGTAAGCTCTAACTAAGAATATGGGTCTAGTGATGCTATTGCCAGCCTGGGGTCCCTGCTCTCCTCCCCAAGGGGAAGAGGCCACTGGTGATAAATTATGCTGGTGACTTGAATGAGAATTAACATGTGCCTCGTTCAGATGGAAATATGCTGTGTTGGCTTCTAGCGCCTTGAGCTGAGTGACCGCGACCAGCAGCCCATCGGCGCAGCCACTGCATCTGGTCTCTTAAGAATTAAAGTTAAGGTTGTAGTGGGTGGGTAATATGCCAGTAGATTGGTGTTGCTGGCGTGGGTGGGGATGGTTCTAGGGGGAGTTTTGGTTACGGAGCAGAAATACCTCTTGTTTAACACTACTAAAACAGTTGATGGGGGGGGCTGACTGCCCACTTTGTAAGTCTTTATGGCAAAGCTTTTGTAAATATTAGGGAGCCCCTTGCTCGGTCCATCATCTATATGGCAACAATGTGTGAACCTCTGAATATTATGTCCTGGAGCATGAGAGGTGTCACCAACAATAACAAATTCTGCTTGGTGGTTAACCACACTAAATTGCATGGGGTAAATGGTCTATGTATTCAGGAGACACACCTCACAAGTGATAGCCCACTTCCGACAGCCAGAGGCTGGGGTGTACATAGGTAGGGATCTTCTTACTTGACCTAATCCAGGGGTGTGGCTATATATGTATACACCAGTCTGTTAAATTCCACCTGCATGACAAGGTTCTAGATCCAGAAGGGCGATATATCTTGCTAGCTGGTGAATGCTGCAGTACTAAAATGTTGTTTATCAATGTCTATGCTCCAAATGTAGATTCACCAGAATTCTTCCAGAACTGTGTTGACATGCTTCATAAATAAACTAAATACGAGTTTGTACGGCTAGGAGATTTTTACTTGGCTATGTCCCTGGATTTGGACCGAGCTGCAACTACTCAGAATACATTGTACAAGGCGCCCTTTGCCTTGGGGGATATTGCTGATTCACTAGGCCTGGTGGACATATGGCGGTACATGCACCCGAACGACAGGGAGTTCTAATTCTACTCGGGGGTGCATGGCAGCGCCTCCAGGATAGACTATGTTAGAGTGTCAATCCCGCTGGTTGGTAATACACTACACTCGAAAATCCTCCCCAGGACACTGTCGGACCATTCCCTGATACTCATTACACTTCCTGTTCCTGACGTGTCACACCACCCTCCCCGCTGGTGATCCTGTCCACAAGCATTTGAGGATGTGGTATTCCGTGAAGGTATCCTAGGGGATATTAATGAATATTTCTCGAACAATTCAGAGTCAGTTCCTGACTACAGGGTGGTCTGGGAGGACTTTAAGGTGTGCATTAGGGGCTTTTGTATCTCCAGAGAGGGAGGGGTACTGACATCCTTTAGATCGACCCTAAGCCAACTAGAAAACGATATTAAGCAGCTGGAACACAAGCAGACACAAGTTAAAGACCCCCAGGTTGGGGAAACTCTTTCTGAAAAGCGGCGAGCACACACAGAGACCACAGAGAGGACAAGTATCTAGGAGACCCGATACTCACAACTAAATAGGCTGAAGGTGGCAGTCCAAGCCATACTCTCGCATGGGCAATCCGAGAAGACAGGTGCCAGAGGGAATCATGGAGATCGCCGACCCGAGCAGGCTCCTAGTTCGTGTCACTAGCGAAATAAACAATATATTCCGGGAGTACTATGACCGGATATACTCTTCCCAATTATCGGGCTCCCCCGGTGACACCAAGTCATACCTAGAACAGGTGGTGCTGGGGTGGCTTGACCCTGCAATTGTGGACTTGTTCAACACTGCCCCCTCCATGGAAGAAATCCGTAAGGTTATTGGAAACACAGGAGGCACAGGGGCAAGACTACATCTGTGCCGAATTGTATAAGGAATACGTAGATATCCTCGCCCACACCTTTGCTGTATGCCTGAATCATCTCTGTCTGCAGGCCTCCTGCACGACTCCACTAGGACAGCTGTAGTCACACTTCGCCTTAAGCCCGGCAAGGACCCCACTAATTGTGCATCATACATGCCCCTGTCTCTCATTAATACTGACAATAAAATACTGGCCAAATTACTGGCCAATAGACTTCTCCCATATATGAGCTCACTAGTTCTCCTGCACCAGGCAGGCTTCATCCCCGGTAGATCTACCCCAAATAACCTGCAACGTCTCTTCACCATGATGCACAGCGTACAGGAAGAAACCTGATAGTGGTGGTTGCTCTAAATGCCAGAAAGACCTTTGACTCTGTCGAATTGCCCTTTTTATTTGAAGTTTTATGCAGATCGGGTCTAGGCCTACAGCATATCCGATGGGTCCAGCTGTTATATGCCTTGCCGCAGAAACACAATCGTATCGAACCAACTGCTGTCAGATCGTATATTTCCCACGAGGGTACAAGACAGGGATGCTCCTTCTCTCCAATTCTCTTTGCCCTAGCGGTTGAACCCTTAGCATACACGATGAGAGAATTTCACTCTCACAGAGGGGTGAAAATATATACACACATTTCAATAGTCTCACTATATGTCAAGGATCCCAAACACAATCTGTGCCCGCTGGTTCAGGAAATCTTGGAGTTCGGGGAGTACTCGGACCTATACATCAACTAGTTAAAATCCAAAATATTACTGTTAACCCCCTCTGTGCACCCTCCGGATATCGGTACCAAGTTCCGATGGATGGTGCCAACAGGGCATGAGGTATCTAGGCATCGTAGTCTCTGCTTCTCCCACCAGGTTCTTAGAGGCGAACTATGTCATGACCCTTGAACAACTTGAACGGAAGGTCAACATCTGGATCACGCTTCCGTTATCCCAAGCGGCAAGACTCGCCTTAGCTAAAATGGTGGTGGTCCCCAAGATGCTGTATATCTTCAACAATGTTCCATTAATTTATCGTTTATGCTTCTGGAAATGAGCTTGAGCACTTTTGACAAGATTGGTATGGGCAGGTAAACGGTCACGCATTGCGCTGGATATGCTCAAATTACCGTACGTGGCCGGGGGCTTAGACTACCCCAACATATATACTGGCAGCACAGATGCAATACGCGATCTGGTGGTGGCACCCCTCCACAGAGTTCCCACACACCAGCTTGGAGAGAGCTGTAGCCTACCCGGACAATCTGAACTGGATGTTATGGGGTTCCACTAGACTTATCCCCAAGGATAAATAATAATTTAGCATTTATATAGTGCTACAAACCCTCAGGCAAACAAGCGCTGCTTATTATTACCCACGGTGTGTGGTGCTCATTTATCGACCTTGTAAGGATGAAAGACTGAGTTTGGCCCTGCCAGGATACGAACCTGCACCAGCAGGCTCTGCAGAGATGCCAAAGCAAGCACTCTACTCGCTGTGGCTATCGGACTGGCTAGGATGAAATACAACCTACCGACGTGACCCGTTGGGCCTGGGACCAAGCTCTCTCTGACATGAATGCGATGGGGAATTACCACACTTACTATGCTATATATGCGGTGTATGGCGACTCACTCACCTTGCAGGGAATAGTCAAGACGCAATTCAAGGAGCTGGGTGTTAATGCACCTGGGGATATAGTCGTAGAGGGCAGGTTTATACAGTGGGACATCCTATAGAATTGTGGCTCCTGTACCTGTCACTGTGCTATTGTATTTCAGATTACGGGAAATGCTCCGGAGGCAGTGGAAAGAGTACCCAAAGGCACCAGATCCCTCTCCACTCGCAAACAAATCCCCCCAGCCTATTGGTATAGTTTTGACTCTCTACAAGCGTGTTAAATCCTTGCAAGCGTAACCCCAGGACAGGTTAATGGCCAGATGGGAGGGACAGTTATAAGATCCGCCCAGAGACCCAATGGCTGTTGATCTGCACAGCGACCTGGGCTATATCACTGAATTACCAGCTCCCGCCTCACACAAATCGGGTTCATGCACCAGTCATACCTCTCTCCACCATTACTGCAGAAACACTACCCTGACAGATCGGCCTCCTGTCCACGATGCATCTTAGATCCTGCAGACTATATGCATATGGTCTGCAACTGCACACAAGTACAAATATTCTGGCACGGAGTATATAGTATAATGGACAGAATCATTCAGGGATGCCCCCGGGACTCACCTTCAGCCTGGTTACTGGTGCTGTTCATGAACCATAATAAAACAGAGAGCAAGCTGTTGGCAATGGTCTCAGTAGTTGCCAGGTCCCTAATTGCCAAAGCGTGGAAAAGAGTGGGACTTACCTCAGTGAAGGAATGGTTGAACATCATAAAAACTTCTGAGATCCGGGAAACAACTTACGATAGGTCCCTTCAGGGTAGACCTAAACCTAGTGATTATTGGGCCCCCTTTCGCTCCTATACCCTTAGCATAGAGACCCTGTACTGAGCCCCACTGGACCGGTGCAGCTGGATTACACCTTGGATGTGACCAGCATGTGGGGTGGGGGGGAGCGGTACAGTGACCCCTGCGGGCTAGATGTAAGCCCTAGTTAATGCTAAGCGACACTCTCCCCAAGTACTCCAATTGAATAGGAAAGGAATCACCGCCCCTCCAACCTAATGTTGAATCTAGCATGATATACAAATACCTGACTTGACCGTTATTTGGTTGTGGTTTGTTCTTTATTGATTGTTTTGGGACATGGGGTGGGCTGGGGTAGGGCAAAGAGGGTATGGTTATGCCGACTGTGATTGGTTGTTGTTGTATTCACTAATGTCATGTGATAACACTAATAAAAAGAGATTTAAAAAATAAAGTGAAAATGGCTATGTTTAATGTTTTACAATGTTGTGCAGTCATTTTGTGTAATTATTTTGCATAATCTTTTTTAGTTTGGCTGTTAGGGGGTGTTTCAACACCGCCTACAAGCCAAAACTATTGCATTAGCGTACCGCTAGGTGGGAAATGGCAGGTGAAGAGGTGCACACAGCTAGTAGGTGTTGTTTGGTTATTTACCCAGCCATTGGCTGCCCATGGCGATGCTAATCCCTATGGCCCTTCCCACTCACTACCTGCCCATTCCTGCCCAAAACACATCCTCTGGACACTCTTTGAGCTCACTCTATCATGCAGTAAGATCAAACTTTAGCCTGCTACAGTTATTCCTAAGCAGTCTGCTAAGAGGTAATGGCTTAATTGCAGCAGTAAATGGCTAATGGTATAATAAACTTTTCTTAACCAAGTGTGCCTTCAGCCACTTTTGGATTATCTGCTCCTTGCACTGACATTGTGCTAAAAAAAAAAAGCATTAACAAAGGCTATGTATAGGTATTAAACAGGCCTTTGCCAAGCACTGCTATCAAATGTCTAGGTAATCACTCCATGTCCCAGCTGTTGTAATGCTATGGCCAGGCAGTCCCATAATATCAGTACCTAGCAAATGCCTCTCACATACCTAAACAAATGCCCAAATTGTTGGCTTTGCCAATGCTTGTTAAACTTTGCTCTGTCATCTTTCATTCGCGAAAGGCCTTGCAGTGTACACTTGAAACACAATCCTCGTCACAGATCGACGTGATTGTTTAGGTCTTCTGTGCCAAAGTGATCGTTGGAGGGAGAGGCATTGTGTGACTGCACTGTTGTGCATTCTCTTGTACACAGCCCTCTTGTGCACAGCCCTTTCGATGAGTGTTTTTTTTACTTATACAATACTATGTTTTATCAACAATTCACAGAGGATGTTATTACCGGCAAGTGGTGTCATACCACTTGCTTGAACTCGATAACTATAATGTGCACAATTGTGATACCAGCATTCAGCTGGCTTATTTTGTAACCCAAACTTACAATGGGTATAGATAACTGACACACACATTATTAAGACCATGTTGTCATGGGCCATGCATTATTTTAAATAATACTTTAAGCAAGTTTTAATCAACCATTCATTAAGAATGACTCACCAATAGCCCTTCGTCAGAGTTGGAATATAACCCCGAATTCTCCCAATTTGTCCATCTATGTTGAATTTCATTTTATGAGTCAGTATCAATCCTAGTTGGCTCATTACCCAAGCAGCACAAGGGCTGTTGCATCTAATTCATCCATATACAGTAGGCAGCAGAGCTACGCCTGACATGTATTATTTCCAGATATCTTTAGTCGTATTCTTGGTGCAGCACATGCCATAGTAATCTGACTCAACATTTTTACAACACAAACCTTGGTGCAAATCCCCTCTTTCCAGTCCATGGCAACTCCACTTTAACGAGCAGCAGAAACTCCATTTTAATGAATTTGGTGTTTAGGTCGAGAATGGTTGGAAATACACGGAGCTTATATCACACATATTATTATCCACTCTGCAGCCTACAATTGGAAACAACTCACCCAGCTCATCACCCATACATCTTACCCCTTCCCACAGGCACCTCCAAGTAAAATACAAAAACCCAGCCGGTTGCTCTATGCCCCTAAAGCAGGCATCAGACACAGGCGTATCCATTTTACTTCTACTGGATCGGACATATCCTAGGAGTAAGAAAACGATTGCTACCCGCTACACTGATCTGGGCCCATTAAACACCTCTTCCATGTCGACTGAGAGCTGTCCTGTCTTCCTGCATGTAGCTGGGGATACAAATCGGTATTGCGAGGGTATTTGAGTCAGCAGTAACTATTGTCTGAGAAATGAGTCCACATTGCCATCATCGTATTATGTACCCTACAGGTTGTCCTATATGTAAGTGTGTCGAACAAGGAAGCTGACACAAAGGTGGCATGGTGGTGGTTATAGACTTTTATTTTTGGAGAAAAAAAAATTCCTATCATCTAAAAGGGGTTTCCCTGCCTCAAACTAATACCAAAGGATCCATCAGAATGTCAGTCAAAATCAAAGTCCACCGCACTGTGTCACAACCTACTTCTATCCCTTAGACTACAACTAAAGACTAATATAATCCAATAGAAAGTTCCTTCCCCAGGGGAATGACTTCATTCTCCTGGTATTCGGTTGATGTTCAAAAGAATGTTCTCTTGGAAACAGGTTGCTAGGGGGAATGACTCCCTTCTTCCGACTTACCGGTTCCACACATTTGTTGTCCAACTCCACTTTCTGGACCAGGAGAATGACTCCTTTCTCCTGGTACTGGTTTGCACAGTTCGTAATAAGGCATTAAACCACCGCTAAGGGGATTATTGAGATTTGGCTAAGGGCTCCCCCTTGGGGAGAAGATACAACACCTGAAGAATCATCACATATAGTATATCTCAAAGAGAGAGGAACAGAGCACCCGTTCATGATATGATAGGATATGGCATTTGTAACGCGCCTATACACAAGTGTTTCAAGGTGCGACGAGGGAAGGGAGGGGAACAGAGGCAAGACAGACACAACAATCTTACTAGGCCAGTTGACATTGAGATTGCAAGATGAATGAGGTATAACTGGTCGTATTTATGACTCCAATATTAAAACATTAGGAACAAGGGATTCAACAGAAACTGAACTGGCCTATTTTGCAACAGGAGGGCATATGTATGAACTAAAGAGACGGCCATTATCCACCAGTAGATCTACTGCGCAGAATCTGGTGTCTAAGAGTACCTCTAAATAATCAGCAGTCTCATGGTAGGTCTCCGGTCTGCCGCAAGCTTGTTATGGGAGAGCCAAGTATTTGTGTCTGGAAGCTCCCTCAGTGCTTGTATTCCCTCCTCATAAGGTCAAGAGTATGGTGAGCTAAACTCCTAGAATTTAAAGGAAAAGCTAAATAACATGTAATTGGAATGTTTCTCTAGGAAAAAGTGACATTGGGGGAGGCTAGCTTAAATCAAGGGAGAGCCTATTTTTTTTGGACCTAGTCTCTTGAGTTCAATGCCAAGTCCCAAAACTAAATCACCAGCCTCTGGGGTGTCCAAGCCCAACAATGTATACTTCATTTCTCTGAAATTCTCAGAGTAGTTTTAAGTGCTGCAACAAACTTCTTCGTCTTGGCCTTGTTGTACAATCCACTCATTGTGGGGTCTCCTGGGATGCTGTAGCATTGAAACGTCTAACAATGCAGGTTTTTATATGTACCCCTCTTGGCCTTGGTGTCTATGATGCATTACTGAGGCAAGACATGTAATTTTCCCTCTTGGCCTACTTGGTCTAGTGAGTAGAATGTTTTCCCCGCCCCTATCTATGCATTTGTTAGGATGCATTAACTGTGCAGCCGCGTCCAAGGGTTTCTCCAAAATTTCAAACTTCTTCAGTTGCCGCTGTTGGCTTTTCCGCTACTGCTAGTATTTGGGCTAGAGCCACCAGCAGGCAACTGCACAGCTTTTGCTATCAAGTCCTGGCTCCTTCCAGCCTTTGGGCATAAGCTCCTAGCAGGCTCTCTAGTTGAGCCTTTCCTCTAAGCCTGGCCTTTTCTACAGTGTGGCTGTCTTGACTTAGACACCTGCTTTTCTGTATCTTTCTTACTATTTGACCCGTTTGGCTTGGCAAATGCATGTCTGAATCTCAGGTTGTCATCCTCTTACTGCAAACTGACACTCTGGAACACCATCCTATCATCCTCTATGGCAGGTGTCTTCTACCTCTTTGTATAGTTAAACTTTAGCAGCTATTGTCCCACTGACTGCTCTGTTTGGTGGCTCCTTTTCCTCATTAGTGTGATCAATCGTGATTGGTCCCTTCTTAATTAGACACCCTTTCCAGGTGCCAGGGATTTAGGAGCAAATAATAGCATGTATTAGGCATTTCTCAATGATTGGGTTTGGCCTCTGCGATAGCCCCCGGTGCCAGATTTCAAAAGGCCTGTCAGACATGTGATCAGGCAACAGCTGTGTCATGGAGGTTGGTCTATCCAGCGATCTGGCCACCCCCTTCATAAGTTTCTTTTCCTGCTATCAGCATCCTCATGTTAAGCATGGATGCTTGATCTGCATTTTTTACCTTATCGCTGGAGTTGTTTTGTCATGCTCCAGTTCATGTTTGCAATGCACCGTTTAACAAGCCCTACTCCGCTTATAAAATTGTGCCTGTGACCCCAAGTGTTTAACAAATCCCACGCTTGAGTTACATGAATAAGGCAATAAGCCCTGAGCTGGCAGGCCATTATCGCATAAGGTAATGCCCCCGGGGCCCATAGTTACAAGCCTGAGCGTATGTGGTAAGCGCCCAGCGGCGAGCGGCTTATTGCCATTAGTACCCTGGCCCGTTAGCCTGGGGTACTAATGGTGTTTTTTTCCGGTTGCGAGATGCGTTTCGCAGCCGGAAAAAAAGAAAGAAAATAAATGGCAGCTGCGGACTGGGAAAACGTAGTCCGATTTTCCTTTCCATGGCAGTCATAGTAAATAAAGAACATGAACACCATGGAAGGGGAGAAGGGACTTCACGTAGTCCCATCTCCCCTTCCATGGCGGCCATTAAAGTAAATGAAAAAAAGTAAACAATAAAAATGAACACCATGGAAATGGTGAAGGGGCTATGCATAGTTCCTTCTCCCTTTCCATGGCAGCCACTCTGGGAAGGATAAGTTGATTGAGAAAATATCCTTATACTGGGTGTGCGCAAACCTGAATTGAAATGGTAGATACAGAAAAGAAAATTTGCAATGAGGTATGCGGCAGAAGTGAGAATGAAAGGGGTAACTTCTCACTGTCCCCTAAAGAAGACTGGAAAAACTGTGAACGGTATACTCACTAGCTGCGCTAACTCCTGAATTATAAAATATCAATTGTGTAAGTCAACTGTATGCTTCAGGTATTTATACAGACCAGGTTTTGCAACCAATGTTCAAAATGACATATTACAGAAAGAAAGAGCACTGCACAGACACCTTTTTTGTTTGTCTGAAAGAACGTGTATTGGATCTCAACAAAAACACATATTATTGTTAGTCCATTTTTTTAAAGCAAAAAATATCTCGTTGTAAAGATCCAACCAATAAAGGTACTGAAAAACTGAAAAACGTCAACACGTGTTTCAACCCTATTGGGTCGTCCTCGGGGCATATTAATGATTGGATCATTGGAGTCCAGACATAAATGTTTATGACAACGTGTTAGACATTCCCTCAGGCATCCACACGAACATCAGAACACAGCTAGCATTCCCACAACACCTCCCTCCTGTTCGCACACTGCTCCCAGGTTACGAGACTCACGTGATTTGGTTGCCCCGCAGGACCGATTGCGCCGTTCCAGGTGTAATGTTCGAACCCGGTTGCAGCCTTTCCTGCACTGGCAGTTACCATGGAGAGCACACGCCAGAAGCATCGGCAGAACGCTTCCGCATCGCGCAGCTGTCCGCTCACGTGACCCATGGCGGCGTCCGTCACATGATGACAGAGCGCGTCATGTGACTAACAAGCCCCCATTACAAAACGCTTGATGCGCAAAGCAGTCACCGCTTCTCAGCTGTCTTGCGGACCCTGTTTGGCGCTACGTTTGGACTTTGCTTTTGTTGGTTTACCTTGACTTCGAATTACTCACCTGGACTCCCTCGGATTACCCTTTTGTCCTTCTGCTTGGAACTGCTTACTCGTCGCTGAACCTCGGACCGTCCTTCACTTGCATTTGGATTTACCCTTTGGAACTTTGTGTGTTTCCTCTACGTCCTTGTCTCTTGGGACTCACGCTAAGCATCCAGTCCTTGGCTCAGGTGGGTCGACCTGCTTTCACGTGCGACTCTGGTCCCTGTTTATCTGGGGGCTACCTTTCATTTGAGTCTCGAACCTCCTGCACCTAGGTTTCCCGTGTTTCCCTACCACCGGATAGGTAAGCTTTTCCAGACTTTGTGATTCGTGTTATACTGTCATTGCCTGGTACTTAACCTCGTTCTTTTTGCAGCAGCATCGGTGTTCTTGAGGTTCCGTGGATCCGGGAAGCGACATCTCCCACCTGTGGGTCCAAAGGTTGCACAGGGTGTTCTTCAGATTCTCAACACATATATGACAGAAGGCTATTTCATTTACAAAATTATTCCTAACACTAGGTCCCTAGTAAAAAAACTTTTTCGTCCTATGTGTAAACAGTCTAGTGCCCATGGGTGCTTGGCCCTAGTGGGTGCTGATGTGCCGAATGCAAGGGGATGTTGCGAACCTGTCCCTATCCTCTCTAAACCACTTTCCTATTGGCTAAAAAAGAGTGCACACAGTTAGGGGTCGATATCCGTATTTTAATATTTTCGCCTCCCAGCCGTGTGGCTTATCAAAATTCAAATCAATAACACAAGGTTTTATAAGAAGAGATTTCTATGTCATTCTTGTCACATAGAACTCTGTTAAAAGGCTCTTTTTGTTCTGTACAGTACTAAGACTGTGGAAAGCAAATATCAGAAAAATACCCGTGAAATCTGGGCCATCCTGAATAAGGGCCGCTCCAAATCATCCGCAGCAATACTTAATGAAATCACCAGCGACAAATGGCGCGAACACTTCACCTTAATTTATGAAAAACCCGAGTCTGAAGAGCCCTCGCAGCCTGACGTGACACTTTCTATTTGGGACATCACACCTCCTTGCAAAGCAATTGAACATGCAATCTCTAAGCTGAAAAATTCAAGAGCTGCTGGCCCGGACCAAATATCAAATCTCATGCTCAAAAAACACAGCGTACACTGGGCGAAATTCATCCACGAGCTGTTCTCTCAGATTACAAACAGCAGGAAACTGCCTTCCTCCTGGTGCAGGGCAATTGTAGTTCCGATATACAAGAAGGGTTGTCGAGCTGATCCTACTAACTATCGCCCGATCGCCCTCCTAGATACTATTGGGAAAGTATTCAGATCTTTTTTGCGCCAACAGCTGGTGAATTGGGCAATTTCAGCAGGAAAACTTGACTGTCGCCAAACAGGGTTCACGAAAAACGTGGGGACTGACGTGAATCTGACAATATTATCATTCTTAAAGTTGTCAGCGATGGAGGCGAAAAAAAGAATCTTCCTGGCGTTTGTCGATCTTCGACAAGCCTTTGACGCCATAAATAGGACCAAACTATGGGCAAAACTACGCTTGTGGCATTGTCCAGAGCATTTGCTAGAGCCCATCATCGCCCTGCACTCCAACACGTCCATTCAAATCAGAGTCAATTCACAAGGTGACCTCACAGATCCAATAAGAACATTTAAAGGCGTCAAACAAGGCTGCCCCCTCGCAGCAGACCTTTTTAAACTCTTTATAGCTGATTTACCAGAGTGGCTAAAGTCTGTCCATTGCTTTCCCCCCAAGCTAAATGGAACCTTCATTAATCACCTGGTTTATGCTGACGACATAGTGTTGATTGATCAAACTCAAATTGGCCTTCAACATCTTCTTTTTCGTCTGCATGAGTTTCTAACCTTTAACGAGCTCTATTTAAATGCAGAGAAAACAAAAATCATGTACATCGGTCAAGGAAGGTAAAAAAAAGACAGGTCTTTCCAATGGCACATAGAAAAAAAAGTGCTAAATGTTGTCAAGTCTATCCGCCACCTTGGAGTAATGGTCAATGACTCGGTCTGCGAAGCTGCATGGACCAGTGATCTGATGGACAAAATAAAGATCCTGAGTCTCCAAGCTGCCAAAATAAACATTGACTACGGGAAATTTTCTGTCACTCCCGTAGTAATGTTCTATCTTCAAAAAGTAATTCCAACTATCACCTTTGGCGGCGAAGCAGCCTTCTTGAATATCAATCACAACCTATGATGCCAATTGGAGGGAAAGTTTTGGAGACGTGTCCTGAGCCTTCCGAATTATATCTCTATGTCAGCTTTGAGATATGAGCTAGCTTTGAGCTCTATGCATATGACAATTGTCTGGAAATCTCTATCTACCTTGCGCAAAATACTACTTGGCTCTACCATCCCGGCATACAACATCTTCAAGCCGGGGCAAGAATCCATCGACAATGTCCTTATTCACACATGGAAGCTCAAACTAAATTCTATTATGGCTGATGCAGGCATATCGGAGGAAGAGCTAGTCAAGCGCCCACAACACGCCAAGAAGAAGCTAGCAAAATGGGATTGGATCACAACCTACAATACTCGCCTAGCCCTCAAATCAACTTTGCCCACTTCCAGAAGTCAAGTCAAATTGAACTGTCAACCAAAATATCTCACGAACTGTCTGTCTCGCCACCATAGGGCACAATTTCTAAGGCTGCGACTGAACGCTCTAAATACTAATGAGATGCTCTGGAGGCAAAAGAATAAAGAAACAGCAAATAATTACTGCCGCTTTTGCAAAACTACAGAAGTCGAATCCCTAAAACACCTAGCTATATTGTGCCCAATGCTGACAGATCTCCGTGAGGTGCATCTAAATTAATTCAAAACACAATCCCAGGAGCCTGACGATTGGTGGGACCACGCCATAGCAGGTCATTACATCAAGCTCTCCTGCAACCTCATCAACTTCTTTGATGAAGCCCTAAAGTCAGTACCCAACTGAAGGCCGCTAGTATCTGAAAGATCTGCCTTCTTGGTGGTTGCCCTTTCCGGTAACTGTGTTACCCTATAGCATAACATCTATTGTTAAATTTGACTAAGGCTACCCAGGGAGCAGATGAAAAAGATGAAAAGATGGAAAAAAAAAAAAAGAAAATGTATCTAAATTTTCTTTCTATTGGACATGTAACAAAAACATGATATGAAATATCAAGTTGAAGTTTTACAATAAAAAAAAAAAGAAAGCAAATAGAGTTGTGAAAACTTAGATTTCTTTTTGCAAGCCCTTTACTTAATATGTAGGTGTATTGGAGTCTGGGTTATCAACCAGATACTTCTATAACAACAGTCAACCGGTTTCAGCGGGATTCGCAAGTGGCCGCTTTCTTCAGGACGAATATTAGTGAATTAAATATTCTCTTTGATATTCTTCAATGCTAGGAAGAATGTTGAGGATGTCTTCAGGTCTCGGACCAGCTTATTTGGGTCAATCCCTGAGTCCTACAGGATAAACAACAAAAAGAGACAGGTGGACTATCATCAGCCTCCGAGTACTTCTAAAACCTACTAGACATATATTTAAGTCATCATTCAAGAGTGAGGCACATCTTACCTCTTGTTCTAGCACTTGAGAAGAGAACAACAATGGATCTATAGGGCCCGGAGCCATGTCACAGGCCTTAATGAAGAAATTTGCTGGCAAGCTTTGGCAGTCCTATGATAGAATCAGAATCGGTATGAACATCCACAGTGAGAGGGCAGACAAGTACTTCCACTTCGGATTCTACTATTCATAAGTTACTGCCTCAGTATTTATTGAGTGATTCCCAAGGGGAAGGATTTCGTACCAACCACTATTATGATTGAACCTTTATGGCCATGCATGACCAGGGCAAGTTGCATCAAAAATAACATTAAATGTGTTCCTTGATATAACCGCACACACAACGACATATGATCTATGTCAATGGCCCTGTTAATTTAAAATGTAAACAAAATGGGTACACTACAATTCCCAGATCCCATTGGGACCGGACTGCACGCATTCACGTGACCGCATAGTTTCTCCCACAACATCGCGGAAGTCATAACAACATCCCGCTATACGATCTAGGATAATAGCCCTGTTGACTCAGACCACACACTAACGTAATTCCCTATTTTACCTCAGTGACCGGAATGCACGCCACCAATTAACAAAGTTGGCTTTCCAAATAATTAACATTATGAAAATTAGACGCGGCCAAGGGGAAGAGAACTACGGTTCCCGACTGCCCCGGAGTTTGCTGTGTTACAACTTGCGAGCGATTGGTGTTTGCGCTCACATGACCGCGATGCCGCTTTCAAACTGACGTAGCGGTACCTAAGCACGGACGAGAGACTACTACATCTCCCTAGTCACTTTGAGCTGTTTTTGTAGTTCGCGAATGATCATGTGATCCACTTGCGACTACAATCAGATAAATAGAAACACAAATGGCGCACAATACAAACACGGACGACAGCGGCGGCACAGAAAAGAAAATTAGGTAAGCGGCGGCAATTACTAGCCCCCATAAAAACCTTGTTATCCATTCGGGTGGGTCCACCGTATGAGTAATGCTTAAAAAGGGAAAGGAAAGCTAGAATGATGTTACACTAAAGGACTGTCTAAGAAGGAACTTGGGTTTATTTCCCTATTTATGAGATGACATATGTAGTAATAATCGGAATCCGCACAGTGAATTGGATGCGGTTATACATAGAGGCACAGGCGTTGAAAATCAACCTGTACAGAATAGAGAAGAGTCCAGATGGACTGTGAGATATAGTGCACAGTACACTTTTGGAAACATAAAGCCCTGTAACTCCCCGTTCTCCATTTTTAGGAATTAATGCTGAGAGACACAGGCTACCTGACAGGAAGAATCAAGACACTTATAGCTGTGTTCCAATAGAGAACAGGTATAACTACAAGTGCTAGAACAAGAGGTAAGATGTGCCTCACTCTTGAATGATGACTTAAATATATGTCTAGTAGGTTTTAGAAGTACTCGGAGACTGATGATAGTCCACCTGTCTCTTTTTGTTGTTTGTCCTGTTGGACTCAGGGATTGACCCAACTAAGCTGGTCCGAGACCTGAAGACATCCTCAACATTCTTCCTAGCATTGAAGAATATCAAAGAGAATATTTAATTCACTAATATTCGTCCTGAAGAAAGCGGCCACTTGCGAATCCCGCTGAAACCGGTTGACTGTTGTTATAGCAGTATCTGGTTGATAACCCAGACTCCAATACCCCTACATATTAAGTAAAGGGCTTGCAAAAAGAAATCTAAGTTATCACAACTCTATTTGCTTTCCACAGTCTTAGCACTGTACAGAGCAAAAAGAGCCTTTTAATAGAGTTCTATGTGACAAGAATGACATAGAAATCTCTTCTTATAAAGCCTTGTGTTATTGATTTGAATTTTGATAAGCCACACGGCTGGGAGGCGAAAATATTAAAATACGGATATCGACCCCCAACTGTGTGCACTCTTTTTTAGCCAATAGGAAAGTGGTTTAGAGAGGATAGGGACAGGTTCGCAACATCCCCTTGCAGTCGGCACATCAGCACCCACTAGGGCCAAGCACCCATGGGCACTAGACTGTTTACACATAGGGCGAAAAAGTTTTTTTACTAGGGACCTAGTGTTAGGAATAATTTTGTAAATGAAATAGCCTTCTGTCATATATGTGTTGAAATACTGAGGTATAGATAGGAGGCGTACACCTATCGACTCCATTTCTGTAGTTACTTTACTGTTCTTCAGATTCCCCTGTGCGTCACTTGGGGACGGAGGTATCAACGGTCTACACGACACTCAAGTCAGAACAGACTGAGAAGCCGTATAGTCGTGTTGAACCATGCAGGGATCCACGGAAGAACCCATAGCTGCACTAGTTCAGGCAATTACAGTACTGAGGGCGAATATGGCCGCTGCAAACAATGTTATACATCAGAGGCTAAATTCCATACAGAGTGTCCAACATCCCCTCTCTGCATATCCTGAATTCGGGGATGCTGCCGCTCCATCCACACCACCTCCAGTGCCTAACGCCCCAGTTCTGACTCCTGTGGTCCTTCCAGCTCCTTTTCCCCTAGCAGCTCCTGAACGTTACCAGGGCGACCCCAAGAAGTTCAGGACCTTCATCAACCAATGCAAGTTACACTTCCTGTGCAGACCCCTAGCCTTCCCTGTCGCCACTACCAAGGCAGCCTTTACCTTGTCTCACCTGGCTGGCACAGCCGACGCCTGGGCTAACCCCTTATTGGAGAACGACAGTCCGGTTCTCTATGACTTTGACCTAATGGTTACTGAGATGTCTCGGTTCTTCGACACCCGGAACAAAGTACAGTCCAGGGATCTGGAGCTGTTAGAATTAACCCAGGGTAGGGGTTCGTTGATAGAATTCATCACCCGCTTTAACCAACTGGTCACTGAAACCTCATGGCCGGAAAGCAAGCGGGCGGTTGTTTTCTATAGGGGGTTGAACAATCCATTGAAAGACGCCCTATCAGTGGTTCCCTCTTTGCCCACTCAGTACCAGGAATTGGTAGATCTGGCACTGCAGGTAGACGCACGTCGTGCTGAGCGCAGGGCCGAGTTAGGGTTCTCCTAACCAGCCGCTATCCCTCCTCCGACCTCAACCTCAGATTAACCAATGCAAGTGGGAGGGTTATGGAGCCCCATTACTTCACTAGAGAGAGAACGTAGGAGGGCGGACAACGCATGTTTGTACTGTGGCCTAACGGGACACTATGTTAAGGAATGCCCACGACGTATCAAGAAGTCCCAGGTTTTTCGGACTGCTTGACCCTAGACCGGGAGACCAGGTCGAGCATCCAGTCTTCATCTCCGGATACACCCCCAGCTTTTTCTCGCATTCAACCCATCTTTGTACAGGCCACCCTTCATCCCTCTGCGGATACCTCTCACTCAGTCATGATCATCATCGACTCCGGTGCCACAGGGAACTACATTGACAATACTCTAGCCCACTCTCTCAATCTGCCTTTGGTGGTAAAAACCGACCCAAAACGGTCCAAGCTGTGGACGGTACCGCCTTGATATCTGGTCCCATTAGGCATCAAACGGCTCCCCTCTTATTGACTATACAAGACATTCACACGGAGACAATATGTTTTGACCTGATTACCATGCCTCGATTTGGTCTTATATTGGGAACACCCTGGTTGCGGCAGCATAATCCGCTCATCAATTGGAAATTAGGTACGGTCCTCTTTGAATCGGATATCTGTCAAAACTATTGTCTCCCAGTACACCATGAGGCAGACACACCATCACGGCCTTGGGAGCTATTGCACAACTCACGTTAGAAGACGATGGGCCCTTGGTTGCGGATTCCCATACTGTTGGGGGGTGGTTAATGGGATTCCCCCTGTGTACGGAGCATACGAGACAGTATTTGATCGTGGCTCCTCCGAGGTGCTTCCCCCACACCGGTCCTATGACTGCCCGATTGAACTAGTCCCGGGCTCCAACGTTCCTTCGGGTAGAATATATTCTCTGTCCCCTTCGGAAGAACAAGCCTTGAAGCAGTATGTCCAGAATGCCTTACAATTAGGCCACATCCGCCCCTCTACCTCACCAGCTTCAAGCCCAATATTCTTCGTCCCTAAGAAGGAGGGGGGACCTCCGCCCTTGCGTGAATTACCGTTGCCTCAATGCCATCACTAAAAAGGATAGATATCCAATCCCTTTGATCACCCCACTCCAGGACCGTTTATCCGATGCGTCCATTTTCACCAAGTTAGATCTCCGGGGCGCGTACAATTTGGTGCGCGTACGCGAGGGCGATGAGTGGAAAACCGCCTTCTGAACCCGTTACAGGTTGTACGAATACCTAGTCATGCCCTTGGGCTTATGCAATGCCCCGGCCACATTCCAACGTTTTATGAATGATATATTCAGGGACATTCTGGATGTGTTCATGGTAGTCTATATGGACAATATCCTGATCTTTTCACGGGACCTGGATGAACACGTGCAGCATGTCCGGGAGGTCCTGTCCCGTCTAAGGAAGCACTCGCTATTCGCCAAACCTGAAAAATGCCAGTTTCATAAAACATCTGTGGAGTTTCTGGGCTTTCACATCACCCCTGGGGGCCTAGCCATGAACGAGTCCAAGGTGCGAGCAGTTCTAGAATGGCCGGTTCCCCAGACACTCAAGGCCTTACAGGCTTTTTTGGGTTTCGCCAACTTTTATAGGTGCTTTATTTCATCCTTTTCTGCCATTGTAGCCCCCCTTATGGCTCTGACTAGTCCTCAGGTACCCTACCATTGGCGGAAGGAGCAGCAGGATTCCTTCGAGGCCCGAAAGACCGCTTTCACCACTGCTCCGATCCTTCAGCATCCCAATCCCGAGCTCCCTTTTATAGTCGAGGCGGACGCCTCTTCTTTTGCCCTCGGTGCAGTATTGTCTCAGACTTGTCCGACATCAGTCAAATTACACCCGGTGGCGTACCACTCCCGTAAATTTTCCAGTACAGAGGCCCATTATACGGTGACGGAGAAGGAGCTCCTGGCCGTCATGGATGCCTTTCGTGTCTGGCGCCATCATCTCCTGGGGGCTAAGCATCGAGTCACTGTTTACTCCGACCATCAGAATCTGCAGGACGTGGCCTCCTTGAAGTGCATCAACAGCAGACAGGTCCAGTGGCATCTCTTCTTTGCCGCTTTTGATTTTCACATCACTCATCGTCCTGGGGTTACTCATGGGAAGGCGGATGCCTTGTCGCGTTCTCCGGGCGGGGTCTCGTTGCCAACTTTCCCCGACACTCTTCTAGACAAAAGCCACATAATCTGTCTGTGTACCCCCCCTCTCTCTCGTTGTTGGATTCTGCACGTGCATGAATGAGCAGTCACCCTGACCAGCTACTGGATTGGGATCCGGTGTACCGTGACGGCTTGCCCTTCGTACGTGATCGCCTGTTTCTCCCTATGCCTGACACCCGGAACCTGGCTCTTGAATGGTCCCATAACGCCCCCATCAATGCCCATCCCGGCCAAGAGCGCACTATGGACCTCCTAAAGCGTTGGTGCTGGTGGCCTTCAATGAAGCGCGACGTGGAGTGTTACGTTAACACCTGCTCTGTTTGTGCACAATCCAAACACCGAAGGGGTCGCCCGATTGGTCAGCTGCTACCGCTGCCGGTACCCCCGAAACCTTGGCACACGTTGACTATGGATTTCGTGACCGATCTCCCGAGTGTGCAGGCTTTTGATGCCAGCTGGGTAGTGGTAGATACCTTTACCAAAATGGCCCGCTTTGTTCCTTGTAAGTGGATCCCCTCGGCTCCGGTCCTGGCTGAATTATTTTTTTATTCGGTTTTCTCCTTGTTTGGGCTCCCTTCTGTTCTTATCTCTGATCGTGGATCACAATTCACTTCTCGTTTTTGGCGGGCCCTGACAAAGCTGCTTGGCATCGATACACGATACTCCTTGCCCTACCATCTCGTGACTGATGGCAGAGCAAAAGGACAAACCAGTCTATGGAGCAGTATCTCCGGTGTCTTATTTTGCAACAGCAGTCCTCCTGGTTGGGCATTTTGCGTCTTGCGGAGTTCGCCGATAACAACGCGGCTCAATCTCCTACGGGCCTCTCTCCTTTCTATGCCCTCTATGGTCAGCACCCCAAGGTGTTGCCCGTCCCTGATGCTTCCGTGTCCTTGAATCCCGCTGCCTCGGCCTGTCTTAGGGACCTGTCTGCTGTTCATGCTCGTACCCTTGTGCACCTTACTGAGGCGAAGGCCTCCATGAAGTCCCGTGCTGATGGGAAGAGCCTGGATGCTCCGCCCTTTGCGGTGGGTTCCCGGGTGTGGTTGTCTTCCCGTCACCTACGCCTGGTTGGTTGCCGAAAGCTTCTGCCCCGCTTTGTTGGTCCCTATGTAATCTCCCAGGTGGTCAATCCAGTGGCATTCCGCCTGGTTCTCCCGGGCTCCTGGCGCATCCATCCCGTTTTTCATGTTTCCCTTCTCAAGCCTTGCCTGGATTCCTCCCGTCTCCGTGCCCCGGTAGCCCCTGTGTCTCTGGCCTCCCCTGATGTTTTTGAGGTGTCTGCTATTCTAGGTTCTCGTTGGTTTAGGGGCCGTCTCCAGTACCTTGTGGACTGGGCGGGTTACGGCCCGGAGGAGCGCTCTTTGGTCTCCGCCTTGGACGTCAACGCTCCTCGGTTGGTGTCCCGCTTCCATCGGGGCAATACGTCCTGGGGGGGGCTATGTTAGACATTCCCTCAGGCATCCACACGAACATCACAACACAGCTAGCATTCCCACAACACCTCCCTCCTGTTCGCACACTGCTCCCAGGTTACGAGACTCACATCATTTGGTTGCCCCGCAGGACCAATTGCGCCGTTCCAGGTGTAATGTTCCAACCCGGTTGCCGCCTTTCCTGCACTGGCAGTTACCATGGAGAGCACACGCCAGAAGGATCCGCAGAACGCTTCCGCATCGCGCAGCTGTCCGCTCACGTGACCCATGGTGGCGTCCGTCACATGATGACAGAGCGCGTCACGTGACTAACAAGCGCCCATTACAAAACGCTTGATGCGCAAAGCAGTCACTGCTTCTCAGCTGTCTTGCGGACCCTGTTTGGCGCTACGTTTGGACTTTGCTTTTGTTGGTTTACCTTGACTTCGGATTACTCACCTGGACTCCCTCGGATTACCCTTTTGTCCTTCTGCTTGGAACTGCTTACTCGTCGCTGAACCTTGGACCGTCCTTCACTTGCATTTGGATTTACCCTTTGGAACTTTGTGTGTTTCCTCTACGTCCTTGTCTCTTGGGACTCACGCTACGCATCCAGTCCTTGGCTCAGGTGGGCCGACCTGCTTTCACGTGCGACTCTGGTCCCTGTTGATCTGGGGGCTACCTTTCATCTGAGTCTCGAACCTCCTGCACCTAGGTCTCCCGTGTTTCCCTACCACCGGATAGGTAAGCTTTTCCAGACTTTGTGATTCGTGTTATACTGTCATTGTCTGGTACTTAACCTCGTTCTTTTTGCAGCAGCGTCGGTGTTCTTGAGGTTCCGTGGATCCGGGAAGCGACATCTCCCACCTGTGGCCCCAAAGGTCGCACAGGGTGTTCTTCAGATTCCCCTGTGCGTCACTTGGGGACGGAGGTATCAACGGTCTACACGACACTCAAGTCAGAACACAACGTCATTACATGAATTTGTTTAAAATAGACAAAAAGGAAGTATAAATATAAGTAATGGAAAAATAAAGTGCATCCAGTTTCAGAGAGAGCAAGAAAGGGGAGTAGGGGGAAGGCGGGGTAAGGGAAAGAGAGAAAAGAAAAAACTGATATTAGTTATTATCTTTAGAAACCATATTTAAAAACATATTGAAAACAGAGGGCTAAAGACTCAACATTTAAATACAAATAGTCAAAGGCTAATTGGAACATATCATAGTGAGGGTGCTATGCCAGTGAATAACATATAAAATATTTAGTATGTACCATAATTGTACGCCAATTATATGTCAGACTATATTCAGGTATTCAGAGGATGACACTTGGCAAACGTCCCTTCACCCTAAACACTGTAGGTAAAACGTAAAAGTAGATACCTGACAATTTAGGCGGGTGGAGTAGTAGATTATGGTATGGTCCCACTCAAAAAATTTTAAGCGTGTGCTTGAGGTGTAATTCTGGTTTGAACAGTGATTCTATACGCTGGGGCCGTCTTGAATACTTGATATCATGGAACGGTTACCCTGAGTCGGGAGATTCATGGGAACCGGTTTCTCGAGTTCATGCTCCCAGGCTTCTGGCTCGCTTTTATCTTCTGCACCCTAGTAAGCCCAGGGTTCTTCGCACTGGAAGGGGGCATGCTGTCATCCACCGCCGTGACTGGCGGTTACTTCCGCGTTAGCAATTGCCTCACGGTATACGGCCCCATTAGCTCCATCACGTTTTCTTTGCTTCCGCAAAGTACCAGTCTAGTTGTTTTCTACATGGCGACCACTGGGAGGTACTAATTCCTCCTCCTCTCAGCGCTCCTTGCGTTGCAATCCCTGTGAGTTGTTTTCTCTTTCGGGTACTGAGGCTAGTGCTCTCTCTCTTTCGACTTCACTTTGAAGCCAGTTGTTCTTTTTCTTGCTCCACGCTACTTTGTGAACTTTCTCCCCGCTTCCTGTTTACACTTTTCTCCCCGGTACCGGCTCTGCCTCTCCGGTGCCTGGCGCTCTCTCGCTCTCTCGCTCTCTCTCTCCTTCTTCGCTTCCGGTGTTCCCCCTTTCCTTGCCCCCCCTCGGTGGCTCTGTCTCTCCTCCTTAACTCCACTTAACTGCTTGGAGCTCCGTGTCACTTCGATCCCCATCGGGCGTAGTGCTGCTGCTGACCTTGCCTTCCTTCTCCTTTACTCCTGTTGTGTCCTGCAAGACTCCTCCTGTCCGGATCTTCGGGGAATCGCTGGACTCTTCATTTCCTGGAGAAGGAACGACCCAATCACTGCATAAGGGTTTTTTATGCCTTTGGGCTTTTTCCCTTATTTTGGCCTGATCACAGGAACAGAGCCACAGGATTGCTGTTCTCTAAGCATTCACTGTGGCTTCCTCCCGTGGCAGGCAGACTCCACTAAGAAAGGAGAAAGACTACCTGACCCGACGTCGCCTACAATCCGAGGACCACGAATCGAGCGGTTCAGGTGAGTAGAGTGGGGAAGAGAGAGGGTTGGAGGCAACACCAGAGTTGGACAGGTTTCTTACGAAGATCTTCCTGGATGTGGTGCTCGTTCAGTTTTAATACATGTCAGTTGTTAGACATGGGACTCAGATATTCATCTTCTGTGGTTAGACACAATAGATGTAGCAGCACAAAATATTCTTGCACACTGTCCCACGCAGGGAACAGGTTACAGGTTAGGCTTTCAAAGGCACATACAATAAGTTCTGCTGGGGAGGTGTACTGCTTGCTCAGTCAAATCTGAAGTGGCCCCTCTTCCCTCCCAGGTGGAGTGTGTCAAGTGGATATTAATCCCCCATCTTTTCTGCTGTTTTCCCACTGTCCATTATTTTTTGGCTTCAGATGCATCCTCTGCTTCTTTAGCCTGTCTCCAGTATGGAGAAGCCCTGAACTTGAGACAGATGTAGATGACAAAAGGGGGATACTGACTGGTGTGCTTGGAAGCTGTGGTGGTCGCATAGCTCTGTGTGTACTGCCTCTGACCTTGGTGTGACTGCTCTTCCAAGCACCTTGTTGCACATAGTGAGCATGCTCTAGTTCCGAGTGCGGTCCCCCTGAACACTCACAGTTGAAAACTGCACTTGTCGTGGTGCAATGGTTTTCTAATGTGTCCTACTGTTTTTACAAATACGGCGAACTTTGCCAGTGGCGTAACACAAAATGTGGAGGCCCCCCTGCGAGCTATGCTGAGGGGCCCCCCCCCCAACTCACCAACAAATCACAGGTCATGCTACACTCTGGGCAGGCCTAGATTATCACACTTGCACAAGACGCATGAACGTGCTGCTGAAGGGGTATGTCACATACTGTCCTAGGAGAAAGATACAAATATGTGTTTTAATGCAATATACAGCACACTTTATGAGAATAATTGGCTAAAAAACCAGAGTGTTTGCAATTGTTTGCTATTAAAAATGCCATGTCACATTGAAAACATGTCCCACTGGCTGCACAATGTAGACCAGTGTAGACACATAATAACATTACAGTAAAGCATGCCAGGCCACATTTAGCCACATTTAGACATACCTAGACTGGTTGCACACAAATGCCAGTCGAAGCAATAACACTCATCAAGAAGAGAGCACACATTAAAGCCCGGGTGTCTGTGGTCTCTAACAACATGGCCACACTCTTTAAAATCTGCACGGATCTGGTCAATCCTGTTGCGGTCTCCACCTCTCCTGTTCCCTCGCAGGCCCTCTGTATGGCTCTGGCCTCTCACTTCTCTGCTAAAACTCAGGACATCCTGTCCACTATCTCCCTCTTCCTCTCCATCTTCCTCTCTCGGCCCCCCTTTGGCCATCTCTACTTCTCCTCCTCCTTTCTCCTCTTTCTCGCTGACAACACCTGACAAGGTTTCTAGACAAGTCTGATCCATGAAAGTGTCGTCCAAACAGGTGCTCCTCTGCTCCTCCAGAACCATCATGGACCACATTGACGCCCTCTGTGCACATTGGCTGATTTCTGTAATCACTCTTTCACCACTGGAATGTTCCCCTATGCCCTTAAGCACTCCCTTGTGCACCCACTCCTCAGGAAGCCGTCTGCCGATCCTACCTGTCCGGCAAACTATCGCCCAATCTCCATCACCTCTTTCCTGGGCAAACTCTTGGACAAAAGCTGGACATCTCCCAGCTTACACTCCACATTGAATCTGTTGGTTGTCTCCATGACCATCGGTCTGTCTTCAGAGCTGCCAGAGGCAAGGAAACCTCTCTCCTGAACACCCGTGAAAATCTGCTCTCTAACCTTGATTCCAGCCTTCCTTCTGTCCTAATCCTCCTTGATCTTTCCTCTACTTTCGACACAGTCAAACACGCCATCCTGATCAATCGACTATGTGAGAACCTGGGCATCACGAATCAGGCCCTGGAGTGGCTGACCGCCTTCCTCTTGGACTGCCCCTCCCAGGTCCAACTTGGTCCCTTTCTCTCTGCCACCTCTCTCTCTACCTGTGGCATTCCCCAGGGCTATATCCTCTCACCCTGGTTTTTCAACCTCTACTTGGCCCCTTTGGCCCCATCTGATCTCTACCTTCTCCTCTAACTTTCAGTGTTATGCGGATGGCACTCAGCTTTCCTTCAGGCTCCTCTCATCTCTTGCTTGTTCCTGACTCGCGATTGGTGCACCTCCAACGATATCTACCTTACTGCCATTAAGATGGAGATACTTCACAATGGGATCCTGCCCCTGTTTTCCCCTCTCTCACTCTGGCCGCCCACTTTGGGCCCTCTTCCTTTTGTGTCATCTTCGACTCCAATCTCTCTTTCTCTCCTCTCATCTCTGACGTCGCCAAGAAGTCCCACTCCCTACCAGCTGCTCCTCCTGAAAGGGACTCTTCCCTTTCTCACTTTCCCCCAGAAGCTCAATGTCTCCAGAGCCCTGTTTCTCTCTAGGCTGGACTACTGCAACAGCCTCTTTCTCAAGCTGCTTCCTCTACTCTCCGCCCTCTGCAACTAATCCAGAACAGCGAGACTTATCCTTGGCCACAAGCCCAGGGATCATATCTCTACAGCCCTGAAATCTCTCCACTGGCTCCCGGTGGTTGCAAGAATCAAGTTCAAAACCATTTGCATTGTCCATAAGGCTTTCTGGGGTCGAGCCCATACTACATCCAATGCTCTCTTCCAAAATACCTTTTTTCTTGAGCCCTTCTCCAGCTACCTCCAACTCTCTAAGGGCTAGACGCTTCTTCTGGCAGAGAGTGGGGGTAGATCTCTCGCCTCTACAGCTGCCTCCCTCTGGAATGGCCTCCCTGCCCCTTTCAAACTTTAGCAGACCACCTGATGTTCCGGAAGCAGCTCAAAACCTTCCTCTTTTCCTCTGCTTTCGCTCTCTCCCTCCCCTGCTGACCTACCTGACCTACCTGCCTGCTGGACCGACTGGTTGCTTGGCTATCCTCAGAGTCTCACTGAGTCCAGGCTCTTTCTTAATCAGTCACCCTTGCACTGCCTCCAGCATCCCACGCACTTATGGACTGTAACTGTAACCCTACAGTCCCTTGTTCTCCTTGCACAACCCAGAGCCGCGCTGCCCTGGCTGCACTTACTTAGAGCATTACAGCCCTGTTTTCCCCTCCCTTCTTCCTTGCACTTCCCCCCTCCCTTTCCCCTTGCTTTTCTCATTCTCGTACTTGCACGATTTGAATGACACAATGCCTAGTAAGATAATTTGTCTTGTCCACCCTCTATTTTCACTCCATTGCTTGCCGCGCCAAGAAACACTTATGTACAGGCGTGTTATAATAGACATATCATATCATTTTATCACAGATGCTCAAAAAAATATACAATGCTGCAGTAAGAAATGGCTAGACTGGCAGCACGCAAATGCCAATCTAGCCAGGTAATTACACTTAGTGGGACTGCTTTATCAGAAATGCACAGTTAAAAAAAAGTCACACCAAGCTGAGGAATAACTAGACTGGCTGCACCAAAATGTCTCCCTAGCCACTAATACCACATATCATGCCTGCTTAGCCTGCACATGGACAACCATTATGATTTATCGCACAATCCCACCGCCCACACATCCCCTCTCCCTCCCATGCCCTACCCCAACCTCCAAAATCAGCTCCTTGGCCCAGATTTACCATTACCTTCATGTCCCTCTTCCTTGTCCCAGAGCTTACATTTGCGGCTCCTTGCCTCATAGGTAAATACTGGGATGAGGAAGATTGGGATTAGGAGTAATGAAGATACAAGTAGCTAAGTCAGGCATTACCTCCATGTACTTCTACCTCATCCCAGTGCTTGTGTATGAGGCATTGTGCCTCATACACAAGTATTGCCTCCTACACAAGTACAGGGACAAGGAAGAATAGGGCTAGGAGTAATGACGATTACCAATAAGTAATTAAGGCATTAAATCAAGTAGGGGCTTAACAATATTCAGTTGACTGGGCTGCAGCACTCATCCCCAGAAATTTTGGGCTAGGCTGAATCAACCTGGCTGACCTTCAGAGCAGTTGCCGGACAGAACAGGACACAGATGTTAAACGGCACCTGGTTTTCGCTGTTAACAAGGGCCCAGCAGTTACTAACATAAAGCATTTCACTGTTAGTACCTGCATTCAAATGCCACATTTTTTAGGCAATTGAAATTGTGATGTGTGTTTAGTACTTTCATGCCAGGGAAGTGAGTGGAAGGGTAGAAAGGGAACAGGAGACCGTTCATTCTCACAACAGTTCATAAGTGGGTGCTTTCACACTTAAAGGAGAGAGTTAACTGCTTGTAACATTGAAGCTGCACTAGAATAGTCTCATTAAATTGTGTAAAGAAGTTAGATGCCCCCACATACATAAGTTTGCCTCCCCCACCACCCGTGAAGTTAGAGCCTCTCCCAACATTTGAAGGATCAGCCCCCCGAAATGTAGGTTTTGTTGCGCTCCTGAATACAAGCACAAATACCATTCACCAAAGACAAGCATGCACACCCAGTCATCCTTACATTTTCAGTGTGCACTCTTTCACCATACAGGCACACAGAGGCAGCCATTCATACATTTAAGTGTGCCCCCTTTCACCATGCAGGCACACCCAGGCAGCCACCCATACATTTAACATTTAAGTGTGCACCCTTTCACTGTACACGCACACACGCACACCCAGTCACCCATACATTTGTGTGTACCCTTTCACCATACACTCACACAGGCAGCCACCTCCACATGTAAGTGTACACCCTTTCACAATACACTCAGACACGCACACGTCATGGGGTTGAGGGGGGCCCTATTACTTCAAAAAGAAATTGGGCCTCAGTATAAGTTTGTTGGTCCAGTAACAACGGTACCGGTAAGCTTGCCGGTATCGTTGTTGCCAGACTGGCAAACTACAAGTTCTGCTTGCGGGTGTCTTCCCGCCCACCAGGTCTGACCTGGCAGGCGTACCGGCATGCGCGAGCAGAGCATGTCGGACGCACCGGCACCATTCTGAATGGTGCCGGTGCATCCGAGCTCCCCATTCCCATTGAATCCTATGGGGATCAAATGGGAATGGGGAGCATTTTTTTCCGGCGCATGCGAATGGGCAATTACCGGGTCCGGTGGGGCCGTAATGACCCAGTAATTACCCATTTGTGGGTGCCGGAAAAAAGCGCAAGTTTGGCGGCAGCCTGCCAGTTTTACCAGCGAGGCTACCGCCAAACTTGTAATGAGGCTGATTGTTTCTTTTTTAAATCATAGGGCTTCCCCACCCCATGACATGGAGGCCTCCAGCCTGGGGTCTTCCATGTCATGGGATAGAGGGAGCCATCGGACTTCAAAAAGAAAGTTTCTTTTTGTAGTCACTCTGTCTTTATAAAGATTATTTCTTTATTAAGGCAAAGTGATTTCAAAAAGAAGTTAAAAAAAAAAGATTTTGAAAAAAAAAAGAATTTTCATTTTTTTTCCAAGTGGGGCCCCCTACCAGGACATGTGCTAGCTGTTACGCCAGGGCGTAGTGCTAACACCATGCAACTTTACACTTGCACTGGTGCCAAGTTCCTGTAATCTGGCCCCTGTTCTTTAAAGTGAAAAATGATGAATCACACCATCAGGTATTTAATATTTCCCTAAATTCCCAAAATGCTTTGATCACTCGCCAAAGACTGGAGCAGTTTTCACACCGGTTGTGCAACATCTCCCTCAGTGTCCAAATCAGGTACTCAAACTATGTTGGACAGGCCATATTCGAGTAAGTACACTAGCATCAGTAGCTGGCTGAGTGATGACGCACACGTGCGAACACATTGGGGCGCCTTCTCAAATGCCTACATCAGAGAACAGTCCTGTGCGAGCAGCTACCACCGAGTTGGTGTAATTTCAGGTGGTTGGCAGCACATGGGCAAGCTGTGGCGCATCTGCACCTTGCACAGCACATTCCTGGCATTATAATGAGCAACTAAAATGGGTGCAGCTCCTCTGTGCTTTACCAATCTTGGCATGCAGAGGCTGGCAGTGACTGCTAAAATGTGTTTTCAGGTTTGTATAGTGGTGTATAGTACTGAGCTTTAGATGTTCTGAAATGAAATGTTGCTGTTTGTAGGAATTTTCTTTCCAAAGAAACAGAATTCAACTTAACTGAGTAACCACAAGGTGGACAACATGAGGTCTTTCCAAGCCTCAGTGCTGCAGGGCTGTTTGACAAATCATCAACCGCCTCCAATCCACCGCCTTTTCAGTCTTCTCCCAGAGATCAATTCACCTGTGGGATTTGCCATTAAACCGTTGTGAGATTAAAGTTGCTTGTTGACACAGGTGCTGCACTCCTGCAGCTACTGGCGCCATGCTGTACCAACACTCTGGATAATTGAGCTGCCTCACAATCAGACAGCCATAGGGGTGTCCAGGGCTTGGCCTGGAGTGGCACGTGCTACCCCTTGAGTCTTATTGGCCACCCATATATGTGTGTGTTTGTGTGTGTGTGTGTGTTTGTGTGTGCGTGCGCGCACACACACACTTGTACTTCATGCCACCCATGCAAAAGTCAGTGCCCCACTTGGGCCACCCTTGTCAAAAGAGTCTGGACACGCCACTGCAGACTGCTAGATCAGGCAGCTCGATTATCCAGAGTGTTGGTACAGGATGATGGGGTTTTCTTGTCAGTGAGTCCAGGATGGGTTGTTGCCACAGATGCCACGGAACATTTCCACAGACATGTGCATAGTGCTGTCACATATGGGCCAGCAGAGATTAGGTAACCGCATCTGACACAGCCTTCCCAAAGAACATAGGCTGCTTGCACAGACTGCATGTTTCAACATGTGGCCATGGATTGTCCACTGTGAAGAAATGTCACACAGTGGTCTTCTGCTGTGGGCTGAGATTGTGTGTAGGCTTATTATGATGTTCACTATATCTTCTTGGCATACTGTGAAAGGTTTGTCCTGGTGGTGGAAGTGGTGGTGACCGTTTTGCTGGCACAGGCTGGGGACTTGCTCGAGTAGCTTGAGATCGGTGGGTGTCCAGGAAGATAGGCCATGGGTAAAGTGGTTGCATCTGACAAGGTGCCACCTTGTACTTTACATGTCTGAATCCCATCGGGGCTGGCACACTGCTATAAATTGAGTACCATTAAATTATGTAAAATAGTCCAGCATGCAGTAATATATAAAAAAACAAATGTTATTATTATCTGTAAAAGAGAAAGTGCACATGCATATGGACTATCTGGAAATTGCTGACTGTGCCTTGTGCTTAAATGGAGCTTCATTTGTTTCACCCAAGCATCCATGCCCCGGATCTGTACCATAGCCCTTCCGTATTTCAGTGGTGGTCTTCACAAAGATTTATTGCAGCCTTGCCCTATGGGAAGGAACTTAATGCCTGTCGTGGCCATTGTCATTGTCTGACTCCTTGGAACTAAATAGTGTCAGGGTATTGCCAAAATCCAGTTCCTCAACATCTTATGTTGGCTCTCCCCGTGTTCACTATGGATGTGATCAGCTCCTCTTCCGCTTGTGCCCAGAAAAAGAGGGCTGATCCTCCAGTGTTATCACCTGATCCAGTATCAAGACTTACATTTGTATTATTAAATATGAACACCCAGGAGAATGGCACAAGCCAATCTGAAGGCTAGTAATGTGGGCTATGTGTTTAAGTATAACCCTGTGATCCATCCCTGCCTACTGCACCACTCCCCTGAGTGGCCATGTTTTTTTGGTCGTTGCCCTGAGCCCCTCTTTAACCTCTCCCCACCACCGTCCCACATCTCTTGCTTCTCCTGTGGGCACACTGGCCACTTACTCCCTGCCACCTCCAAAGACCTCCACTAACCTGTCTGCCGGCACCACGCCTCTTCTCATCTCAGCTGCAAAGCAAGTCCTCAGAAATAGTACTACTGTCCTTTTACTATGACTGAGGCCATTTTGGTTTGTTTTGTTCATTTAAAAGGTAATGTGGCTCTCACAATACGTGCAGTCCCATTTCCCTAAAACAAAAGCTTAGCAGCAGCCAGCTATTAGTGGTAACGTCCCTTGCCTGGGGCCAGCTGGGCTTGTGCTTGAGGGGGCATTACTGGCCCATCCCGCTTCAAACCAGTGTCATTAATACTATATTGTTGCAAACTAGGATGACCTGTGGCTGACTCAATTCTCCGACAGGTAGAAATGTGCATCTTATGAATGACGTACATGTAAGTTGACCAAACGTTCTCGTTTTGAGGGGCTGTCCGGATTTTGTGCGACTCATCCCCCTGTCCTGTAAAAACTCTGCAAAACATTGAAATGCGGCCATTTTAAGCTTAGCTTTTAAGCTAGATATTTATCAGGCCACTTGTCCGTGCAGGTCATGCTATAGCTGCAGGGAAAGCCGAACAATGTGTGAGGGTGAGACTTTACTGTGCTCTGATAAAACCCAGCCACTCATCATTACTATTACTTCCATTTAACCTGATGTAGACTATGGGCCTCATTCCGAGTACGGCGCTAACCAATGGCGCTATTAACGCCTTGGTTAACGCCGTACCCGGACCGGCAGCGCCTTGGTGGATGGCGGAATCACCGCCCCATTCCAAGGTTGGCAGGGCGGTAATTCCCCATTCACCAAGGCTCTTCCCCATTCCCAAATGAGCCCCCATAGGGTTCAATGGGAATGGGGAAGATGCAAATAACGGTGACCGTTCATTACGGTCACCGTTATTGGCTTGGAGGCCCCTTTGCGCCCTCGACTTTAACACCTGCTCAAAGCAGGCGTTAAGGGCGAGGGCGCAGAGGGAACTCCGAGTATGGCGGTAAGGGAATACCGCCACCGGTCTCGTTACCGGTGGCCGCTATCCCTTACCGCCATGCTCGGAATGAGGCCCTATGTGTTGAACAGTAAATGATCCAGAGGGTAGGCTTTGTATGGCACTTGGAACAACTGTGAGGTTTAGTTATGCTGTGACAGTAGAACTACTGCGATTGTAGCCCGGGTGTTGGACTCTGAGTCGTGGGGGTGGCCAGTATCTCACTCTGGGAGTAACGCTGAGGGTAGGCATTGTTTGCACTTGAATGAATTCCTGAGGGTGGGCAATTTGTTTCACTCAGATTTTTAGGGCGGGCAATGTGTTGCATTTAGATGGATTTTAAGGGTGGGAAATGTGTTGCACTTTACAAGGATAACCTGTCTAGGACACATGACGATTTACAGGGATATTACGCTTAGAAGATATATGTTGGCAGCCTGTCTATTGCACTTAGAGGATTTATGAGTTAGCCAATGTATTGCACAAAAAAGATATATGCTGGCAACCTTGGTACAGCATTGAAAAGATTTTCGGATTGTAGTGACATCTGTCTATTGCGCCTAGAAGGTTCATGAGGACAGACTGTATATAGCACTTGACAATTATGAGGGTGGCATATATATTGCACAAGTAGATGCATTAGGATAGCATGTTTATGGCTCCTAGAAGATGTACTAGTATACCTTGTTGCTGCACTTAGCCTTGATATTTGACCTAGGAGATTCATGATGTTAGCCTGTCTAGAGCGTCTAGAAGATTTAAGAGGCTAGCCAATGAATTGCACATAGAAGATATATTTCTATTGGACTTAGAAGATATATGATGGCAGCCTGTCCAATGCGCTTAGAAGATGTATTTGGATAGCTTGGCTAATACGCTTATAAGACCTTGCGGATAGCCTGTCTATTGCAATTAAAGGATTTTATGAGGGTAGCCTGTCTATTATACAGACGATCTGCTCACAGAGCTACAGGAAAGACAAAGCTCCATCTGAGCCTCAAGGTACGTATTCATGCACCACTTCGGTGGACATCTGCCGCAGGCACAGCTACCGACCTGCATGCATCAGAATGCAGCAAAGCCCTACGACAAAAATGTCGTCTAGCTGGATAGACACATAATGATTCACCACCATATACCAGACAGAAACACAAAGCACAAAACGTCTGCCATCAGAATGCAGCGACAACCTACAACAATAAATTTGGACTAGCTGGACACATAACAAGTCTCTTGCACTCGCGCATGCTCCTGCCCTCCTCAGCACCCATCCACATACCTGACCTTCATTGGTAGCTTACCGGAGTTCGGAAAGACCACCTAACTTCCTATCTTGGCCAAATGCACACACGCATTCTAATCCTTTGGAAAATATTCCCATATCTTGGACTTCGGTTCCCTGAGGGCGTTCCCACCACACGCATGCTGAGGCCATATTAATGGGATAAAGGTGCTATATAAATGACAAACTAATACTACTAAACATACACATCTTTTACTGCTGTCATAATGTCAAATGCTCATAGAAAATAAAATAATACATGAATAAGAAGTGAAAGACGTGGAGTGATGGAATTGAATAAATAACAACTTTATCATGGAGAAGATGGAGTAAAAGGTGAATGAAATGGAGGACGGGAGAAGGAGAGGAAGGTACAAAAGTGATAGATGCATATACACCCAGTCTACTGGTAGTGTTACCTTTGGAAGAGATGATCAGTCATTTGCAGAAAGAAAAGACAAATCTCCAAGAAAAGCTTTGAATCATTAAAACTGGTCCTGGTGTTTTTGGAAGGACACTAAAATGACCCTCAAAAGAGATGCAGGAAGCACAAATCTCTCTGAAAAACAAAAGAATTAAACAACTCTCATATACTCTTATGGTCTGCGGCTTGACCATTCTGGTCTGCAATATACGGGATTAGCCTCTGATGGGCTTCTTCTATGTCTACGTTATTAACTTTGGAAAATGTCCCAGAAAATCTGATCACTCTACCTACGTGGCTTAACAATATCATGGACAATGTGTGCTTCTCCTGTGCATACAGCAGCTGCGCTAGCCATTGTTAGCCACCCACCAGTTGCACCTTTCACCCAACAGATGGTCCTCAGAGTCCTTGGGGCTCATTACCATGTTTCAGTCTGATGGCTTTGACTTCTGTGCACATCAACGGGTCCCCACGGTCAATTAACTCTTTTTTATCATTTTCTGCGCCAAAAATCAGATGTAACTCCCACTGATTGCCTGCTCTCTCGAGGAAAAATCATGTGCCACTCTCAGTGATTTTCTGTTATATCCCAAATAAATAACGGGCCACTATGTGATTTTGTTTTCTCTCCCTAATATATTGTGTGTCCCTTTCTGTAATTGAGTGTTCTCTAACACAAAAAGCATTTTCCGCACTCAGTGATGTTATGTTTTTGCCCACAAAAATCATGGCACTCTGATTTGGTGTTTTGTCTTGCAAAATAACTTTTTCCGTTCCCTCCAGGGGTGGACTGGGAACTAAAAAAGGCCCTGGAAATAATTACTGGGGACTAAAAGAGGCCCTGGAAATAATGTTCAAAGTGGCCCCATATGACACATTTTCAGCAAGCCCAATGCTTTTCCTATGAGAAAATTTCAAAAATACCACACAAAAGAGGCCCAGGGTGGAGAGGCCACCGGGAAATCTTCAGAGTTCCCTATAGGCCAGTCCACCCATGGTTCCCTCCCTTGAAAATCATGCTCAAGATCACTGTCCGAGTGATTTTGTGCAAATATATTGTTACTTTCTAATTTCGTTCTCCGCCATAAAAAGAATCCGGTATCACTCTGTGGTTTTATACTTAGGAAAAATATAAATATCTCCTAACAATTCCTAAAATAGAGCCATGATATAATTGTAATTCTACTCTTACCATCTCTAATTATTATCCTAATCTATCTTCTTTCTAAAAATAATTCCCAGGAATATACTAACCCTGACTGCTAATTATACCCTGCTCTCTCCAGAAACGCCTTTCCCAAATAATGCAGAACCTCGAAGTCTGTGCCTTATGTAGGTGCAAGGCTGAATTCCCTGGGGCCTCATTTGATTCCTTTCCAACAACCCCTCAAGCACTCTCTTGTGCACACTCTTGTACAGATCTGCCTGCTGACTCTTCCTGCCCGACCAACTACCGCCCTATCTCCACTACCTCTTTCTTAGGCAAACTCTTGGAGAAGCTGGTCATTTCCCAACTAATCCAGCACACTGAATTTGTTGGCTGTCTTCACGACCACCAGTCTTGCTTCGGAGCAGCCAGAGGCACCGAAACGGCTCTCCTCATGTTTTCCTAAAAATGAAAAAAAACGAAAAGCTTGTTTTCATGTAGCCAAGTGCAAACGTATTATTTTAAGAAGTATGCATATTGTGTTGTAACTGGAACCCAAACGGATATTTATTTACGAAGGCAGAACTTAAAGTACATTCGATCCTGAAGTCCTTTACACAAAGACATGTCAACGAACAGAAGGCATCATGAAAAGAACACGAATAGGCACCAGAAGCCCGGGAGCCTGAGCTGTTTGCTTAATGTTGGCTCGGGTCCAAACGTCTCCGTTACAAATCCTTAAATCTGTGGGTTTGTTTCACAAACTGCACAGCACACCAGAAGAATGTGTCATTGTTACTAATCAGATATGAAATCATCACAAATAAAACTGACACCCTGGTGCTCGTTTGCATTCTCATTTTAAATGTAAATCAGCGTGTTGGCATTTTTATATTTAGACTTGTGTTTTACCAAGCGCAGGGTGAGGTAACTGGAGGACTTGTATGGCCTGGGGTACATTGTTTAATAGACTACTAGGTCAAGCAGTAGTCACTGAAATACACAGTTTCGAATCCGGGCAGGGCTGACTCAGCCCTTTGTCCTCACGAAGTCGATACATTTAGTTCAGGCAAAAGTGTAATGGCACCTACGATTACAGTGCTTAGAGACCAGCATGAAGCACTGGTATAATGTTGCTATTGTCATATGTTTCAGAGAACACTTAAAGATGTGGCTGTTCTCCAAACTAATCAGTCACAGTAATCGTGTCTTGTACCCACAGTTAACCCCAAGAAGCCAACTTGTTTGTGTTTTGTGTATATTATAATTACGCAGTATTACTCGAGCAGGGGGGCATTACCAGGCGTGGTAATGCCCCCCTGCAAGGGTAATATTGCTATTAGTATCTGGCACGATGTACCAGATACTTGTAGTTATTGTTTTTTTAAGTTGAGAAAGGACGCCGTGATTTTTCAACCTCCATTTTTTTAAATGTACGCCATGGGTCCACATAAGGGACTATGTAGTCCTTTCTCCCTTTCCATGATGGCCATTCAAACGTGGGAAAAAAAGATGGCCTCCATGGAACAGGGAGAAGGGACTACTGGTATTCCCTTCTCCCGTTCCATGGCGGCCATTCAAAAGGGAAAAAATAAAGTAAACTAACAAGATGGCCGCCACTGAATGGGGAGAAGGGACTGGAGAAGGGACTAGTGTTCCCTGCACCGAAGAAGGACAGAGCAGTGCAGGTAAGTGGGGTGGGGGTGGGAGGAAATGAGATGTGGAAAAGGGGGTGGGGAAGGGTTAGGTAAAGTGGACATGGGGGGAGCGCGCACTTACCAGTGATCTGACAGGGGAAAATGGTGGCCTCCAGCTCTGAGGAGCCTTGGAGCGGGGGCTATACTGTGTGATAAAGCTCCCGTTCTTAGCCTCCTCATTGGCTGGGAGGCCTAAGCCATCCCCCCGCCAGTTTGGTAATATTTATTTATGAAGGAGAGTTTCGAAGGCAAAGGAGTAGTGGAAGGAGAAGAGGCCTGTTCCAGATATGTATACAATTTTTAGGTCTGGCTGGAGATAGTTTTGTTTGCTGCCTGATAGACCAAATGAAGACACATAAATGAGAGTAGCTCTATTGTAAGTCAGCTGCTTGGGCATGCTTACTCATAGCATCTTGCTAAAGGCTCTGTTACAACGCAGGCTATTTTATAGGAGCCAGAAGAACTGCTTAAGCTGGTGAATAATTTGCTGAATGTTGCTTCAAAGGGCTTACGTTTTGTTTTCATACTGCCTTGAAAATTGTTGTTTTACATAGTGGTATTAACTGGCCATCAATGGCAGCAGCTACAAAATGGCGAGAGTGCCAAATACTTATTCACAAGCCAAAACTGTTGGCTTTACTAATGCTTCTTTTTAACAGGACTTTGGGGCAGGATATGCATAGTACTTATAAATGGAGTGGCTAAAGGCAGATCTGGTTAAGACATTTTTATTACAGCTGTAGCATGTTTACAGCTCCAATTAAATCATTTAGTCTAAGAAGACTGCTTTGAAAAAACACTGGCTGGCACTATGAACACACAATTTGATGGTACGGCTTGAGAAAGCAGCTTGGAGAGATTTTAGGAGGATGTGCTGTGGGTGGGAATGAACATAGGAATTAGCAAGGCCATAGCCAGTCAATGGTGGGTAAATAACCAAACAACACGTACATGCTTTGTGTCACTCCTTGTATGCCATTTCTCCCTAGCTGTACTCTAATGCAATAGTTTCAGCTTATAGGTGGTGCTTTAGTGATAACTAATATCAAAACTAAAAAGAAAATGGCATATTCACATAGAACTAATAGGACAGACAATTGAGTATTGTGTAAACCCATTTGACGGAGAAACTGGAGGTGAGAAAGAACTGAACAACTTGTTATGCTTGTATTCAACTAAACGTCTTGCAAAGCAAACAAACCAAATTTGTGACAAGTGTAAGGAAGGCATGGTATCAAACAGTCATTCAACATTGAACAAAACGATATACATAAAAATTAAAACATAGAACCTGCCTGCCTAGGGACCCCTATCCTCCCATATCCCTCTTTCACCCAGAACTTTGCCCCTCACTCCTTTCCCGACTTCCCCTCTCCCGCACTTGATACTCACGTGTCCGTCTTGATCCGAGAGCCTCCGGAACCGGTCTGTCAAGTTGCCGCCCCACACTCAACAGCCACACCCGACTCCGGCGAGCAGTACAGATGGGTATTTGCAAAGCCGGGACCCATGGAACCTTCTGGCCTAATGTGCGCACGTCTAAGGGTACCAGTTCCCGTAGGTGGGTAGCCCTGATGGGGGTGCATCCTGGATCTCGCCACTGTGGCCGGGGGATGTCTCGTGCCAAAATGGACAAAAGAACGCTATAACGTTGGGGTCACCAAATGAAAGCTGTCATTCCCCACAATTACAGTAAAATAACCAAATAAGAGACACTAATGGACACACCCCAGTGGGGAATGAGACAAGGACCAAGTGCAGGTGAGGTAAAAGACAAGTCTTTATGTAAAGTAAAATGGGGCACGCAGAGGACTCTGCTTACTCTGAGAGCGCTCTGCCCAAAAAACAGAAAATACATGTTATATTACAAAAACATTTCAACTACAACGTGTGCTATAGGGGATACATTCCATAGTATTTATTGGACAAAGGGGACTGGGCAATATGTAGCACATATGGATGGTGTTCCTTGATTGGTTGGTTCCAAGTTGTAACTCCGTGGAACACGCAGGTCAGCTGGGCTCATCTGGGAGGGGTGCGGGGTCAGGCGATGTCCATGTTGCAGTGATTTAGACTATCTAAGATTTGCTCTTTTGGCCGCACATATCTTGAACATTATTTATAAATCTTGGCATGTTCTACATATCAGTAAACTTTTGACCTGGGCAATAAAAAGTAGGGGTGCATGGGTTCAAGTGCCTTATCTAACACAGTATTTCAATAACACATTCGTCAAATATCCCCTTGGTTCTATTTGCGGGGGGGGGGGGTTACCGTTTGTTAGTACAAGGAGAATATATGGCCACATGGGATTAGTGCTAGGGAGGTGAGCTGGAGTGGCACACGAGCGAGGGGCATGCAATTGTTACATCAAAATGCTGTGGGGTTAGGGGGCTTGTGGTCTATATTTCTTTAAAAGGGGTCTGTTGGTGCAGAAGCAGATTTGTGGAGACAAATGGTTTGTTCCAGGACCAGGCTCCGGCCTGGTCACACACAGGGCAGTGATGTAAGAGAAGGATGAGAGATACAGTGTTTAGTTTGCTACTTCTCATGCCCAAGCTCGCGTGAGAACAGGACGGCCACGGAGACGAAAGAGGGGAGGAGGTGGGGGGTTGGACTGCTGACTGTGCACGGACAATGAATGGGAGAGATGCAGGCTGGCTTTCAGCGTTTACATGTGGCCTAGTAGAAAATGGAGTCAGTAACTAAACAAAATGGAGTCTCGTGGCTTGTATGCCATGCACAGTTATGTGTCATTCAATGGGTACCACACACCTTGGCCAGAGGTGTGTTGTCAACCGTGGAAGGAGTATATCGTGTGCATTCAGTAGGTATGAAGGGGGGCCTGGGAGACCCTGCCTCCCTTACAATAGACACAGTGATACACAATTCAAGGGTGTTTATTGAACTTCAATGTGCTGGATGAACGCCTATCTAAACCTAAAACTAAGGATGGGAGCAAGCTACAACCATCAACGTAAACATAATACAGTCCTAGTGGTGTCTTGTCAAAATAAAAAGGGCCTATACTAATAAACCTATTGCCAATCCTTATTTCTAAATAATACATGTGGAAAGGGAAAAAGTGGTGTAAACAGAAAATTAGGGTCAAACAATAATGTGATCAGAATGGCCTGTGAAGGCTCTTGCCCACGTTGTATAGCACGTGGGTTAGGTGGAACACTTGGTTCGTGAGTACACTTTGGTCTACGAGCACATCTTGGCAAGCTGGCTTGGACCTCCAGAGCCGGCTTGGCAGGGTTGTGACCTCTCGGGTTTCCCTTCCCCAAGTCCAGTTTCCTTCCCCTAGCTTTATTCAGTTCCTGACATTCGCAATGCCTTCTGGTACTTGGAGTCTTTACCACACAGTTCCTTTACATTCCCAATCTACCTCGGTCAGGCTCACACTGGCCAAGTTCTGTGTTTTTTTTAACAATCCCTTCGATTTGTACAATGTCCTTTGCACTTCTCCTGCTTCCCTCTGCCTTACAGCCCTGCACGCTTTTCTTAGAGTCTTTCGATAAGGCACTCACTTCTGCCGGACCACTCTGATACTAAGCATTCACTTCAGCGAGCTCAAAATTGGTTTCTCTTGCTTTTGCGTCTTATCTGCCTGTGCAGCAACCTTCGTTCTCAACTACAATGTTGCAAGAGCTCCCAAACCTCAATGGTGGTCTTTTTCCAATTTCATCAATTCACCGGTTGGAGTTTGGAGTCTTTCAATCTTTGAGCAGGTTTAATGTCTGAGTCAAGAGGGTCAATGATACAGTTACAACGTCTTCCCAAATCTGGTGTTCAACCAGGAGGGTTTATTGATAACCTTGTAGCACAATAATTATTCCTTTCTCTTGCAGATTGGCTGGCAAACGTAACCTTTGTGGTTTTCAGAAGAAAGCATACTTTTGCACAATAGTTCTCGTTCCCACTCTGAGCTTTCCAGGGTTGCTCATTCTCTGGCGCCTTCCTCTTGGCTTCTATGCTTCCTTCATCATCCCAAGCTCACTCAAAGTGTGTCTCAGTGCTCCACCTTTTATACTGGCAGGGAGTGTTCATTGGAGTCAGGTGGGAACAGTTGTCCAGCCCTGCAGGACTCTGCCTGACCTTGTTAATGGGACAAAAAGGCCACCGCCCATAGGAATCTTTAATGCATTCATTCCTATGGGTAATCTTTCTAGCTCTTGGTTTCTTCTTTCTTGTGCCAGTGGTTTCTGAAAAATGCACTGGGGAGGAATTGTGGGAGTTGTAGTGTTTTACAAAAAAGGATAAAGATGGAGATTTTTGTCAGGAAAAGGGGTTTGAATGTAGGATTGTTGACACTGGGTTCAGAGGAGAAAGGGGTAATACTCATGTTGGAATTGTGGGGTGGTCTCTGTTTTCCTTGAAGTTTTTGCCTTCTTTTCAGTATAGGAAAAGATTGGGGTAGAATGGGACTTTGGTGACAATATCCCATACAGACAGTGTGTCAAAAGAAAAGTAATACTGTGTCGCACCCAAGGGCATGCCTTCCGCAGTCCCCAAGGACCCCTTGTCCACGAGATCCTCCCTCGCTTATCCGCCCGCAGGGTTGGGATCCAAGCGTAATGGCCCTTCCCTGGCCACCTGAACAAATGATCCCCAGGGACTATCCATGAGAATACCCTTAGGTTTCTCACACAAGCCATTCAATCATCAAACAATAACATCCCGTTGGATCTGTGACACTTCACAAAACACAGAACAGATAGATAAACAGGGACAATAAAAACAATATATAAATTTAAAAAATGAATAGCAGATACAAAATAATAAATTCATCAAATAATCACCATCCACTTGAAAAGTCACCTGGCACTGTGCATGAATCAGGCCCCAAGTCTACATTGTATACAAGGAGAGCACACATATAGTAAGTTAATATAAACAAGATACTCCTCGTGTCCCAGCTCTACTTTGTGAACCCAATATATACAAGCTTTACGCCACGCTGCCATACCTTGACTGTACGCTACAATTCTTATGAAAAATTAGTAATTCTCACTAAGGGCATGGTTTTATTGGCAATATGCTCAGACTTGACCCAGAGATCATTAGCCCTAATATCCTTACTAGATTTGTACATGCTTAACCAGGGAAGTCACTGCCCACCATCCTGGGTTAGGGTGTCAATCAATGCCTTTCACAAGGAGGGTCACACGTCCCCAAATTCATACCCAGCATACCAAAGGTTTTAATTTTGCTTGCTACTCAATACTTCTTACATTTCATTCCAAATGCAGGGGTACAGAGTTCCCTTGCGTAAATGTAAAACCTTTTTTTAAAAAAAAAAGGTCTTTTGAATAATGTCCATCTTCAGTACTGGGCGATATCCCAAAAGCCTATAGCCATACATACTCCCTTGCTTAAATATGTTTAGTATAGGTCCAATTGCCCCATTGCCCCAGGTTTTTGCAAACCTCAAAATGACAGTACCATACCCGCCAAGGCAAGAGCTGGGGGGCTTAATTAAAGCCCACCATTTCTTGAATGCCAGGCCAGTGAGCTACCTATGCTTAAAACGTTACTTACTAATCAGGGAACAAGGTTAAACAGATTCAGAACTAGAACCAGTGGGGAGTGATCCGAAAGGGTTTGTTGATTGTATTGTACAATCCGTTGCAGCTCCAACAATCACAGGTGATCCCAACCAAAGATCTAACCTCGACAAGGTGTCATGGACCAAGGAAAAAAGGTACATCCTCTGTGTCCGAAATATCTTTAATACACCTTAATTGGACACCAAGCGTTATCAATACAAGTACTCCTCCAAAGTAAGCAGAGTAACCAGAAAACCAGCTATTATTCTCACAATTGTTAGTGAACCTGGTGGATTTTGCTTGTGACAAATGGGTTACCTGCTTTTATAGGGTTGTCGCACCCTGGCAAATTCCCAGAAATACAGTTCAACGTGACACCAGTCATAGTTCAATCGAAAGCACAAAAGGAGAACAAACTCCATCAACAAAATATTCCAAACTCTGCAGCCAGTTCCCAATTATACCTACTGGGATTTTAATCACACTGCCGAATTCTGCCATTTTGAACTGAACCTTGAAAATCCTCAATTCCCTCTTCCTCACTACTACCCTCTTTGGCGATGCACCAACTTCCAGTGAATAGCCCTTAAGACCCAGGAGTATTAGACTGGCCTGAGCCAACTGTAGTGACTCCTGCACTGGAGTTAAATGTAGGAGGGCTCCCATGTGAACAGCACAGGACAGACGATTAATGAGTTAATCATTGATGGAGAGACGTGGTTGCCATACATGCCCATGTTGCATTGTGTACCACTAACAGACCAAAAAAATAAAAAATACAAAAGAAAAGAATAATCAGACCTTTCCAAGTTCCGCAGATGCACATCTTAACATGAGAAGCAACATGAGTATTTGAATATAAGAAAATTGTAACACAAACCATTACCATTGCATTAAACTATTTAAGAAACCACAGTGCTGCAACAAACCCCAGCAATTGACTTTCTGGATGGATGAGTTTAAGTGATGAGGGTTTGAACATTTGATAATAGAGCTGATGGACTCCATTGCCTCTTCAAGACTGGTCAAATAAAATAGACTTGCCATTAAGTGAGATCTTCATTTTGGTGGGGAACAACATAGAGAACTGAACATTGGTTTCTAGAAGAGGGTTGTGCACATCATTGACGTCTGTCCTTGAAAACTTTACTGCAGGACGCTAGTCTGGAAATATCAGTAAGTTAGAGGATTGGTACTGTGTTCACCCGTCTCATGGGCAGCACAAACAAAGGTTTTTGCCCATGTAATCAAACCTCGGGTGATGATGGGTTGTGGCCCTGATGATGTATATACTCGTTGCAGTTGGAAGTGTTTTGAAAAAACTGTCTTTTCCAGTAGATCTGGAAGCAACATTTCATAAAACGCTTCCAATGGCAAGTCTGTGTTGACCCAGAGAAACCAAGGCTTCCTTTATTATTGTTGTATGACCTATTTTCAAGGTCATTGGTCTTGACCTTGGTAGATCCCAGCTCCTAGTTCAATTTAGCCTTTTTAGTTTCAAGAGGTCGTCTTGTCGACTCAGATTTGTCAAGTTACTGCTCTGTTCCACCATTATCAAGCAGATATTTAAAATCTTACTCTTGCAGGAGTCCGCTTTGGCAGTTAATGTATTGTTTCTGTTTGTAGTTGCATATACTTTGCTGGAGTTGTTATATTATGGTAGCTAAAGACTTATTCTGCTCTTGTGGGTTCTTGACTGGACTACTGCAACTCATTATATGTAGGGTCCTCTCTATTAGTGTTTGATCAACTTCAAATCTTGAAGAACTCTTTAGGCAGAATAGTTACTAGCACTCCGAGATATGCTCAGATTACCCCCATCCTCAGTAAGCTGCATTGGTTGCCTATTAAGAGTAGAATCTCCTCCAAACTCTTTTGACATTAGCACATAAGTCTTTATATGGAATTGCCCCCTACTATATCAAGCATAGATAAGAATGGCAGATGTCAACCCGACTGTCACAGGCATCTACCTCTACCCTTATGCTCATTCCTTGTGCCAAAATATCAAGAGCACTTGGACGATCCTGCATGTTACTGACTGCTAAGCTCTGGAATAATCTCCTGCTAGAACCTTGCAAGATAGACAATCATCTATTATTTTGCAAAAAGCTGAAAACTCTTTTATTCAAAATGTAGAGCTTTCTCTTCATCTCCTTGCTGTGCCTGCATTTCTTTACTTACAGTTAGAGCATTGTGAAACCTCTTTTGGAGTTAGTAGCTCAACCTCAAAGAAATAGAAATAGAAATGATCTGTGCTAGAAGCGTTATGCTATAGTCAAAGGATCACATTTTTCGCATTGGGTTTCTCCATTTATTTGTTTCCTTGCAGAGCCAAAGTTGCCAGTCACAGCCACCAAATAATGTTACACATTGTGCACTTTTTTCCCCATCTGACGTGGACATTTGGGGCACATTGTATTCAACAGGCTGAGAGGAACACATACAAATTTTGCAAGTCACTAGCTTAAAGAGGTCGCACAAGAGCTTTAATAGCAGTAGTCTCCAGTAGTCTCCAAGAGCGAACAGATGATGGTTTGTTGACACAGCTCAATTGTAGGACCTCTCTTGCTATCCAATCCTAGAAAACAATGTTGATTACATTTGATTAAGTGCTCCATGTGAGTGTCGGGGTCTCAACATTCAAACCAGATAATATCCAGAGCTCCTGGTGAGGAATTCTATCAGTTTTGACAGTGCCACCAATGGTAGATGTTAAGGAAGAAGGGCCATATGGTAGAAATAAGGCTGATAATACCTTTGGCATACACTAGGAGGTGGCAATCAATGCACCAGGATCAATGATAACTATATTGCAGTGGTAAGCAGAAGTAAATGTTCTACTTCCGGCATTTTGCCACCAGAGAGTTTCCTCTTGGCATGAATACAAGCAACATAGGTTTCATCGCTGAATAAATATGCACATTGGTGCTGCCACCCTCAGGATACTCTGTCCCCAACAGATTTCAGCCCAATAGTAGTCATGGGAGGAGGAATCTCCTTATATCTTAAGCTTTGTTAAGAGCTCTGGCAGTGTGGCATACATCACAAGGCATTTACTGTGGGGAGTGTTTTAATAAGAAACAACAAACCTAACAAACTCCCTCCTGAAATTCCAGTTATTCTGTACACACATTTGAACCAATTCCTTCAATCTTCTATTAAATCTTTCAATCATGCCATTGGACTGTGGATGATCTAAGGATGTAGATACATATATCACATTATGTTCACTTAAGAACTCCACCATCTCTCCTGATTTAAATTGCACACCATTGTCTGACACAATTTTCTCCGGTGCTCCCTCATGAGCAAATACTTTTTCCAAAAACATCATCACATTCATGGTATTCACTTCTCTCATGGGTTGAACAATCAGCCACTTAGAATAGTAATCCATCACACTCCCCAAACATTTGCAATCTCCCGGTAACACCTGAGATGGCCATGCAATGTCTATGGCAATGGGAGTCATAGGACTCGTCCTTGTACTAAGTACTTGGTCACTATTTTGACATGGCGCACATAGCTTTACCACACTTTCTATCTCCAAATCCATATTCGCCACCTAAATTCTGCTCTAAGTTTTCTCTTTGTAGCTGAGATACCCAAATGGCCTTCATGCAGAACTTTGATTCATATTGACCTCAAAGATCTTGGAGAAAACAACACATTCTCCTTGTACACAAATATAATCTGCAATTTTCCACATTGAACTCAATTCTCATCCCAACCCCCTCTGAGGTGGCCAGCCCTTGACACAATACTCCTCAACTTGAGTTAATATCTCACCCTTCCTACCTTCTTTACACCATTTATCTCTCAAGAGCACTTTTCCTCCTGGCCACCTGATTTCTGTGCCTATTTGCTCCTCGCTTTCTATCCAAGCAACCTCACTTCAGATTCATTTGAATCATTAGTTTCATCCATTGGTAGCCTTGACAGACAATCAGCTTGTACATTAGATCAACCTGGTATGTATTATATCCTGAATTTGTACCCTTATAGTTTCGATAATAACCTCTGCAATCTTGCTGTTAAATTCATGCCTCCACCTGGTGCTAATTACCTGTATTAACGGCTAGTGGTCCATTTTTATCATAAATTCCATTCCCCCCAAAAACATTCTGAAATGTTTCACTGCCCATGCACAGGCAAGAGCCTCTTTTTCTATTGCTGTTCACTTTCTGTTAAGGTTCTTGATGCATGCACCACTACCCGTAATTGTCCATTATTCTTCTGCGATAAAGTTCCTCCCAATCTATAACTGCTTGCATCCACTCCTAACACACATCATTTCCCAGTCTCAAAACATTTAAGTGGTAATGCCACTTTTATTTTCTCCTCCTTTTCGGTAAGAATGTGTCTTCTACCTCTGTCCATTCAAATACAGCGCCCTTCCTGAGTAACCTCTTTCACGTTTGTTTCCTGTGAGCAACTATCTCTACAAATCTTGAATAAAATTCTGTCAAACCAAGAAAATACCTTCACAGGATCTGGTGCACCTTGTATTGCATCTATGTGATTTTGTTTGGGTTTGATACCTTCTCCTGAAATGCTAAGGGTCTCATTACGAGTTTGGCGGTAAGTGGTACAGTTGGTGGTAACTCTGTTACCGCCAATTTTACCATTATGCCAAATTACGGGTTTGGGCCTGGAGTAGAAGATTTGAAAAAATCAAATGGCGTTGGAGTCATTAAAGATGTATAAGATGTTTAGCTTTTATATTACATGTATTATTTGTAACATTACTGTTGAGTATGAACACTGTGTGAAAATAAATGTATGTATTTTTCCTGATTATTCCCGGTCAGGAGGTTGTCTGTTTTTTGTCCACCACCCTATGATCTTGGTCCATTATTTTGTTTATACTTGCTCATTACCTTGGGGACCGAGATCATACCAGGCACCCTTGATATAATACACAGTGGAGGATTTGCTCCAGAAAAATCCTGGAAGTAAATCCTCCAACTCACCGCCGAAAAATCAGCAGAATCAGCGAAATTACTGTGGGCAAATTCAGCTTCAGTAATTCTGCCAAAAAAGCCTCTTTGAGTCCAATGGACTCAAAGTAAATGGGGAATTACAACACCACCATCACTTGTAATCTGGCAGAAATTCATCTGGACCAAGTGGCAGTAACGGTAATTCATTTGGGTGGTATTCCGGCAGATTTACCGCTGGGATACCCCCCAACTCGTAATGAGGCCCTATATCCTAAATACTCAACCTTCTTTACTCCAAACCTAGATTTCTCTGCTTTTAGAGTAATTCCACTTTTTTCCAGTATTGCCAACATTCAGAATTATGTTGTGTTCCTCCTCATTCTTACCGTAAATCAAAATATCATCTTGAAATGCCACTGTTCCCTTTGAATAAATTATGCATTATTCTCTGAAACACAGAAGAGGTACTTGCCAACTCAAATTTCGTCTTTTTAAACTGATACAAACAATAAGTTGTTATGAAAGCCATCAATGGTTTTGAATTTGTATGTAATTTCACCTGATGATATGCACTCATCATATCCAAAGTGCTCCATATTTTGGCCTCACCTAACAATGCAAATTAGGCAAAGGGTGACAATTACCCAACACAAACTCATTCACGTTCCTCAAATCAACACACATTCTTACCCTTCCATCTGATTTTCTTGTCAAAACTACTGATGAAATACATTCGACACTCTCTATGGGTTCAATTTGCTCATCTTTAGCCATTTCCTGTAATAGTAGTTCCAAATCTTACCTGACTGTAATCGGTACTTTCTGTACCTTGCTTCTTACAGGTACTGCACCGTCTTTCAATTTTAACTTATGTTCAAATGTACTCAACATGCCCAAGTCTTTCTTGAATAATTTAAGATACTCATTATAGGGGTTGTTTGGTCATACATTTTATTGGCCCAATCGATCAGATATATATATTAAAGCATACATCGATCGTTCTTAAAAAAATGTCCAAAGCAGCTTACCCGAGTTTTTCCTCACTTTAACACATGTGAAAACGATTGGTCGAGTACGCCATCTTTTGCTAATCTTATCCGTTGATCCATCACCCTAAGTTCAAGTGCCCTTGCAGCACTAATTCAGATCACACCCCCCCACCGCTGACATCACTACATGCTCACGATGAGCCTCACCTATTTTAATGACATTAATTTACAGCACAGCCAAACGTACCCTGTCATCACGAACGTCAAACCTTTATCTAATGAAGAACCAGGAACATAAATATACACATCCAAAACAGACGCAAAATGATAAAAACAGTTTATTTTGAAGAAAACAACAATAGTAAGGAGCGTGACAAGTACTTTTAATTTTGACATAACGCTGAAAAATGTAATTAAGTCTATGAAAACATGGGTAACTTTTTAAAATAGAGGTTATGGCTAACAAACATCGCATGGTTCTAATTTTTTGTTTAACTGTGAACGGTGATCTTATAATGCTGATTTCGTTCATCAATCAATTAATACCAGTCTATGCATTCTTCACAGAAAGTTATTTTCCATCACCGATTTCTGATTGAGACACATGGCATTCCATTACAGAGAAGAAATGAGTGGTTTTAAATTTCAAATGCAACTCTTTCACATGCACACCTTTTCAGAACCTGTGGGCTCACCATGTTGCTCTTCATTATTGCAACAGGACAGATTTGTGTCTGGCGATCATCCCAGATAATGGTTATCACAGATGCCTTGTTGATGATTATTGTCCAAATATAGTTGAAGAAACCGTCCACAAGTAAACTGCACCCATGACAGGCAAACATCGGTATAATATCACTATGTAAAATCAAGAATGCAAAAATATATTTCAGTACCCAATTTATAATTGAATATACACAATACATATTTATGTTAACTATCAATTACCATGTACGATGTCTATTATTTGCGTCAAATTGAACATTCATCCGTCACAATGTTAATGATGGAACATACAGCACACTTGCCATCTTCGCTTGCAAAAATATTATTTCAAACTTTGCTTACATTGTGTCTTGTGTTTCCATTCTCCCAATGTGACCGCTTCTAACATTCCTACATAAGCTTCAATATAGTGAATCTTATCACTTCTTTGTGGATATTCAACACGTTTTGGCCTTTAAATTGTTAGTGCAATGGCTTGAAGGACAAATAACAATGCAACCCTTCATCCAGCTTTCAAAGCGTGTCAGATAGAGTTTCGTTTTGGGAACACCTGCCACAAAATTGAACTATATTAATGGCAAACAGTGCAGTGAAAAACAACAAAATATTTCAAGTATCCCACATATGAAAATATTTACTTCCATTTGAATGTTATCAATGCGCCTGGTCCCACAAAATGTATGTATTCGTTCAAAGCTGACCCTGGGTGACGTGCAGATAGGCTCGGAATTCCCTATACTTCAATACGGCAATGCCCGAAAAAATAATAATAATAGTGTGGGGCAGTTTTTTGGGCCAAAGTGGGCTACTTCTTTTCTGAAATAAACAGAATTTGAATACAAAAGTGGTGGGTTAATATATAGAGATGGCACGGATGGACTAAGAAAGGAGGGGACGAAATGGGCGATTACACACCAGGCTGCGTGGACTGTTGCAGCCAGGGCAACATGTGCATTGAGCATCAATAAAAAGAAAAAAGTTTACATCACAAAATGTCCAGCATGCTTTTAAAGAGGGCAGTTGTGAAAGGCTTACTGGCTTCTTTGCATATCTATTCCAGCAATCATATTGATTTCTGCATTGATGCATGCGCGCCTGGTCGTCCTCCACATGTGGGCCTCCACAATAAGATGTAAATGTGCAAAGTTCACAGGTGCATGTTCATAGTGCACATTGCCAAGACATATTCCTTCGCACGTTATTTCAGTGTTGGCTAACACTGTGGCACATAAACCTTTGGTCTATTGCTATCTGCAGCCACTTAACATGATTCCTACTATCCAGCTAGGTTAGACTTCATTTATTTTATTCATTTATTGTTTATTTGTAAAGCGCCTATAAAAAATTGTTTTTCAAGGTGCCACAAGACAAAAAACCAGGGGCAGGGAATAAAAAAACAATAAAGGTCCTACTTGGCCTTGTGTCATTCGGATGATGCAAAAGCAGGAACGAGAAGTGCTGGGGGAAGGGAAAGAGAAGGTGGGAGGTGTAGGTCGGGGCAGAAGTGAAAATGATAGGTTGGGAGGGAGTTGCAGGTTAAGAGGAGGTATACAAGTGCAGGCGGGGTAGGGGGAGGAGGAGGGGAAGAAGAGGGCCAATGGGGCTAGGCAAGTGCTAAGGGGAGGCCATGTGGGCACGTGCCACAGGAAACAGTGAGTGAGGACCACATGCGAAGGGCAAGGATGGGGGTGGAACAGGCTTGGTAGGGATGCACACCCTGCCAGACTTGTCAGGGGAAAGGGAACTGGAAGGGCAAGTGCAAGTGCAGGTTGTGGTGGGGGGGAAGACAGGGTGCTGGGGAATACTGGGACGAGGAGAGCCTGGTGCCCTGTGGAGATCAGATAGGACCAGGCAGCCAGTCAATGCGACAGAGGTGGACATTACCACGGGGGGGGGGTGAAGAAGAAAGAGATTGGGTCTTGAGAATCTTCCTGATCTTAAGGAGATCAGGCAGAAGAGTGAGAGGGGCAGGGAGGACATTACAGAGGGATGCTCCTGACAAGGAAAGAGATCTACCCCACACTCTCTGCTCGGAATAGCGTCTGATCTGCAGAGAATTGCAGCTAGATGACCGAAGGTCTCTGAGAGGGACATGTTTAGGGAAAGAGTCAGATGTAGTGGGGTCCCTGGCCCCAGAAACCCTTGTGGATGATGTGTAGGGTCTTGAAGTTAATCCTCACAGCCCTCAATAGCCTGAGAGATGAGGTCCCTGGGCTTGAGGCCAATGATAAGTCTTGCAGTCCTATTCTGGATTAGTTGAAGGTGGAGATGGGAGGATTTAGGCAGATTGAGGAAGAGGCTGTTGCAGTAGTTCAGCCTGGAGGGGACCAGAGCTCTGGAGACATTGAGTTTCTGCATGTCTGCTGCTCCAATTTTCTGCTTAGATTCTTCAACTATTGTGAGTTCATTACAAACACGGCTTGAAATTAGTGTTTGATGAGCAGGAATTTTAAGCAGAGCCTGGGTATCCAGCAGTAAACAGTCACCAGGAGCTACCACTATAGAACAAGGAGCTCGTTTATTGTGTTACATTAGTTGGCCTGGGGGAGCCAAAAGTAGCTCCTGGTAACTGTTGGTTTTAAGCTCACCAGTCACTTCTACCTTTGATTTGATTTGAGCCACATACTTGAAAAAATCAGACTCACATTTATTGTTCTAATACAAATCAATGATATTGATGGTAATAAACACACAAATCAAAGAAAAATTGAAATTGTAAGGCCTATCTAGTGACATTACTTCACAAACAGTAATTAATAAAAAAAAATACATTATTTAACAATTACATCTCAAGTGACATACTATTCCATTTATTGTACAATGAAAACAGTTTCCAAACACTGTGCAAAAGCCAGAAACAGGCTTTGTTAAACTTTGCCAAGAGAGCCCCACTCATTTGAATCTTGAAGTCAACCTTTCAACAAGTTAAAATTTGGGAGGGCAAACTTCTTTTGCAATGTTCCGTGGCATAGCCTGGGACCTGGAAACATAAATCTCGATCAATTCCATGCGTTTGAATGGCCAGCACATTCAATGTCAGATCTTTCACAAATTCAAAATCCATCTCCTGGAAGATTGGCTTTGCCCCCCACTGTTTGCTTCTTTTGGTAAACTCCCTGTTGTAATGGGGCATCCCGAAAATCCCTGCAGTTTTTGCTTGTTCCCTTCCAATGTTCTCATTGTGTGCAAAAATAGTCAGTCTTGTTCTGGCCTCCAGACCGTCTATGCCAAAATACAACCTTTTAGGTCTGTACTCTAGGCACATATTATTCTCTTGAAAACATTTTGTCATACACAGTCTTCTCAAGTGTTGTGTGAGGAGCAGAGCTTTGAACCAACCACCTTTTCTAATGCTCCTGCTCCTTGCTCAATGGTCCATGTGCACATTTGAGGAAATGTTTGTTTTCTTTCCAAGAGTGTATGTTAGAAAAATGGTGCATCAATGAACACCATTTTCAAGCAGAATATTTACAGATCCATCACAAGCTTTTGAGCTTCACCAAAGATGGTGGCTGATAGACTGTGACCAATTTAAAATGTGTTCTGTAGCTTTTTCCCAGCAGCTGTAATTCTTTTTTAAATAGATTTTGCAGTGTTCCATACATCATATTGATGTGTTATGCCCGGGAACTGCTCTCACATGGCCTTAGCTATTGAAACGTGCCTGTCAGTGGCTATCAGGTCTATTTGCATTCCTCTGGATTGCAGAAGATGAATGGATTTAATGAAACCATATTTATCCATGGCAAAAGAAGATCTTCATTCATAAACTTGTATGCTGACCGAAGTTCACAATTTTTTTGGTTTCATTGTCTTCGAAGTGGTAAATGCAGTATTTAAAAGAAAAACCCGGACTGTCACTCTGTACATCACAAGCAAGCCAGAGCCTTTTGCCAGCGAGAGCATTGTCCGTTGACATCTGTTCGAGTGTCTATGCCTGGCTTATAACAGGGAACAAGAAATCCTTCTGATATTTATGATATTTATCGTACTGGGTTTTTTAAAGGAACTTGAGTCCCACAAAGTTAGAAAAACTTGAAATTGTACTGTATGTTGATCTGCTAAACAACAAAGCAGATGAACTAAGTACATTTACAGGAGGCACTTTTCCATTTATAGGTTAAGCAGACCATGAAAATGAGTTATGGTGGTGTACACAGCTGTCCTTGATCTTCAGGTTGTTGCCTTTAACTACACAAGAAAACTTCACCACTAGCTTCCCACAAATCCTCCTATGCAATTTATGATCAAATTTAATAATTTTCATATTCTTGATCAGGCAGCAGTCAAATAAAATGTATTTTGGTTCCTTTAATAGCCAAATGTCCAGAATTATACTGGTTTGTAATTCTATGGTGGTGGATAAGTCCTCAACACTAAGAACAGTGAAGTCCACATCACGAGCACAATCATTAATAGGTAGCGAAGATGCTTCGGTTATTTCTGTGTGTGATATTTCCGATTTATCCACATTAGTCGAGGAACATTGTGTGTTAATTAGATAGCTTTTTTTTAGAGGGTGTGGTTTGTGTGAGCAGTTCTTCAACTAATTCTGAAACATCTTCTTTGTTGTCTGTTTCTTCTGGGTGACATTCGGCCTCATTACAAATTTGCCAGTACGGATACAAGGCTGCTGGCATTCTAACTGGCACCTTTGTTTCTTGCCCGGCAAACTAGGCATCTGCCTGCCGGGGGCCACCGTGCCCGACAGGTCTGACCCTGCCGGGTGGAGCAGCCATGGTAGGCACACCAGTCACAGAAGCAGCGGCACCGTTAGCAACGGTGCTGGCGCTTCCGTGTCCCCACTCTCATAGAGTCCTACGGCACTCTATGGGAATGGGGAGTTACATTTTACCAGTGCTTCACTTCCCAGCCCACTGGACTTGGAATCTTTCCATGGCACTGGGAAGTCAGGCAGCGGTAACATTTTACAACTCCGGCAGCAGCCCGCCGGTAGTTCCAGCAGGTTTACTGCTGGACTCGTAATGAGGCCTAATATTGCTGCAACAATGATCCAGGGTTACTTTCCATGGGTCACTGCTGACAATCAATTCAAATTCCGGCCACTGGACATCTGCATCACAACACTGAATCTTGCGAGGACCATGCTGAGCCTCAAAATGTCGTTGCTCCCAATTGACCTCATTAGTTTGTTTCGTTTTTGAGTCGTTATGCTCCTCTTTTTCTTAGACCTCTAATCAAAGATAAAAAAATGTTTAATTTATAGCACACATACAGAATATATGAATTACAACATGAAAATGTAATATCAATGAAATAACAGATAAAAAAATTATTATTTTTAAAACCTTTCTGTCATGTACTCTTTTTCTTAATTTTCCTTGAAACAGTCAAATTAGATTTGCCGACCACTAGACCAAACTGAAAAACAGCATTTTGAAATTGTATAAACCTTGAAATGTGCTCTTGCACTTAAAGAAATATATATACATATATCCATACATATATACATACATAACAAAATGTCACTATGGAAAACATTAGAACATATTAAATGTCACATCACAGTTAAAATGGATGATAACTGATATTTTACAATATCTCATGTATATCGCTTGTCCATGTCTCTCTTCATTTTCAATCCCTTCAGTAGTACATTACTTGTACATACCAAATTCAATTGCTAGTGAGGGACTGTTTGTGATGACACCTGTTGCGGTACCTAAGCGCCCCGTTGAATTAGAAGGATTTGTCCTTGAGAGTTAAGGTGACGTTAGAGATCTTGCGTCGCACCAGGTTTAGCTACTACGGAGACTTAGAGCCCCTCCACTCCGTATGTGACAATATGTATTGGTTGTGTTGAGCTATACCTTCGTAGTGCGCCGAAAAATAATGGAATAGGCAAGTAGTTATGATCAGAGTTATAAATTCCTTTTATTTTTGTGATATTAGAGCCTTTGTGGATGACACGTGTTTCGGCAGAGCTGCCTTTTTCAAATCCAGGCTATATGGTTAGCTCATAGGTCACTGCATAATGCATGAAGAAGCTGATGTTCACAGGGATGAATCTCTCCTGGACAAAGAAGTCCTCCGTATATTCGAGTGTCCCGAATTCAAAGAACATGTCATGATGCCTACCCCCGGGGACCCAGAAAACGTCCAGCAACCCCGGAAGCAGGCATCAAGTTATCTTAAGCAAGCCCAACAACCCCTGCTAGGGGCTATTTGGGTCCAGTCCTGGCGCCAATGGCGCAAGGTTTATATGGAGAGTCAGTCCTGGCACCATAGGCGCCAGGCTCATGGATTAAAACTTACCTGATGCAGACCATGCTGCAAGAGCTCCAAGCCAAAGGAGGCTTGGAAGGGACTACTTTACTTAGGGACTATTTTTTACTCGGGCGGGGCTGGGAAGGAATACTTATCTGGGACTACTTTGGAGGCTATTTAAACCACGCCCGAAGAGCAGCACACGCTTCGCGTTATTCTGCATCCAGCAGCGTAACGCTCACCGTGCCTGCAAGTCTGCATCCAGCCTTCTGCCACCCCCGCCTCGAGTTTGGAGCTCCTAGAAAAAGGGAGAAAGAAGGAGAAAATGTTAGAACAAGAGCAATACCTGTAATCCTTACCTGAATTCCCGATCCATCGCGCCTGCGAGCTGGAAGAAAGAAGTTATTTTATGCGCGTCGCCTCGCCTGCTGCAGCGCTGCGCTGAACTCACCGGCCTTCGCAGCATCTTCACATTCCACCGCATCCTCCTGCATGTTCCCGCCGCACTCCGGCACCTAAGGAGAAGACAAGAACAGTAAGGTGAGCCAAGGGAATACACAGAGGAATATTAGTTACCCCCCATAGACTTACCTGATTTTACCACCGGGGGTACAATTCCTCTTCACGGGTCGGCGCAGCTTCCACTGCATCTTCGTCGAACCCCGGCCCCTAAGGGGAAACAAAAGGACAGCAAGGTGGAACAAAGAGACTAACAAGGGGAACCCTCCTCACCCCAATAGACTTACCTGATTTTACCGCCGGAGGTATTATTCCCCAAAACTTCATACTTTCTCTCAGCGCCTGAATAAGGGAGAAAGCAACAGGTTACATATTGACATTATTTTATCGAACTGTGTTAGAAAATACAAATCCTTACCAGAATACTATCGGTTGCCACAAGGAACTCTTCATTAGGGTCAAGCTGCAACCTGCAAGGAATCGGACAAGAGTGAAAGTCAGGCATTTGAACTCTTACGAACTTTATACTTACGGCCTCTTGCCGGGAATCTCGGAGTCAATATTGTTCTGGAACTCACCAATTCCTTCGAGCCAGTGAAGCAACTGGTTATCAATGCGCCCCTGCGCTCAATGCAGGATGGAGAGCTCATTTTTTCAAACCATCAGGTGAGACTATAAAGGCGATCTGTGGGGAGAACAGCGGGGGTGGGGGGATTTATGCTGAACTCCACAGGTGGTTAATTCCCTTTCTCCATTTGCAGAAGAATATTCCTACGGGCCAAACAAACGAAGCTAGGTGGGCCAGTCCAGTCCGTCATCTCTGCCCTACGCGTCACATTGGTGGAGACCGCAGCTGTCTAGTTCCGATCGACGCCTCTGTGGGAGCCAGGTGAGCATAACAGAACACGAAGCCTACCCACAAATTCCCACCCGGGTGTTATGGATACCTCAGAGACTGACCAATTGGCCCAATTACTAGGGGAACTGAGGGCTGACGTGCATTCCGCCCATCAAGAAACCAATGCTCTTAGGAGAGCTCCGATTTTGTCAAAGGAGCAAACTGATGACCTTGCTAGGCAACTATTGCAAAGCCAGGCTGTACAAGCACCCCTACCTGGTTCAGGGGGAAGTCCAGCTCCTCTGTTATCGAGTAACCCTGTGCAAATAAACTACCAGGAAATGTTCCATTAGCTCCACCCGAACGCTTTGCCGGAGATCCCAAAAGGTTTGCCGTGTTTATGAACCAATGCCGCTTGCACTTTTTATGCAGACCTGGAGCCTTCCCAAACAATCAAGCCAAGGTAGCCTTTGTATTGTCATATCTCAGCGGCAGTGCAGCTGATTGGTCAATTCCACTAGTTACTCAGGATGACCCAATTCTTCGGGATTTTCAGGGCTTTCAAACGAGCATGGAAAGACTATTTGCCCGGCACTCCCAAGGACAGGCCCTGGATAACGAACATTTGTCCCTACGACAGGGTAACCAGGACCTTCTATCCTACATCGCAACCTTTAATAGGTTGATAGTGGAAACTGGATGGCCTGAGGTAAAACGAATCACGTTATTTCATCGAGGGCTTCGAGGAGAACTCAAGGATGTCTTGGCTCAAGTCGTGAACCCACCTCAAGACTGCGCTGAATATACATACTTAGTGGTCCAGTTAGATCACAGACTTCAGAACAGAAAGGCTGATCGAGCCAAGTTTGAGAATTGGGTGTTGGTCAAAACCCACGCTAACCCCAAAGGAGCAGATGCTTCAGAACCCATGCAAATTGGAGGGGTTAAAGGATCCTTAACCCAGAAGGAAAGAGAAAGGAGACGGCAAATGCAATTGTGTCTATATTGTGGAACTTCTGGGCATTTTCTATTGGATTGCCCTGTAAAACCACCCAAGAAGGTGGTAGGAGCTGCTGATAAAAGCCATATGGAGTCAGACTTGGGAAACAAGCACGCCCGACAAGCGTAGAGGTCCGCTTGCCGAGATTGAAGAAGGATACTCAGACCTCGCATTTCATCATACCAATGGTCCTCGTAGATCCAGGGAAGCCATTGCGTATGCACGCAGTAAGGGCATACATTGATAGCGGGGCCATAGGAAACTATGTGGACTATGAATTGGCTTCCAGGATGAATCTACCTCTCTGCCGAAAAAACCACCTCAGATGTCATCACCACAGTCGATGGAACTGAAATTGCCTCTGGGCCTGTAACACATTCCACCGCAGAGATGACACTATTGGGTCAGGATAGGCATCGAGAGACTATTGAGTTTGATCTAATCAAACCCCCACAGTTCCAAATAATACTGGGGATACCTCGGTTGGAAACACATAATCCTTGTATTGATTGGCGAGAGAGGAGAATAACCTTCCCGGATTGTGCACAAACCTGTTACCCAAATAAAAGTCAGAATGCAGGCCTGGCCACAGTAACCACAGCAGTCATGCAACTACCTCCAGAATACCAAGAATTCCAGGATGTCTTCCAAAAAGAACAGGCAAACACCTTACCTCCTCACAGATCGTACGATTGTCAAATCGATCTCATACACGGTGCACAACCCCCTTGTAGCAGGATCTATGCCCTTACGGAACCTGAGAACCTTCACCTATGACAATACTTAGACCAGTACCTTGCCAATGGCTTTATTCGCCCATCCAAGTCCCCCGCATCTTCAGCTTTCTTCTTCGTGCCCAAAAAGGAAGGTGACCTCAGAATGTGCATAGACTACCGCGCATTGAACCAGATAAGTGTTAAGAACCGATACCCATTGCCTCTGATCCCTGAACTACTAGACCAAGTATATACACTAAATTAGATCTCCGGGGGGCATACCATCTGGTACGTGTAAAAGAAGGCGACGAATGGAAGACTGCTTTCCGCACTAAGTATGGGTTATTTGAATAGCAGGGGATGCCTTTCGGGTTGTGCAATGCACCAGCAGCCTTCCAATACTTCATGAACGATGTCCTTCGTGAACTCATTGACGTTTGTGTTGTCGTATATATCGATGATATTCTAGTATACTCCTCTTCAGAATCTGACCATGTGAAGCACGTCCGAGCAGTCCTTGAGAAATTGCACCAGCACAAACTATATGCAAAACTGGAAAAAGACATTTTTCATGCCACAGAAGTTGAATTCCTTGAGTTTATCCTGACCCCAAAGGGAGTCCGAATGGACTCACGAAAGGTGTAAGCAGTCCTTAAGTGGCCATCACCAAGTTCAGTTAAAGGAGTACAAAGCATGCTCGGCTTTGCCAATTTCTACCGCAGATTCATCCTGGATTTTTCACATGTTGTACATCCCATCACAGCACTCTTGCGAAAAAATAAACGCTTTATGTGGACTGAAGAAGCTGAAAATGCCTTCCAAGAGCTGAAAGCGAAATTCACATCTGCACCTGTATTAAAGCACCCGCGCCCTGAACTTCCCACATAGTGGAAACCGATGCATCCAGTCTAGCCATGGGAGCTGTCCTGTCTCAAAAGGACCCTGAAACTGGCCAGCTTCATCCAGTAGCATTTTGGTCCAGAAAGTTCTCGGCACCCGAGTTAAACTATGCGGTTACCGACAAGGAGTTATTAGCCATTAAATCCGCCTTCAAGGCTTGGCGGCACTATCTTCTCGGTGCCAGGAATACCATTACTGTGATCACCGATCACCAGAACTTACAGTATTTAAAGACAGCAAAGGCCCAATCGTCACGTTAACTCCGATGGGCATTGTTCTTTGCCGAGTTTGATTTCATAATAACCTATCGACCAGGTTGTAAGAATGGTAAAGCAGACGCCTTATCCCGAATAGGGATGGGAGAGGCAGAAGTGAACCCAGAACCAGTTCCTATAATTTCCGAACAAAGAATTCTTGGCATGACTACTCTACAGACACTAGAGGACATTCAGGTAAAGATCCAGCAACTCTTTGATCCTACAGCCCAGCAGGACTAGGTAAAAAAAGGCTGTCATAATCACTGTTTCCAAGGAGCCAGGACCAGCCCAACGTCCTTGGAAGCAGGCCCCTAACCCTAATCCTAGGCACCAGCCGGTCCCTACTGGGACCTTTTGGACCCTGTCCTGGCGCCGGTGGCACCAGGCTCATCAAAACCATCGGTCCCGGCACTGGAAGCGCCGGGCTCATAATTGGTGTGAAAGTGCTTGGGTGGATTTACCTGCAGCAGACCATGCTGCTTACTTACCAGCCACTTAGAAGCCCTCTGTGAACAGGAACTACTTTCTTACCTGGGTGGGGCAGCTTCACTCCCTGGTACAGCACTGGAACTCTTCTGGAAACTGGAACTCTTTTCTTACCTAGGCGGGGCCGTGGAAGAAGACGCCTCATCACTCTAAGGCTATTTAAACCACACCCGATAGATGAAACGTGCTTCGCGTTATTCTGCATCTGCAGCAGAACGCTCACCGAGTCTGTTCCAGCCTTTCCTCTTTCGATCCTGAACCTGCAAGAATTATACTTACCATTCCTGTATCCAGTCAACATCAGCACCTGCAAAAGACAAGAAACAACAGGTTAGCAAGACAAACTTTACACACAGTGCTTTCTCACCGGATCCATCAGCAGCGGCCGTGTCTTCACGCTGCACCTTCGCCTGCAAAGACAAAAGCATTGTTATACTTACCGGCACGCCGTGAATTCCGGATTTCTTCATTCTGCATCGCCGCCTGTGAAGACAAAGCATAGTTAAAACTTACTAGCATTCCGCTGACTCCGGCACTGCAAACCAACATCTGAAAGACAAAAGAAAAAGACATTAAGCAGGTATTTACTCACGCCCATCACGCTCGTCGCAATAAAACGCCTGCGAATACTCCGGCATCTCTTTAACACGAACTAAGCTGCAAGGAAAGAGACTGTTAGAGCGCTTACCATACTTACGAATTTCCAGGCGCTTCACTCCATCTTGCATCCCAAGAGTCCTGCAATACATAAGGAAAAAGCATTATACAGAGTCTTCAATATTAACGTACCACGCATTTAAAGACTATAAAGACAAAAGGTGTCCAGAAACTCACCGCTCGTGCAGATAACGACGGTAACCATCCTCTGAATTCAAGAGGCCAATGTTTCACCAGTGAAGGAACTGGCAACGGCACCCTGCACCAGACGCAGGTGGAGAGCCGAGCATTCACCTATCTAAGGTGAGCACGTTGACCTGGGGGGGGCTCTACAGAAAAGCTGGGAAGAGAGAGAGAGAGAGAGAGAGGGACATTCAACAACCCAGGCCATTAACCCCCATATTCTTTCACCTGCAGAAACCTCACTCTTCGAGTTCGACACACAGTGCGAAGAGGTTCGCCCCCAGAAGCCAATCGAGTCCTGCACATCACTTTTCGAGTCACAGACACCTTCCTGCCAAGACCCGCGCCTCCGTGGGAATCAGGTGAGCGTTACAGAACGCGAAGCCCACCACAAAACTCCTACCCAGGCGCAATGGAAACCTCAGACACTGATCAACTAGCCCAGTTGCTCGGAGAATTAAGAGCAGAAGTACATGCAGCTCGTCAGGAAACAAACTCTCTAAGAAGAGAACTGATAATTTCCAAGGAGCGAACTGAGGACCTCGCTAGGCAGTTGCTACAAATGCAGGCAAGACAGACACCTTTGCCCGCTCCAGGAGGAAGTTATCCTTCTGCATCATCTTTAAATCCAGTGCAAATCAATCTGCCCGGTAATGTGCCCTTGGCTCCGCCCAAACGCTTTTCTGGTGATCCAAAGAAATTCGCGGTGTTCATCAACCAGTGCCGCTTACACTTCTTATGTCGACCAGCTGCTTTCCCAACAGACCAGACCAAGATGGCTTTCGTGCTTTCTTATCTCAGTGGCAGCGCCGCAGATTGGTTGATCCCTTTAGTCACCCAGGACGATCCGGTTTTACATGATTTCCAGGCCTTCCAGTCCAGCATGGAGAAACTGTTCGCAAGACATGCACAAGGGCAGGCCTTGGAAAATGAACTTCTTTCATTACGACAGGCTAATCAAGACCTCTTATATAGCCTCATTCAACAGACTTATAGTGGAAACTCAATGGCACGAGGATAAGAGAATAACGCTTTTCTACAGAGGCCTGCGCGCAGAGCTCAAGGATGCGTTAGCTCAAGTTGTGAATCCTCCACAAGAATGCTCAGACTATATTGACTTAGTTGTCCAATTGGACCACAGACTACAGAACAGGAAGGCAGATTGTTCCAAATTTGATACCCGAGTGTTTTCTAAACCACAAACCTCTACTAGGGGAGCTGACACGGTGGAACCCATGCAAATAGGGGGCATGAAAGGACCTTTAACCCAGAAAGAGCGGGAAAGAAGAAGGCAGCTGCAATTATGCCTCTATTGCGGAAACTCAGGACACTTTCTTCTGGACTGTCCAGTGAAACCAGCTAAGAAGGCTGTAGGAGCCGCGGATACCTGTACCACAAATTCTGAGCAGGGAAACGACCTAGCTCGACAAGAGTAGAGGTCCTCTTGCCGAGCATTAGGATCTGTCCCGTGACCTCGCATTTCGTGGTACCCATGGTCCTCATTAGTCCTGAACGTCCGGATCGTTTGCATGCAATCGAAGCTTACATCGACAGTGGAGCAATCGGTAATTATGTGGACCGTGAAATGGTATCAAGGATGAATCTACCCCTTGTCCCTAAGGCTGCAAAAGATGTCATTACTACTGTGGACGGCACGGAGATAGCCTCCGGACCAGTAACGCATGCCACCCAAGAAGTGACGCTAGTGAGTCAAGATGGACACCGGGAGAGAATCGTGTTTGATGTGATCAAGGCTCCTCAGTTCCAGATCATTCTGGGAATCCCTTGGTTAGAGAAGCACAATCCTCAGATCGATTGGCGAGCAAAGACGGTTCAGTTTCCAGAATGTTTTACCACTTGTTATCCTAGGCCTGATGTTTCACTGGCGGCAATCTCTTCGGAGGAGGTTCCCAAATTACCTCCCGAATACCAGGAATTCCAAGACGTCTTCCGGAAGGATCAAGCTAACACCCTGCCTCCTCATAGGTCTTACGACTGTCAAATAGATTTGATACCCGGAACAACTCCTCCTTGCAGCAGGATTTATGCCCTCACCGAGCCAGAGAATCTTCACCTCAGACAATATTTGGACCAATACCTAGCTAACGGGTTTATCCGTCCTTCAAAATCTCCAGCTTCATCGGCTTTGTTCTTCGTTCCGAAAAAGGAAGGAGACCTTAGGACTTGCATAGATTATCGCGCCCTGAATCAAATCACCGTTAAAAACAGATACCCGTTACCTTTGATCCCTGAACTCTTGGACCAAGTCAAAGACGCATGTATATATACAAAATTGGATCTCAGAGGAGCCTACCACTTGGTACGGATAAAAGAGGGCGATGAATGGAAAACGGCCTTCTGCACCAAGTACGGGCTATTCGAATATCAAGTGATGCCCTTTGGACTTTGTAACGCTCCTGCCGCTTTCCAATATTTTATGAACGATGTCCTTAGAGAACTCATAGACGTGTGTGTTGTTGTCTACATTGATGACATCCTTGTCTATTCATCATCCGAAGAGGAACACCAGAGACACGTTAAAAAGGTTCTCGAGAGATTGCGTCAACATAATCTTTTTGCTAAGCTTGAAAAATGCGTTTTCAACGTAACTGAAGTCGAGTTCCTGGGATTCATATTGTCACCTAACGGAGTCCATATGGATTCAAAGAAAGTCGATGCAATCATCAAGTGGCCATCACCAACCTCTGTAAAAGGAGTTCAAAGCATGTTAGGCTTCGCTAACTTTTACCGCAGATTTATTCCTGAATTTTCTCGGATAGTCCAGCCCATCACCGCTCTGTTAAAAAAGAACAAACGTTTTGAGTGGTCTTCTGAAGCAGCACAAGCTTTTCAGGACTTAAAAACTAAATTCATGTCTGCACCTGTTCTAAAACATCCTCGCCCAGAACTCCCCTACATCATGGAAACGGATGCTTCTAGTCTTGCTATGGGGGCAGTTTTATCACAAAGAGATCCGGTCACACACCAGTTACACCCTGTAGCCTTTTGGTCCCGCAAGTTTTCGGCTCCCGAGATCAACTATTCAATTACAGACAAGGAACTTTTAGCTATCAGATCAGCCTTTAAAGCATGGCGGCATTATCTTTTAGGAGCCAGACACACAGTCACCGTAATGACTGATCACTGCAATTTACAATATCTAAAGACGGCCAAAGCTCAGTCTTCCAGACAGCTTTGCTGGGCTCTGTTTCTGGCTGAATTTGACTTTATAATTACTTATCGACCAGGCAGTAAGAACGGAAAAGCAGATGCCCTCTCCCGGAAGGGAGTAGATGAACATTTGACCAATCCAGAACCAATACCCATAATCCCAGAACAAAGGATTTTGGGTTTGGTCAGCACTCAATCTTTTGAAGACATCAAGACCACGGTTAAATCACTCCTAACTCCGGCCGATTTGCAGGACTGGCAATTAAAGGGAAAAGAATTCTCAGTGGATCAAGACCTACCATATTTCCGAGGACGATTGCACTTGCCCTGTGAGAAAATACAAAAACAAGTAATCTCCTGTTATCACGACTCTCTAATGGAGGGTCACCCTGGCATTACCAAAACCATGGAAAAGATTAAAAGAGATTTCTTGTGGCCATCATGGAAAAAGGATATTAGAGACTTTGTAATCTCCTGCGGTGTGTGTGCCCAGAATAAAAGTCAGAAGCAGAAACCAGCCGGCCTATTACAGCCACTAGACATCCCTCCCTGTCCATGGCATACCTTGTCCATGGATTTTATCACGGACTTACCTCCATGCTCGGGGTATACTACCATTTTAGTAGTCGTGGATCTATTCTCCAAGATGGCTCACTTCATTCCCCTGAAGGGTCTACCTTCAGCCTCAGTATTGGCCCGAGAATTCTTGGAAAACATCGTTCGCTTACACGGTTTTCCCTCGGTTTTAGTCTCCGATAGGGGAAGTCAATTCATCTCACACTTCTGGCGCAGTTGCTGTCGTCTAGCCCAAATTGATGTAAGACTTTCGACCAGTCACCATCCCCAAACTGACGGACAAACTGAAAGGACAAATCAGACACTAGAAAAATATCTACGTTGCATGCTCCAACAAACTGAAAACCCCTGGAAGGATATTCTTTGGATCGCTGAATACGCTTACAACAATTCGACTCATTCTGGAACCGGGAAGACTACTTTTTTCCTATTATATGGACACCATCGTAGAACCTCCAACCTGGATCCTCCCCAAGAATTTGAAGCACCTGCTGTGGATCACTTGCACTCGGAAGTCACCCGTGCTTTTAAGGAAGACATTGCCCATCTGCAAAGAGCTAAAGCTCAATTCAAAAAAGGAGCAGATCGACACCGTAAAGAGGCCCCTCACTACGCTGTAGGGGATCAGGTCTGGTTATCCACTAAGCACCTGCCTCTAAAAGGACCCCGCACCTTCATCCCGAGATACCTTGGACCCTATCTCATATCTGCCATAATTAACCCGGTGGCTGTCAAATTGGAATTACCTACGCATATGAAAATACATCCAGTATTCCATGTCTCCTTATTAAAACCAGTACAACCAGAAACCCGATTGAACTTCCAGAACCGGTTTTAGTAGATGGGGAACTTGAATTCGAAGTGAAGAACATCCTAGACTCCAAAATCTCCAAATCTAAGTTATATTATCTGGTTGATTGGAAAGGATACGGCCCCCAGGAGAGGTCTTGGGAACCCTCAGAATATGTCCACGCACCTCGTCTGGTCAAGAAATTCCATCTGAATCACCCCGACAAGCCAAAACCCCCGGAGAAGACACGCTTAGGAGGGGCCTTGAGGGGGGGTGCTGTCATGATCACTGTTTCCAAGGAGCCAGGACCAGCCCAACGTCCTTGGAAGCAGGCCCCTAACCCTAATCCTAGGCACCAGCCGGTCCCTACTGGGACCTTTTGGACCCTGTCCTGGTGCCGGTGGCACCAGGCTCATCAAAACCATCGGTCCCGGCACTGGAAGCGCCGGGCTCATAATTGGTGTGAAAGTGCTTGGGTGGACTTACCTGCAGAAGACCATGCTGCTTACTTACCAGCCACGTAGAAGCCCTCTGTGAACAGGAACTACTTTCTTACCTGGGTGGGGCAGCTCCACTCCCTGGATACAGCACTGGAACTCTTCTGGAAACTGGAACTCTTTTCTTACATAGGCGGGGCCGTGGAAGAAGATGCCTCATCACTCCAAGGCTATTTAAACCACACCCGATAGATGAAACGTGCTTCGTGTTATTCTGCATCTGCAGCAGAACGCTCACCGAGTCTGTTCCAGCCTTTCCTCTTTTGATCCTGAACCTGCAAGAATTATACTTACCATTCCTGTATCCAGTCAACATCAGCACCTGCAAAAGACAAGAAACAACAGGTTAGCAAGACAAACTTTACAAACAGTGCTTTCTCACCGGATCCATCAGCAGCGGCCGTGTCTTCACGCTGCACCTTCGCCTGCAAAGACAAAAGCATTGTTATACTTACCAGCACGCCGTGAATTCCGGATTTCTACATTCTGCATCACCACCTGTGAAGACAAAGCATAGTTAAAACTTACTAGCATTCCGCTGACTCCGGCGCTGCAAACCAACATCTGAAAGACAAAAGAAAAAGACATTAAGCAGGTATTTACTCACGCCCATCACGCTCGTCGCAATAAAACGCCTGCGAATACTCCGGCGTCTCTTTAACACGAACTAAGCTGCAAGTAAAGAGACAGTTAGAGCGCTTACCATACTTACGAAATTCCAGGCGCTTCACTCCATCTTCCATCCCAAGAGTCCTGCAATACATAAGGGAAAAGCATTATACAGAGTCTTCAATATTAACGTACCACGCATTTAAAGACTATAAAGACAAAAGGTGTCCAGAAACTCACCGCTCGTGCAGATAATGACGGTAACCATCCTCTGAATTCAAGAGGCCAATGTTTCACCAGTGAAGGAACTGGCAACGGCACCCTGCACCAGACGCAGATGGAGAGCCCAGCATTCACCTATCTAAGGTGAGCACGTTGACCTGGGGGGGGCTCTACAGAAAAGCTGGGAAGAGAGAGAGAGAGAGAGAGAGAGAGGGACATTCAACAACCCAGGCCTTTAACCCCCATATTCTTTCACCTGCAGAAACCTCACTCTTCGAGTTCGACACACAGTGCGAAGAGGTTCGCCCCCAGAAGCCAATCGAGTCCTGCACATCACTTTTCGAGTCACAGACACCTTCCTGCCAAGACCCGCGCCTCCGTGGGAATCAGGTGAGCGTTACAAAGGCCTGGACTACTCGGTCACCAAGGATCTGCCTTATTACCAAGGGCGGCTATTCCTGCCACACAAGGAACTACAAGAGCTAGTCATTTCCCGTTATCATGATACCCTAATGGAGGGGCACCGAGGTATTGCAAAAACTGAAGCTAAAATCAAAAGACAATTCTGGTGGCCCACCTGGCGAAAGGATATTAAATCATTTATGATGTCTTGTGGCATTTGCGCCCAAAACAAAAGTCAAAAGAAAAAACCAGCTGGATTCTTACAACCTTTAGTCATTCCACCTACACCATGGCACACCTTATCGTTAGACTTTATTACTGATCTACCCCCATGCAATGGATTTAACACCATTCTATTTATTGTGGATCTTTTTTTCAAGATGGCCCACTTTATTCCTTTAAAGGGATTACCTTCAGCGTCAATTCTGGCCAAGGAGGTCCTCGAAAACATTGTTCGCATACACGGATTTCCGTCCATATTGGTCTCTGACCGGGGCAGTCAATTCATTTCACATTTTTGGAAAAAATGCTGTCAATTGGCGCAAATCGATGTGAGGTTATCGACCAGTCACCACCCCCAGACAGATGGTCAAACGGAGAGGACCAAGCTGACTCTTGAACAATACCTGTGTTGTATGTTACATCAGACTGAGAGTAATTGGAAAGACATTCTTTGGATCGCCGAATATGCATACAATAATTCAGTACACTCTGGAACTGGACAAAGCCCCTTTTATACCTTATATGGGCACCATCCTCGAACCTCAGACCTTGACTCACCCCAACACTTAGAAATGCCCGCAGTGGACCATCTGCACGCTATGATTACACAAGCCTTTAAGGAAGCAACTACACATTTAAAACAGGCGAAAGAAAAATAAAAGAAAGATGCTTATCGGCATTGAAGTGATACTCCACAATACCAGATAGGGGACCAAGTATGGTTAGCCACAAAACATATACCTCTAAAGGGAACACAGATCTTTAACCCCAGATATTTGGGACCTTACTCTATTAAGGCCATTATCAACCCGGTGGCTGTCAAGCTGGACTTACCTGCTAATATGCAAATTCACCAAGTCTTCATGTGTCACTTTTGAAGCCAGTGCAACCAGGGACAAGACTAACCAAGCCACCAGACCCTATCCTTGTAGACGGAGAACCCAAATTTGAAGTTAAGAACATCCTGGACTCCAAGCTGATAAAGTCAAAACTCTTTTAGTTAATTGACTGGAAAGGTTACGGACCACAGGAAAGGTCATGGGAACCTAGTGACCATGTTCATGCACCCCGATTGGTGAAAAAATTCCACCGAAATTTCCCAGACAAACCGAAACCTCAGGGAAGAACGACTTTAGGAGGGGCCTTGGGTGGGAGTGCTGTCATGATGCCTACCCCCGGGGACCCAGACCACGTCCAGCAACCCCGGAAGCAGGCATCAAGTTATCCTAAGCAAGCCCAACAACCCCTGCTAGGGGCTATTTGGGTCCAGTCCTGGCGCCTATGGCGCAGGTTCATATGGAGAGTCGTTCCTGGCGCCATAGGCGCCAGACTCATGGATTAAAACTTACCTGATGCAGACCATGCTGCAAACTTACCTGGTGCAGACCATGCTGCAAGAGCTCCAAGCCAAAGGAGGCTTGGAAGGGACTACTTTACTTAGGGACTATTTTTTACTCGGGCGGGGCTGTGGAGGAATACTTACCTGGGACTACTTTGGGGGCTATTTAAACCATGCCCGAAGAGCAGCACACACTTCGTGTTATTCTGCATCCAGCAGCGTAACGCTCACCGTGCCTGCAAGTCTGCATCCAGCCTTCTGCCACCCCTGCCTCGAGTTTGGAGCTCCTAGAAAAAGGGAGAAAGAAGGAGAAAATGTTAGAACAAGAGCAATACCTGTAATCCTTACCTGAATTCCCGATCCATCGCGCCTTCGAGCTGGAAGAAAGAAGTTATTTTATGCGCGTCGCCTCGCCTGCTGCAGTGCCGCGCTGAACTCACCGGCCTTCGCAGCATCTTCACATTCCACCGCATCCTCCTGCATGTTCCCGCCGCACTCCGGCACCTAAGGAGAAGACAAGAACAGCAAGGTGAGCCAAGGGAATACACAGAGGAATATTAGTTACCCCCCATAGACTTACCTGATTTTACCACCGGGGGTACAATTCCTCTTCACGGGTCGGCGTAGCTTCCACTGCATCTTCGCCGAACCCCGGCCCCTAAGGGGAAACAAAAGGACAGCAAGGTGAAACAAAGAGACTAACAAGGGGAACCCTCCTCACCCCAATAGACTTACCTGATTTTTCCGCCGGAGGTATTATTCCCCAAAACTTCTTACTTTCTCTGAGCGCCTGAATAAGGGAGAAAGCAACAGGTTACATATTCACATTATTTTATCGAACTGTGTTAGAAAATACAAATCCTTACCAGAATACTATCGGTTGCCACAAGGAACTCTTCATTAGGGTCAAGCTGCAACCTGCAAGGAATCAGACAAGAGTGAAAGTCAGGCATTTGAACTCTTACGAACTTTATACTTACGGCCTCTTGCCGGGAATCTCGGAGTCAATATTGTTCTGGAACTCACCAATTCCTTCAAGCCAGTGAAGCAACTGGTTATCAACGCGCCCCTGCGCTCAATGCAGGATGGAGAGCTCATCTTTTCAAACCATCAGGTGAGACTATAAGAAGGGACATCAAAGGCGATCTGTGGGGAGAACAGCGGGGGTGGGGGGATTTATGCTGAACTCCACGGGTGGTTAATTCCCTTTCTCCATTTGCAGAAGAATATTCCTACGGGCCAAGCAAACGAAGCTAGGTGGGCCAGTCCAGTCCGTCATCTCTGCCCTACGCGTCACATTGGTGGAGACCGCAGCTGTCTAGTTCCGATCGAAGCCTCTGTGGGAGCCAGGTGAGCGTAACAGAACATTGATTAAATTGTTAAACAATTTAATGTTAGAGGGGCTGATTCATGTGCCGAAAAACAGGGATGTTTGTGCCATTCTGCCCGCAAATCCCTGTTTAACAAATGGTGATTTGCGGGCAGAATGCCGCACAAATCCCCATTTGGTGGTGCAAAAATTCCATGAATCAGCCTTAAAATCTTTGATCTCACAAAGTATATATTGAGAAAGATGATTTACTGACTGTTGACGTTACAATATAAGTTAAACCATGTAAAGATACAGTTAATCATTTGATAACATTTTTTAAATTAGTATTGACATAAAGTTACATTTTAAACTGTACCTGATAACCTTCAGAGATGTTGCAGGGAGTTGGTGCGAGATCATCCTGCTAAACATATTGATTAAATTGTGACCCCTTTCATGAATTGTAATGTTATTTTGTTTCAACGATTCCATTTTTTATTAAGCAGCTAAGGTTTATAAACAAAAACATACACCATTCATATAGTGAAAGGGTCTATGTTATTTAGTGACAAAGTACATTTTTCTGAAGGTTTACTTTGATTGTTGCATGTGTTTCTGTATCAAGGTTGTTGATCGAATGCTTTGCAATTTGCTAACAGCATTGCGAATTATCCAAAAATATAAAATGTAAAAAGAAAATGGTTAATCAATAACTATTAGTATAAATCAATAAATCATCGCTTCTCATCCCTCATCCTCCAGACCGGTTGCAGCAGAAGAATAGTAGATTGTTGAAGTTACAGGCTATGCCTACATAACAGTAATTGTAATAATAAAGATGTAATATCAAACAAAAAAGAAGCCTACAAGCCAGTTTGTATCAAAAGCTAATATTAAACATATCAATAATGAATATGTTTTAAGTTGAACCTGAACAAATACATATTTTGTATAGTCGCATCTGAAGGAATATTCTAAAAAATGACTTGAAAGGTGAGTGAGGTTGCTGTTGACTCCGGAATTGTGGTTGAGGTAGCATTACAGTCCTTTAATCGATGTATGCATTCATACTGTTGTTCAATAGAAAATGGACATTGGCATTATAATTTAGACCACATCAAAAATGATAAAAAAAAGTTTTGTGTGAAAGTTGCTTGGCCTCACCATTCAGATGTTGGATGTTTCTGTGGTTTCCTCCATGGTAAAGGTCTGTAATTCCATCAGTGCAGTCTATGCAAAGACAGACAGGGTAATTAAAAAATAAAAATGACCTATTTTCAAAGGACTCGATGTGAGTGTGTGTTTGGAAAGGCTCCTGTTGCAGTGTACTATTTGAGTATCTCCAAAGTAGGGGTACACAAAGTAATCTAAAGTACACCATTTACAAACTTCAGTACATTGTGTCACGAAGGAAACTCGTGTAATAAAATATCAATGGAAATATTCCCTGAAAACTGAAAACCTTTCATTATGTTACCCATTCGAAAACTATTTCAATATATTGGGCCTCATTCCGAGTATGGCGGTAAGGGATAGCGGCCACCGGTAACGAGACCGGTGGCGGTAATCCCTTACCGCCATACTCCGAGTTCCCTCTGCGCCCTCGCCCTTAACGCCTGCTTTGAGCAGGTGTTAAAGTCGAGGGCGCAAAGGGGCCTCCAAGCCAATAACGGTGACCGTAATGAACGGTCACCGTTATTTGCATCTTCCCCATTCCCATTGAGCCCTATGGGGGCTCATTTGGGAATGGGGAAGAGCCTTGGTGAATGGGGAATTACCGCCCCACCAACCTTGGAATGGGGCGGTGATTCCGCCATCCACCAAGGCGCTGCCGGTCCGGGTACGGCGTCAACCAAGGCGTTAATAGCGCCATTGGTTAGCGCCGTACTCGGAATGAGGCCCATTGAGTGGTTATTCATAAGACATGGGGCCTCATTACGACCCTGCCTGTCCGGAAACAACTATGGCGGTAAATCCACCGCCACTGTTGTTTCCAGACCGGCTGATTCCGAGTTCTGCAGACGGGAGGTGTCACTCCCGCCAGGTCAGACCTGGCGGGAGTAACGCCCCCCGCCTGCAGGCGGAAATGGAAACACCGGCTCCGTCATAGACAGAACTGGTGTTTCCATTGTTCCCATCCCCATGGAGTCCTATAGTACTATAGGACTCCATGGGAATGGAGATTTACGGAATTCCGCCTCCGTGTAATACCCCGGTGATTCCGGCAATCACAGAGGCGGAATGGTATTATGCAGGCAAATTTAGAAAATGGTAAAATACATTTAAAAAATTCAGCTTCCACTACTCACCTGGGTCCGCGTGTACTGAAATTCAGTTGGAACTGCATTGGGAAGTAATTTGCGAAGGAGTCAGGGGCAATGCTTTTTAGTGCACTGTGATTGCTCCTACATATCTTCTGAGAAGTGCATACTGCATATGTGGAATCGATCGCCCCTCATGCCATCCAAGACATCCTTGGCTCTGCTTTCAATTTCGGACACTGGTAATCCACAGCCATTTTCTTATTAAATTTAAATCCTTTGGAAATACATGCATGACCGTACTCTGACCTTTAGCAAGGCTGTTATTGGTGCAACCCAAAATGATATGAGAAGGCTTTGTTGGATTGTCCCTATGATCTTTTAAAGAAATATAAATGAATGTTACTATTAAACAAGTATCACAGTGAGTAAATCAAACATCATATTCCTTTGATAATTACAAAAAATACTTTATAAAAAAAGACACCTAAAACAAACATAAATTAAAAACGTGCACTACGAAAGTTTACATTTGGAAACAATACTCGGTAATGTTATGTGCTAATTACAAAGATAAAAATGCATAGGACGGTTGATAATGGTGTAGACTTTTTGAATAAAATAAATTGAGAATAATGCGTACTTTGAGTATAAAGCAATAGAAAGTGGCCTAGCAGAGAACGTTGACACAACAGAAAACAATAGTAAAAGTTGACTAACCGTTACTTAGAAGAACAGATGAGCCGACTCAGCAAGCAAGGTAAAAAGTGGAGAGCTAGCGATATTCGTTGTCGATCTCACAGATGTTTGCTTGTTAACTCCCACAGTGTTTATAAAGGATTACAGAAGTGGGTGAGTATGTTAATGCCTGACATGTTGGTTCCCACCCACCAGGCCTCTATGACAATGTTTGAGCTCCTCAATCTTGCCAGTGCACCCCCCTTGCGATCGCACGCCCACACGTGCAAACTGTCATTGATAGCAGAGGGGGATGGGTGTGGATGAGGCGAACACAATAGGCCAGGAACACAGTCAAAGGGCACAGGCATATGTTGATTGCAGGGATGGGATCTTCAAAGGGGATCATGGAGACACTGGGTCTAGGGAGGCCATGTGAATAAGGGTACCCATGCAAAAGAACCCTTTACAGTGTACATGGTATTCAGCACCTTGAGCGTTCCCACCCTCCCAGCCCCCTTGCGAGGGCATGCCCAAGGGTGCAAACTGTCATTGATAGTAGAGGGGGATGGATGTGGATGAGGCGAGCGCAATATGCTCGGAACACAGTCAAAGGACACAGACATATTTTGATTGCAGGGACAGGGTCTTCAAAAGGGAGTCTGGAGTCACTGGGTCTGGGGTGGTCATGTGGGTAAGGGTCCCCATGTAAATGAACCCTTTACAGTGTACATGGTATTCGGCACCTTGAGTCTTCCCATCCTCACAACCCCCTTGTGAGCACACCCATGCAGGTGCGAACTGTCATTGATAGCGGAGGGTGATGGATGTGGATGAGTCAAGCGCAATAAGCGTGGAACAGAGTCAAAGGACACTGACATATGTTGATTGCATGGACAGGGTCTTCAAAGGGGAATCTAGAGACACCTAGTCTGGGGTGGCCATGTGGATAAGGGTGCCAATGTGAAAGAACCCATTGTGGTATACATGGTATTCAGCACCTTGAGTGTTCCTATCCCCAAAGCCCCATTGCGAGTGCACGGCCACAGGTGTGAACTGTCATTGGGTGGATGAGGATGAGGTGAGCTCAATATTCCCAGAACACACTCAAAGGACGCAGACATATGTTGATTGCAGGGACAGGGTCTTCAAAGGAGAGTCTGGAGTCACCGGGTCTGGGGTAACCATGTGGATAAGGATCCCCATATGAAAGAAACCTATGTGTGTTGTACATAGTATTCGGCACCTTGAGCATTCCCATCCTCCCAGCCCCCTTGCAAGCGCACGCCCAATCAAGGGGGTGGATGTGGATGAGGCGAGCGCAATAGGCACGGAACACACCCAAAGGACACAGATAAATGTTGATTGCCGGGACGGGGTCTTTAAAGGGGAGTCTGGAGACACAAGGTCTGGGTTGGCCATGTGGATAAGGGTGCTGTAAGGAACACATGGTGGCAACAGTAAAGACAGACACAAGTGATCACAGTTCAAGGGTGTTTATTAAACTGTATAGGTAGTTAAGAAAAACACCTTGGTCCTCATTACGAGTCCGGTGGTAACCACTGCGGTAAAACCGCCTGGTTACCGCCGGACTCGGTATTACCATTCCACCTCTGTGATTCCCAGAATTACCGGGGCATTACAACCCCGGTTTTCTGGGAATCACGGAGGCAGAATGGTGTTAATCCCCATTCCCACTCGATGGGAATGGGGATCATGGAAACACCGGCAGCATCTCGTAATGCTGCCGGTGTTTCCTCGTACGCCTGCAGGCGGGCGGTGTTAAACCCGCCAGGTCAGACCTGGCGGGAACATCACCTCCCGCCTGCAGGAGTTGTGATCGCCCGGCATGGAAACAACGGTGGCGGCGGGTTTACCACCACCGTTGTTTCCATACCGGGCGATTTGTAATGAGGCCCCTTATCTAAACCTAAATCTAAGATAGCAGCAAGCTTCGACCATCAAACAATGATAAGGCAGTCCTAGTGGTGGCTTTGTTAAATAAAAGGGCCTATACTAAAAAAGGTATTGCCAATCCTTACTATAAATACAAAAAGAAGTATGGGATAATGTTCATAAGAAGGAAGGAAGTGTTCACAAATAATTAATGAGGATGCAGTACATGGGGTCTCCCTTCCCCATGTTTTCAGCACCTATGGATCCTCCTCTTCCGGATGCAGATCCCTAGAAAGTTCCTTAATGATTCCAGGAACTCTATTAGCTATGTTTTCTTGCTTTCGATGGCCTGACAGGTTTAAAGTATCCAAACAAAGATTCAACAATCTCTTCTGTGATATTCACAAATCCTAATGTCCTTTTGAACAGTTCACTCTGCACATCCATCGGCCGGGTTCACTCTTGTCAACACACAGTATTTCTTTAGACTTCACCTCCTTTTTATCGGCACCCCCCTTTCGGGTTCACTCTTGCCAATCTTGTCAATCGTGCCTTTCTCATTCAACTCTTACGATACAGGATTCATTTCCCTTGGCTTCACAATCATCTGCCGGTCAAAGACTTTCAACTGCACAGAGGATTATACAAGACCACTGTATGACCACTTTGACCCCCTTCTCGAACCTTTCTGAAGGCCTTCTGGTTATGGTAGTTTCAACAATCGGGTAATTGCCCAGAGTTTCCTGAGTGAACACCCACGTGGTGCTGTACTCTTCTGTTGCTGGTTATCCCCATTTTGCATCAATCGCTCTTCATGCTTTCATAGTTCAATTAGCCATTTGCTACTTTTCGTTCAACACAGTTTGGTTTCTTATTGATTCTCCTCTTGACTCACCGGCTGAGATGAACCGGTTGGCTTTCTCTTTCTTTGGAGTCAAGGTTGGTACCACAGAGACAAGCGTCTCTGACTGGCATGGTTATCAGCGGAGGAGGGTCTTGTGTACTGTTGACATCTGCTGCAACACAAGCAAGCTATTGGTCATGGTCTTACTATTCCTTCTGTGAAGGTTTTACGGGCCTTGGTCGGAAAGGGCAAAGTCGCCTCTATCCTTGTCATCCTCTCGGTTTGCGCTGTCTTTCTCCTCCTCTTGAACTGCTGTGCTGAGTTAGCTCTCACGTTGTGCGGTCTACCCTGCCTTTATTGCACTGTTGTGCTCCACCTTTTATCCCTGTGGGGAAGGGAAAGGGCCATCAGGTGTGTGCGGTTCTGGTCAATTGCCTGACTCTTCCTGACCCTGGTGTTGGGACATGTCAGGTAAATGGCTCAAGCATTAGTCGTCCTTTGTAATATGCGAAATTGTTCGTGTTGGAAAAGGGGGAGTTCAGCTGTTTGTGCATCCTACGTAGTAGGTTGGGGAAATGTTGTCATAAAAAGGGGCATATCGCATCTGACCCATCGGTTTCCCACTTCCACTGCCCGAGGAGCCCCTATCCAGGTGATCCTCCCTCACTTGTCCACCACCAGGAACTGGATCCAATAGCGATGGCCATGTCCTGGACACCTGGATGACAGACTCCGGGGGACTAATCATGGAGCCACCTTCAGGTTTCTCACATACCCTTCCTGCATACAATGTAGCCACATCTGTTTCACAGGGGAACCGGCAAAGAAAATGCACATTTGCCTGGTCTTTTCCTTTTCGGTGTTCCACTGTGAAAGAATAGGGTTGTAGGTCTAGAAACCATCCCATCACCTGAGGGTTAGACTCTTTGTGTTGGCTAATCCAAACTAGGGGTGAATGATCTGTGAAGAGTATACATTTTCATCGTAAGAGGTAGTATCTAAAATGGATTATGGCCCATTTAATGGCCAAGGCCTCTAGCTCCAACACAGTATATTTTCTTTCCTGTGGCAACAGTTTGTGGCAGGTGAATATTATGGGGTGTTCCAATCTATCGCAAACCTGGGATAGGACTGCTCCTAATCCAGTAAAGGAGGCCTCAGTTTGTACGATAATATAATATATGATAGTGCATTTATATAGTGCCTATACACAATGTATTTCAAAGCGCTTCAATGAAAGGGAGGGAACAAGGGAAAATACAATGACATCCTTACAGGCTATGAACAGTAAGGATGTGACATTAACTATCATACTCAGCCTGACAACATTTCAGATAGGACAAGAGCTAAAACATAGATAAGGAAGGGAGGGGGAAAGTGGGAAGGAAATGGAAACAGACAAGCGACTACCGTACTAGGCCTGACAACATTTCTGGCAGAGCCGGAGAAAACAAAAGGTGAGGGGGAGGGGTACGGAAGGGGAGGCGAGGAACAAAAAAAGCGACCATCGTACTAGTCCTGATGACATTTCAGATAGTGCTGGCAGGGGTGCCGGGGGGGACAAAGTAAGGGGACGGGGAGGAAACAGACAAGGTTGCTATCATACTAGGTCCAGGGACAATTCTGATAGAGTAAGTGCATAGAAGAAAGTAAGGGTAGGAGGGGCATAGGAAAAAAGAGAAAGGGAGAGGAGGAGAGAACAGAACAGAGAGTAAGCAGTCAAAAAGAGTGGAGATGCAAGAGAGGGGAGAGCAAATACAATTGCAGAAGTCAGTAGTAACACATAACGTTGCAAGCCTGGATACATTATGAAGATGGGAACAGCATGATTCAGAGGCACCATGAGAAAGGGTGACGCACCGTGAATCAATGAAGTCCATATGAGTCAAATCCAGCATTGGCCACAAGACGGTGATGGTGAAACCAGAATGTATCAGGACAGACTCATGCAGAAGTAGGCTGGAGGAGGGAGGGGGAGCAGGGTAGAAGAATCAAGCAGACCAGGCAACACCTGTGTGCGAGAAGGGGGGACACAAGGGAACATCACAGGGGAAACAGGGGGGTGGGGATGGCCTTTGGGGACAGAGGGAGTAAACATATGTTGGTACATGCTTACCTGCTGTCTGAGCAGGGATTTGGTCCCTGGAGCCTCCTGGTCTGAACAGGTCCAAACAGAGACGCCCTTGATCTAAGAGTTAAGAGCAGGAAGGAAGAGGCTGAGCTAAGAAGGTGAGTGGTGTTTAGGCCAGGTGACCTAGATCCAATTGCACCTGCTCCCCATCTGCAAAGGAAAAGAGGCTGGAGGGTTCCTTAAGTAGGGAAAAGGCGCGGCAACCAGGAAGGCACCAGGTGGGCAGAGCTTGCTAAGTGGAGAAAAAGAGCAGCAACTAGAAAGGCACGAGGTGGGCGGGGCTTATGCCAGGTGACCAAGATCCACTTGCACCTGCTCCCCAACTGCAAAGGAAAAGAGGCTGGAGGGCTCCTTAAGTAGGGTAAAAGAGCACCAACCAGTAAGACACCAGGTGGGTGGGGCTTCAACTTTTTAGAAAAGTAAACTACCTTTAGGATCAGGTTTTGGCATAGAGTTTGTTTCATGGTGTTGTAGCATATCTCATCCTTTTCATTCCAATGAGGTTTCTGGGGTTCAGCATTTTTAAGTTTATCTGTTAGCCGAGCTGTTTTATCTGAAAAGTTGGGGATCAACCTACAGTAATATCCTATTAACCCGAGAAAAGCTCTAAGATCTGTTTTGGTCTTAGCGGTTGGTGTATTTAAAACAGCTTTTACCTTTTCATGTTGGGGTTGTACATTTCCATTCCTACAAAAAGTTTTTTCTCTGATTGGCCCAATCAGCTAAGTGCTGATTGGGCCAATCAGCACTTAGCTGGTTTTGCAGTTAGGCCAGCTTCTCTGAGGACTTTCGTGATGCTATAAAGATGGAATAGATGGTCCTTTCAGGCCTTACTATAAATGATGATATCGTCAATACAAGCTCCACAGAAATGAGAGTAGAGTCGTATAATTTGATCCATGAGGTGTTGGAAGGTGGCTGGTGCACCATGTAAGCCAAAAGGCAGGACTTTAAATGTAAATAGTCCTAGAGGCATAGAGAACCATTTTTTTCCTTATCTGGCCCATATGCAGGCACTTGACAGTACCCCTTTCTAAAAATCTAGGTTAGATATAAAGGTGGCTGCTCCGAGTTTATCAATTAGGTCATCAATGTGGGGCATGGGATATGCATCAAAGTCTGAGATGGCATTAACTTGACGGAGGTCTATGCAGAATCTCCATGAACAGTCAGGTTTAGTGACCAATATGATAGGAGAGGACCATGGGCTTAAAGATGTTTCAATAATATTGGCTTTTAACATTTTGTTGACTTCCTCAATCACTATCTGCTTACGGGCTTCTGGCAGTCGATACAGTTTTAAATGAACCGCTTTACCTTTAGGTGTTCTAATATAGTGGTATGTGCCTTTAACTCTTCCTGTTTTCTCTGAGAATACATTGAGAAATGAGTCTACCACGTCTTTTAAATCTTCTTGTTGTTGGCTAGTTAGCTCGCAAGGGATTAATTCAATGTTATCTATCACTTCTGGAACCAGACATACTAGTACTTTGGCATGGGTGGCTGATCGGTCCTCTTTCTACTCTTTCAAGAGATTTACATGATATAAATGGATTTTATGTTTTCTGTCCAGTTGGGTTACTTTGTAAGTACAGGTTTCTGTTCTCTTTATAATTTCATAGGGTCTGTGGCACTTGGAGACAAGTTTGTTTTCTGACATGGATCATAGGACTAGTACTTTTTGTCCTATGACAAATTATCTTAAATCCACTTTTTTTTCATAACTGGCTTTTCGCTGGCTGTGGGCCTTTTCCATTTGTGTACAAACCAAATCTTGGACCAATTTCATGTGTTCTTGCATTCTGGCGGTGGTTTGCGAAATGGGAATGGGAGCCTCCTCTCATTCTTCCCAGGTCTCCCGGAGCATCTCCAGGACATCTGTGGGCTCTCTACCGTAGAGCAGTTCGAAGGGAGAGAACCCAGTTAGCTTGGGGTTTTTCCCCACTGCAAATAGTGCCCATGGGTTCATTCGATTCCAGCATTTCACGTCCCTGTCTACCAATTTTCGTAAAATCAGTTTCAGGGTCTTATTGAATATTTCTAACAGGCCATTGGTTTGGGATGGTTCACCAAACTGCATAGAGTGATAATGTGGAGTGGCTCTTTCACTTCGGCCATAAGCTTACTCAGAAAGTTTGAACTCTGTTTTTTTAGTTTTTCCTTGGGTAAAACCGACTCTGCAGAAATACGGTAGACGATGTTTGAGGATCTGCTGTGCGGTATTATTTCGCATCGGGAAGGCCTCAGGATATCTAGTTGAATAATCCACAATCACAAGGACATACTTATTGCCTAATCGGGATGTTTCCAGAAGACCAATTATGTCCATGCCGATTCTTGAAAAGGGGATATCTATGATTGGTAATGAGTTTAGAGAGGATGGTAATGGGATGTGCGTGCTGGTCTTTTGACAGACTTTGCATGGTTGGATGAATGTTTTGATATCCGCGTAAGGCCAGTGAAACTTCCCTCCCGCCTGAGTTTTAGATTGTCCTAAATGCCCCTCGGTAAGGTGGAAATGCGCAATCTCCAGCACAACCTTTCGGTGGCTCTTAGGTATTACCAATTGTGTTTTTACTAGACTTTCCATGGATGTCTTTCTTCTATAAAGAAATCCTTGTCTTAAGAAGAAAAAGGGACTTCCTTTCTCTAAGCCTTCTCTTCTGGGATTGCTTGTAGAAATGCGTCAGCGAGAGCTGGATCATTTCGCTGGCCAAAGGCTACGTCAGGATAGATGGTGGGCCCATCCCCCTTTTTCTCTTCAATATTAAGAGATTTATCAACTTCCCCAAAACCTATGTTGCCCCTGTCTGTGTTATCTGGTTCGCTTTCTTTAAACTGAGGGGATAACACTCTTTCTAAAATTTCCAGGGCAATTTGATCTCCTCGACATATCTCAAAAGGGATCTCACCATGATTCTGTAAGAGAACCTTCACATCTCCCCGGAAGTCAGGATCAATAACGCCTGCTAAGACGTCTATCCCAACCTTCCACGCTAGGCCAGATTTCAGGGGCCAATTGTATGTAACACCCTGGAGGGCGTATCAGGACCAGAGGCCTCACTATGAGTCTGGCGGTAGTCATGAATTTACTGGCACCCAACAATGGGGATTTACCGGGGCATTACAGCCCCGGTGGACCTGGTAAATCCCCATTGCTGGGTGCCGGTAATAATTACTCCCCATTCCCATTTGGGTGCCATTGGACTCAATGGGAATGTGGAGGCCCGATGCGCCGGCACCATTCATGAATGACGGGTGGAAAGGCACCCGCAAGAAGGAACTCGTAGTTTACCGGTCCGGTAACAACAATACCGGCAAGCTCACCGGTAGTGTTGTTACCGGACCGGCAAGCTTGTAATGCGGCCCCAGGTCTGTAGGAATCATTCCTCTTTTACCAAGAGGGATAACAGCTTTCCTACTACTTGTCAAGGATGGCACTCTGTCAAGAGTGGCACAGGGCACCCAGGTAGGGTTTGGGTGGTAAGTACACACGCAGCGGGAAGCTCAAACAGAACGAAGAGTGGGCAAGTGTAGCAGGAAAATAAAAGGTACAAACAAACTGGATTCCCTCTTGGGGTGTATGCAGAAATGGGAAAGAGTGTTCCACGGACCTTAGGAAACTCCAGCCTTCTGCACAGATTGCTGTAACAGAGGCCCATGCTATATGCTCATGGCTAGGAACAACAGCTGTGGGTGTCTGTAACACTGAAACGCGACAAGGGAAGGGGCAGAGGTTGCCTGCCGGAAACCAACAGTCAAGCTCTGTACAAAGGGATCTACATACGATACAAGAGAAGACAAGAACAGAAATATCCAGGGAAAAGGAAGTCGATGAGCAAACTAGCAGAAGGAAATGAAGGGGAAGCTGTATAACTGAAATGGACAGGGATCAAGAACAGAGGGTTGAAAGCAAGGAAGAAAGCAAGGGAGCAGCAGCCAGGAAACATGGGGGCCTGCAATAACCAATGGCACAAAGTGCAGGTAACTGTTGTGGACTGCAGAGGACTGTAGTAGGCTGCAAGGCAGAGAGCCCAGAGGGGCAGGACAGCAAGGAACGAGCCCAAAGGAGCAGGGTTGCAAGGCAGGGAGCACAGAGGATAAGGGCTGCAGGCAAGGAGCCCAAAGGACAAGGGCTGAAGACAGAGGAGTGTAGCAAGCTGCAAGGCAGGGGTTCCAGAGGACAAGAGCTGTAAGCAGCGGAGTGAAGCAGACTGCAAGGCAGGGGGCCCAGAGGACAAGGGCTGTTGGTAGCGGAGTGAAGCAAGCTGCAAGGCAAGGAGCCCAGAAGAGCAGGGCAGCAAGGAGTGAGCCCAGAGGAGCAGTGCCGCCGACTGTAGAAGGCTGCAGAGGACTGTAGTAGGCTGCAAGGCAGGAAGCCCAGAGAACAAGGGCTGTAGGTAGATGGCAGTGGAGCGTGATCGGCTGCAAGGCAGGATCCCGCAAGACAAGGGCGGTAGGTAGAAGGCAGCAGAGCGTGATCGGCTGCAATGCAGAGAGCCTGCAAGACAAGGGCGGTAGGTAGAAGGCAGCAGAGCGTGATCGGCTGCAATGCAGAGAGCCCGGAAGGGCACTGGGTCAAAAGCAGGAGAAAGCAGGAACAGCATACAAAATTTGTGGCTCGAAGCAAAAAGGTGGTGGAAGGACTCTTAATGCAAGAGACTGAGCTCCAGCAGGCAGCTGCTTAAATACTGCCCTGCCCTGTACTGAGGTAGGCTAATTGGCAGCACCTGGAGCAGCGCACCTGAATACAATCTGCCTCCTCCCTCTCGGGTCCTGAGATGGTGGAAGCAGCACTGCTCCCTAGGGCTTCTGGGGATTTTGGTTCCGATGCTGACGAATGGGAATGGCCAGGAACAGATAGTTGTTTCAAAGTGCACTGTGGTACGTGTAGTTAGTTGAGTAAAATAAAAAAGCACCAAAGTCACACAAATGGGAATTAAGGACCAAAATGTGAATAGGGGTTGTTCAAATTGTATTCTTTAGATAAATGAATAACAATTAGTCCATGATGGTCGCCAATGTGTGCGCCCATGGCGCAGGCATGACACTACTACAACAATGAAAACCTATTGATTCCTTGGTGACGATGGAAGGGTTAGAGGCTCTCTGACTATGTTTTTGAAACTGTAGGGTCCACAATTTGCTTCGATTGAGTCACATCCCACGGTTGACACCATATGTAAGGAACTCATGGTGGCAACAGTAAGGACAGGCACAAGCGATCACAATTCAAGGGTCCTTATTAAACTGTATAGGTAGGTTAGAAAAACACCTAATGTAAACCTAAATCTAAGATGGGAGCAAGCTTCCACCATCAAACAATAATAAGCCAGTCCTAGTGGTGTCTTTGTCAAATAAAAGGGCCTATACTAAAAAATATATTGTCAATCCTTACTCTAAATACAAAAGGAAGTGTGGGATAATGTTCCTAAGAAAGAAGGAAGTGTTCATAAATAATAAGTCAGGATGCGGTACATGGAGTTTCCCTTCTCCACGTTTTCCGCATGGGACAAGGTAGGATTTTGGAGCACAGCACATGCTCGAGCTAACAGTTCCGCTCTCAGCAATCAGGGACTTCTACAAAGGTTCTCTTGACGCCATAGGCCTGATGTATTCCAAATAATAAACAAAAGTTATTTTCTGCTTGCACGATGGCCGATGCCTTTCACCCTTGGATTCCCCTCTTCCGTGCGCAGATCCCTATAAAATTCCTTAATGATTCCAGGAACTCCCCTAGTTATGTTTTCTTGCTTTCAAGGTCCTGACAGGTTTAAAGTATCCGAAAAAATATTCAACAATCTCTTCTGTGATATTCAAGAATCTTAATGTCCTTTTGAACCGTTCACTGTGGACATCCCTCGGCCGGGCTCACTCTTGTTGACACAATGTATTTCATGACTTATGACTTTACCCCCTTTTTATTGGCATCCCTCTTTTGGGTTCACTCTTGCCAATCTTGTCAATCGTGCCTTTCTCATTCAACTCTTACGATACAGGATTAATTTCCCTTGGCTTCATAATCATCTGCCGGTCAAGGACATTTGACTGTACAGAGGATTTTACAAGAAACCATTGCATGACCACTTTGACCTCTTCTCGCCTTTCCGAAGGCCTTCTGGTTTTGGTAGTTTCAACATTCAGGTAGTAGTCCAGAGTTCCCTGAGTGAGCACCCACGTGGTGCCGAACTCCTCTGTTGCTGGTTTTCCCCCTTTGGCATCAATCGCTCTTTATGCTTTCACAGTTTAACTAGCCGTTTGCTACTTTTCGTTCAACACAGTTCGATTTCTTATCGATTCTCCCCTCGACTCACCGGCTGTGATGAACCACTTGGCTTTCTTTCTTTTTGGAGTCAAGGTTGGTGCCACGGAGACAAGCATCTCTCCCCTGCTTCGTTATCAGCGGAGGAGGGTCTAGTGTACCGTTGATATCTGCTGCAACACACGTTGGCTATTGTTCACAGTCTTACGATTCCTTCTGCAGAGGTTTCACAGGCCTTAGTCGGAAAGGGCAAGGTCACTTTTCTACTTGTCACCCTCTTTGTATGTGCCGTCTTTCTCCTACTCTTGAACTGCTGTGCTGTGTTAGCTCTCACGTCGTACAGTCTTCCCTGCTCGTATTGCGCCAGTGTTCCTCTCAGAAAAGGTGGCGGGGTTAAAGTGTTTGTGCATCCTACGTAGTAGGTTGGGGAAAAGTTGTCATAAGAAGGGGGATACCGCGTCTAACCCATTGGTGTTCCACTTCCACTCCCCGAGGACCCACCATCCAGGTGATCCTCCCTCACTGGTCCAGCCCCAGGAACTGGATCCAATAGCGAAGACCATGTCCTGGTCACCTGGATGACAGACACCAGGGACTAGTCAGGGAGACACCTTCAGATTTCTCATAGTGCCCATGCGAAAGAACTCTTTGTAGTGTACATGGTGTTCAGCACCTTGAGCATTCCCATCCTCCAAGGCCCCTTGCAAGCACACATCCACAGGTTCAAACAGCCATTGATAGCAGAGGGGGGCTGGATGTGGATAAGGGGAGCGCCATAGGCCAGTAAACTTGTTAAAAGACACCAATCTTTTTCGATACTCCTAGATGTTTTGATGTGTTGTAGACTTACATAAAATGGCTAACAACTGTTCAGATTAACTTTTTTTATTTAGTTTGGTAAAGTGGATGGCAATGACACTACAAATTATACTGCTGTGGTTGATGTACTGTCTGTATAAATCCCACAGTATTGTTGTGGTCGCTGGGGAATTAATCATAAATGGCTCGAACCACACAGGCAGATATTACTTGTTGAACGTGAAATCCCAGTCTTCCATGAATCCACCATGTAAAGGCATGACATGTCATAAGTCTGTACCACCTGTGTAAGCGATACAGAAATAGTTTACTTGTATAATTGATTTTTTTTGTTTGCATTACCTTGTAAGGCACTGTAATACCTTGTCGTGCAAAGGACTGACACTACTTGTGATTTCAAGTAGGGATCAATTAGAAATGGGAATGCACATTCCAAGAAAAACTATTTGGGAGATACTTCCAACTGAAAGAAACGTAATTGTTTGGATGAGGAATCTAAAGATGAACACTTTGGTCTCAGGTTAGAATGAGTAATTTATTAAATTTACAGAAAAATTCTTTCGTCAGTGATCCATTCAAGTTATATTGATGTAGGCGAACAACATATTATGTAAGCCGCCTCGGTCGTCAAACAAACAACATATATAGAGTGAACTTACTCGTTAGCTGGATTATGAGGATGAACTGTAGCTCGAAGTTCGTGCATAAGGACCATCATAATTCGCAATACGATTCTTGTAAGGCAGGCTGCTCTGAAGTCATGAAGCGCAGTAACACATAGCAGTGGTGTGTCTTCTTCAGCAATATATACCAAGCAGCCGGAGGTTTCTCTGCAACAGCAGTTCTCCACCAGTGTAGGCATATGCTTACAACGATGGCAGGTACACCAGTTGGAAATGTTTTCCATGGGACTGAGTTCAGGCTGCGGTGATTGATCCTCATGACATTCACCTGTTTCCACATCGTCTCGATTTTTTTTCTCTTTCAAGGATTTCCTCTTCTGAATATTAGGACTTGTACAGGTAGGGCTGACTTATTGCCATAGTTCTTGAATAGTGAAGAAGCACAGAATCAACAGTGAGGTAAATAAAAACGTTTGTGTTTGTTTACAGTAAAGAAAAGAGGTTTCCCATTAACAATGAATGTTAAAGAAAGACAAACAAAGAAATAGCCAGGTTACAAAAACACATCATGAAAAGACAAGATTAATAGGCTCAAACTTTAAAGCTTTACAAGGAAACATGTTTAAATATGTTTTGGTAAAGACATTTGTCCATAATATAAGAAATGAAAAGCAACTTCAGAGTTAATTCAGTTTAGGCAGTATAAGTACCGGTTCTCATTGTGTTGAACTTGGCAGAAAGCTAACCAGAGCAGAAACAAGTCAGGGAAGCTCAAAATTAAATACACTGGCACGAAGGAAAAAGAAACTCCAATGTTGTGTGATCCGAAAGGCTTTGTTTACACTTGTGGAGGAATGGGGCATCTTGGCATTCCACAGAGACACGTCAATAGATTGCGCACAGAGGACATTGGGGTTGAGAAATGGGGCATGAGCGTCTAGTGATGTTAGCCTTAGGGGCGGTTGATATGAATTAGTGCTGCAAGGACACTTGAAATTAGGGCAATGTATCAACAGCTAAGATTAGTACAAGATAGCAGTACCTGACCCGTCATTTTCACATTTGTGTTAAAGTGAGAAAAACTCGGGTAAATTGCATTGAAATTTTTTTTTAAGAACGGTCAATATATGCTCTAAAATGCGTACATGCCCGATCGATGGGGCCAATAACATTTATGACCGAACTACCCCTTTAATGATTCCTTGTGGTACTTAAGCGCCTATACACAGCACTTTTTCTTCTTCCCCAGGATGTCATTTCATCTATAATTCACCCTGCTGAATCAACCCCAGTATAGGAGTCCCTCTGCTTGCTATACACAGGCACTGCAGCTTGCGTTTTTCTGCCATTTTATTCTATATCACTGAATACGTATCCTAAAATATCAATCCTTTCCCCTCTATGGCCTCCTGGCTGAACATCCGGTCTAAACACTTTGCATTCCCCAAATACATATTTAAAATCCTATACATATGATATAGTGTACTTTGAACATGAATCTTCCATTGCTTTCTTCTTGTGTCCATCAAATAATACAGAAACCAAGGTCTCTCTCGATCATCCAATTCTGGTTATCCACTGACCATCAAAACATAATCTTCAGCACCATCATCTCTGCTGACCATGTTTCCCTCTATATAATGTACTTTATTTTTATGGGTCACGTAGTACATCCTTGCGAAAGTGACCCTTGCATCCACAATTTGAACATTCTTTCTCCAACGCTGGACAATCTTTATTATTTGCAAGATGTTCTTCCTTGCCACACCTGAAACAATGTCTCCTGTCACTCCGTGTATGAAATTTGTGCATCTCTTCTTTCTCTTTGCATCTCCTTTCTTACTGACCCGATGGCATACAGATAATCTTTCTTCTCTCCTTCACGCGACTGGATACTCAATTCTGATGCTTCAATGCTCCTTGAAATCTCTCTGGTAGAATGCAAATCTGGATTAACTCCAGTCCATAGCTGCTCTCTAATTTTGTGTTGAATTAATTCATCAATACCTGATCACACAAAACTTGATCAGGTGTTATTTTCTCAAAGTCACACTTTGCAGCCAATCCGCTTAAAGCTCCCAAATAATCATCATGCCTTCTTCTGGCATTTGTCTCCTTGAATAGAAATTGAAACTTTCTTGATCAATGTTTGTTTTTTCTTTCCGCAAAGCCTTCCTCCAATCTTGTCATCCATATATTAAATAGATCCTTATCTTCCTCATCATGACCTGGAGGCAGGTGTTTCATAAGCCTTACCCCTGCCACTCCTATATCAGCATTCAACTATGACAATTTTTTAGGAGCTCTCAGCTTTCCACCATCCCGTGAGTCCAAATACACCTCAAAAGGCTCTCTCCACAGCTCCCATCTCATGCTGGGATTCCCTGGAGATGGTAGAAATGGAACAGTTGGTTTTACAGACATACTTACATTTTCCCTCACATATACTCTGTTCTACTCTATGTTGTAATAAAATATCCCTTTCTTCTCTTAAAATGTCTTTTCTTTTCATTTTTTTTCTTCACTATTATAATTAACAGATTCCTTCACTTCCTCCAAAATGTGCAACCAAATCGCTTAAGCACAGCTTTTCTGCTTCATAAATTCTCTTCAGCCCCTCTCTGCCTCTTTGAATGCACCTTACCATCTTTATTGTCTCACAGTTCTTGTTCCTCAGGCCACACAGGGTTCATTTCATCCCCAAGTACATCATTCCTGACATGAAGGCAGAGTTTCGACATGCCAGCGTGGAGAACAACGTGTGTAACAAAGCTCAGTTCCAGCACGGACGTGTTCCGCAATCCCATCCTTGTCGCCACTTTTCAAAATGATAGATGCTTCAATCAGGTAAGGTATGTCATATTTGTATTAAGATTTAATGTGGAGCTGAGGAGAGAAACGACAGGCATCCACAAACACAAAACTCTGTTGCTTTCATGTGCAACTAGTGGAGTGCCTAGGCTTTATCATCAACCCCTAGGACAGTGGCAGTTGGTCATTGGGGCATCCGTGGTGCTGCCTTGCGAGAAGCTGAGCCACTCCAACCATCTTAATGAGTTGCAATGAAAGTCCTCACTCATAGACATACAAAGTGAACTATCAAGTGGAAGTGTGCATGTGTGGGTTGAGGAGTGACTGTCTGAGCAGCCCACTCTCACACATGCACTGTTTGGTTGTGTACATGGTGGAATAATAGCTTTTTAAACTGGAGAAAATAATTCATACCTGGGTGATCAGTTTGTGCGCTCCTTTGCTTTACAGTAGACTTTAACCCTGCCAGCGTTTCTCAGAGGTTGGGGCGTGACAGGGGCTGCTGACCATCGCCTGTGAAATTTAAGAGCAGGTGCAGTTTCAAAGAATCAGTCACTTTGCAAGATGCGGCCTAAACTCAGCCTGTGGTATGTGACCACACCGATCCCTGAGGCAACACAGACCTGATGTACCTTCCCCAAAGGCATGGCCTGGCCCTACAAGATTCAGAACAACAGCAATTGGGTGTGGTTGTCGGGGTCCCCTCGTTTCTGCTTTGATGAATTACCATGCATGCACCTTGGGTTAGTGGTTGGTTGGTCACGGGTGCTTGGGCTACCACCCACAGTGTAATGCTGTACCCAAATAAGGTATAAGGGGCTCCCCTGAACCACCAAAAAAAACTTCTGTCTTTAGTTACAGGCTGTGACATGTCCATAACATCTGCTGTGGTCCATTCTAGGGACTCACAACATGTGCACCAAGTTCCAACACCTCCCAAGGCAGTTCCCTTAAAATGAGTACATAGAATCCAGCACTCAATCGCACTTGTGTTGAGTTTGGAGGTGGTAAAGGAGCTTTGGACAGTGTTGAAAGTGAAGGAGGATTCAGGCTTTATGGAGCTGGTTAGAGGAGAACGGTGGAAGAGGGAGGTAGAAAGCAGTAAATATAAGGATGGGAGAAAATTCAGGAGGATGGAAGCAGTTAGAGGAGGCATCAGGAGGAGTGGAAAAGTGGAGAGCAGTAAGATAACGTTTGGGGTGACATCAGGAGGCATGAGGTGGGTATAGGGGACATTAGGATGATGAGGTGGCGATTAGTAAGTAAAATGAGGGAGAGATGCAACAGGAATAAGAAGGTGGTTAGAGAATATATCAACAGGAAAGATGTGGATGGAGAATATATCACAGAGAATGAGTAGCCCATAGGAAATGTCATAAGAAGTGAGGTGGCAAAGGAGTTGGAAAGTATTGAGGAGTTGTTCATTTTGGAGGAAACATCAGAAGGGACGAGTTGAAAACATTTGAGGAGGTGGTTGGAGAAATATCTAGAGAAAAGTTTGGGAGTTTCAAGGAGATGTCAGATGAAGAAAGTGAGGAATATTCAGCAGGAGGTTGGAGAAGAGAAAGGCTTATAGAAGATGAGGAAGGAAGAAAGGAGAATTACCGGAGTGGAGGCTGAGCAAGTGAGGAGAAGGTGCGGGCATACTGCAAGTTGCAAGTCTGACATTAATGATTTGCAGAGGTGTGGTGATAGGAGTATATGAAAATGCTTTGAGGATATACAAGAAGAGGTAAAAGATAAGTACAGTGGAGAGGATGGGTGGAGCAGGAGAGGTGCATTTAGGTACAAGGCCATTACAGCTCATTCAGGAGGCACGCGAGAATGGAGTGTTTGGAAATAGAGAGAGACCAATGTTGCCTGTCTCTTGATTGCACCTCTAGGGTTTCATCTACCACAGGTTGACCTCAGCATCTGCTTAACTTAGAATAACATGCATGTGCACCTGGGATCCACAAAGTCCCGTCGAGTGATTTCCTCTGCAATGATGATGAAAAGCACAGAGGAGAAGAATCTGATGCTAAGGAGTCAAGAAGGAAGTGAAAGACAGTGCACACCCCAAGATTGTGAGCGACTCATTAACAACAACAAAACTCTGGGAAGGGAATCCAGGACATAGGGCCTCATTACAAGTAGGGCGCAAAGGGATACCGGGCACTGGTAATGACACCGGTGCCGGTAATCCCTTTTTCGCCCTACTAGGAGTTCCCTTTGCGGGTCCTTACTTAATGCCTGCTTCTAGCAGGCGTTAAGGATGGACTCGCAAAGGGACATCGGGGTCAATAACAGTACCGCAATTTGCGGTACCGTTATTGCTGCCTTCCCACTACCCATTGAGCCCTATGGGGGTGTTCTGTCTTGATGTCGTGTAGATTATAGAACCTCCGTCCCCAAGTATCACACGGGAAAGTAGTAAGACAACTGCCCATGCAGTCCTTGAGGCCACAGGTGTTGAGTGCGGTCAGACTGGAACCAGGAACGCCGGAAGGACCCCTAACCACTACAAGGCAAGCAATGAGTACATATAAGACAATGGCAATGCAGTATAATATCAGAACACCAGAGAGGCACCACAATAAGGCTTACCTAAGTGGAAGGGGAACGGATGCCTACCATACCCCGGGTGGGACATTGGGGGCAGGAGCCTACAGATAACCAGCGGCAGCAGAAAGCGGGTAAAGTCTTAAGTAGCACTCTGGATGGAGTATTAACACCTGAGCCGGCACAGAGGACCAATAATCAGTGTGCCAAGTAGGTTGATCCGTAAGCAGTCCGACAAACAATCCAAAGTCAGCAGGTAACGACAAGTCCAGGGGGATCCAGATCAAAACCAGGTAACGGAGCCAAGAGTCAGGAGTTCCGAGGGAGAGACAAAGGAATCCGTAAAGCTGTCCGTAGTCAAGGTAACTGTAGATATCAAAGGAACAAAGCGCCAAAAAGTACTCACAGTGAAGCTGCTGTGAAGCGTTTTTTGAGCGCTTACCTGGTCCTTTTAACTGCACTGATGAGTCATGTGACCCGAGTCACATGACGCGTGCTCCGTGCCACGTGTTCCGTGTTGATATCAGGTACTCGCTTCTTCCTAATCATGTGATGCAGAGACCGACGCGACACCAGGTAGGGCCGATGTTTACGGCACACTGTTGAATAACGCCATGGTACTTGCCAGTGGAGGAACGGTCGCAAGGATCTCGAGTGACCGTCCAAGACTCTCCTCTTCCGGGTGTGCCGGATCTGATTACCAAACTGCTTCCGTTGGGTATGTGGAGGTAAACGGGATATAGAGGGGGATTGGTGGGTACCTAAAGGGGCACCGAGGCTGCAAGAACAGGTTCTCGTGACAGGAGACATGACAGAGCCCCCCCAAAGGCCTACAACCCCTTGGGCTGGACGGATGTTCCCGATGGAAGCTGGCAACCAACCGAGGGGCATGGACATTCGGAGCAGGCACCCAAGAGCGATCTTCGGGACCGTAACCCGACCAGTCCACAAGATACTGCAACCGCCCCCTAAAGAAACGTGAACCCAGAATGGCAATGATTTCCAACACACCAGGGTACACAACAGAAACAGGGGCCGGAGGAGAGACAATACGGGTAGGGTCAGGGCAGGGCTTGAGTAGAGAGGTATGAAATACTGGGTGAATGCGCCAGGCAGAAGGGACCACAATGCGATAGGCTACTGGGTTCAGGACCTTGGATACCCGATAAGGACCAACAAATCAGGGGAGAAGTTTACGGCACCCAGGGATATGTAAATGACGAGAGGACAACCAAACACGGTCACCCACGCGGTACCTGGGAGCCTCCACCCGCTTCCTATCGGCAGCCGCCTTCATAGACGACTGGGCCTCCCGTAGGTGGGTGAGGGTCTAGGCATGGACAGTGACAAGGTCTCGGGCACAGGCAATGGCAGCAGGAGTACTGGACGTTGTGAAATCAGGGAACGGAAGGGTGCGAGGATGTTGGCCATAAAGGGAGTAGAAAGGGGAAAACCCGGTGGAGGAGTGCAAGGTGTTGTTGTATGCGAACTCAGCGAGGTGTAGCAGACTGAGCCAGGATTTCTGATACTGAAGGGACAGACAACGCAAGTACCACTCCAAAGCCTGATTCACCCTGTCTGTCTGCCCATCGGTCTCTGGGTGGTAAGCGGAGGAGAACCGTGCATCGATGCCAAGAAGTTTGGTAAGGGCCTGCCAAAAGTGGGACGTGAACTGTGATCCACGATCTGACACTAGAACCGTAGGTAGTCCGAACAGACAAAAGACTGACTTGAAGAACAATCTGGCCAGGTGGGGACGGAAGGGATACCTGTAGAAGGAATAAAGCGAGCCATTTTAGTATACGAGTCCACCACTACCCAAATTGTGTCATAACCTTGTGTTCAAGGTAAATCAGTAATCAGATCCATTGTGACTGCATGCCAAGGCCTTGGGGACACCGGTAGTGGTTGGAGAAATCCTAGTGAGCGACCCCTGCGTGATTTCCACTGAACACACACCAAACAGGTGTTCACCTAGTTCTCTACATCGTGTCTCATCGACGGCCACCAGCACCAACGTTTTAGCAGATCTACCGTACGTTGTTGCCCCGGGTGTCCGTTGATGGCAGCATCATGAGACCATTCTAGCGCCTCGTTACGGGTGTCACTAGTGGGCAAGAAAAGTTTCCCATGTACGAAGGGGAGTCCGTCCTGGTAAACAGGATCCCACTCCGTTAGTGTGTGAGGGTGTTGCGAAACCCATTGGCGTATAGCGGACAACATGGGTTGGGAGGGAGTACAGGCACAGACTACGTGACCTTGCTCTAACAACGTATCTGGAAAAGACGGAAGTGACACACCCCCTGGGGAACGGGATAATGCATCCGCCTTCCCGTGGACCACCCCCGGCCTATGTTTGATCAAGAAGTCATAGGCCGCCAAAAACAGATGCCAACGTACTTGCCGGCTGTTCACACATTTAAGGGAAGCGGGATCTTGGAGATTCCTGTGATCAGTGTACACGATTGTTTGGTGTTTAGTCCCCAGAAGGTGGTGTCTCCAGACTTGAAACGCATCCTTGATGGCAAGGAGCTCCTTCTCAGTGACCATGTAGTGTGATTCAGTGGACGTGAATTTACGTGAATGGTATGCCACCGGGTGTAGATGGGCAGTCGTCGGGCATGGTTGGAAAAGGACAGCCTCCAATGCAAAGGATGGCGCATAAGCCTCTACGACAAAAGGGAGTTCTGGATCTGGGTGTTGGAGGACTGGGGCCGTGGTGAAGGATGTTTTAAGAGACTCAAAGGCTGCCTGATGTACGGTAGACCAATGGAAAGGGACAAGAGGACTGGTCAAGGCTGTTAAAGGGGCAACAATGGAAGAAAAACCTGCAATAAAACGCAGATAAAAATTAGCAAATCCTAAGAATGACTGTAGTGTTTTAAGATTCACCGGAACAGGCCAATCCGTGATTGCGCGGATCTTAGACTGATTCATAGTCAGTCCTCCTGGTGATATATGGAACCCCAAGAACTCTACTTCCTTTGTATGAAATTGGCATTTTTCAGGTTTAGCAAACAGTGCGTTCTTGCTTAGTCACTTCTCTAACGTGGATGATATGTTCCTCCAGGGAAGGGGAGAACACAAGAATATCATTCAGGTAGATTACGACATAAGTGTCTAAGATGCTGCTGAACACATCATTTATGAAACGTTGAAAATTGGCTGGGGCATTGCATAACTCGAAGGGCATCACTGTATACTCGAATAAACCTTGACAGGTGCAGAATGCTGTCTTCCACTCATCCCCTTTGTGTATACGGATCAGATTATATGCCCCCCGGAGATCCAGTTTGGTGTAAATGGAGGCATGTGTTAGTCTGTCAAAGAGCGTGGAAATGAGAGGGATGTGGTAGCGGTTCTTGATCGTGATGGAATTTTGTCGCCTGTAGTCCACACAAGGGCAGAGATCCCCCTCTTTTTTGGGACAAAAAATATAGGGCTTGCTGCGGGTGAAGTTGAGGGTTGTATGTGGCCCAAGCGTAAGGCTTGTTTTATGTATTCCTTTAGGGCCAGCTCTTCGGATTGGTGACAGGGAATAGATCTGGCCTTTTGGTATTGAAGCACAGAGGACCAGGTCTATGGGGCAATCGTATGGCCTATGTGGAGGCAGGCCCTCTGCCGAGACTTTGTCAAACACAGCTTGGAAGTCATGATATGCTGTGGGTATACCGGCTAGGACTGCACCTACCATATGCGGGCCGTAGGTGATTTGTTGTCCTTGCCAATTGCTGGAAAGGCAACAGCCCCAAGGGCTCGTGCAGGGTTGGGCATTCCCTCAGGTTCCACAAGACAGTAGTGTTGGCATGTTTCTGATTCAAAAAGAACTTGACCTGTACCCCTGTTAATCAACAGGTTATGTTGTCGTTACCAGGGGATGCCTAAAATGACCCCGGACTAAGGTGTGGAAATGTGGTCGAAGGAAAGCATTTCCTTGTGGGTACCCTGTATGACTACCTCAAGAGGGGTGGTTTGTTGCTTGATTGGGCGAGGGAGGTCCCATCGATAGCCTGTACCGGTTCGGTGTGTTTCTTAGCGATCAGTGGTAAGTTAAGTGCATTGGCTAGTGTGATATCTATAAAGCAACCAGTAGCCCCTGAGTTGATCACAATATGTACAGGATGTGTGCAGTCACTGGTAGGTTTTAACAGAGCTTGGACTATGATTGGTCTTATAGGACTGAAAGTGGGGATGGATTCAGAGGGGATCTGAGAAGTGCTCGCCCTTACCGCCATTTTTAAGGGCGAGCTTTCTGAAAACCCTGGTTCTTGTTCTTTGGGCGACGAGGGCTCTCCTTGACATAATGCCCATTGAGACCGCAGTAAAAACAGGCATTGTCTGTTCTTCTGCGTTCTCGTTCAACATGGGTTATGGGGCTACGTATGCCACATACTTGTATGGGTTCACTGGGTGCATCTGGTGGAGGAAGAGAGTGATTACCAGAAAGGCCAGCTTCTGACCGACGTTCAGTTCTTCGGGCGTCTACCTGCAAAGCCAGATCAACCAAATAAGAGTAAATGGCTGGAATGGATGGTACTACCGAGAGGGCGTCTTTCATAGCGCTACATAATCCCGTATAGAACACCACAGCCTTCTTGCTCTCGGGCCAGGATGTTTCTGCAGACAACTGATTGAAACGTGTTATATATTCAATGAGAGTTTGTCTGCCCTGAGTAAGATCCAACAGTTCCAGGTCCCGGGAATGAGCCTTGTACCTAGTGTCAAATAACTTGGACATCTCGCTCACCAAGAGGTCAAAATCATAGAGGGCTGGATGGTCGTTTTCTAGCAAAGGATTCGCCCATGTTGCTGCCACACCAGTCAAATGGGAAAGCAGAAAAGCAGCCTTAGTGGTAGAGTAAGGGAACGCCTGGGGTCGGCAGAGGAAGTGGAGCTTACACTGATTTAGGAATGTGCGATACTTTCTGGGATCGCCATGGTACCTTTCTGGGGCTGCTAGATGGAATGGGGTGGGAACCACCAATGGAACAGGAGCTGCGGGGGTCATTGAGGGACCTGGGTTTTGGGGTGTAGTATCCCCAAACTCGGAATCTGCTGGTAATGGGCGGCGTGCACTCTGTAGGGAGTCGAGGTGGTGGTGGATTGCGGTTGTGGCTGCAGCCATGTCTGTCCTAAGGGCCGTGACAGCTTGCATTAGAGCGGCCACGGGTTCCCCGGCTGAGGCTTCCATAATCTGGACGACCAGTCAGGCTTCACAGTCTGTTCTGTCTTGATGGTTGTGTAGATTATAGAACCTCCGTCCCCAAGTACCACACGAGAAGGTAGTAAAACAACTGCCCGTGCAGTCCTTGAGGCCACAGGTGTTGAGTGCCGTCAGACTGGAACCAGGAACGCCGGAAGGACCCCTGACCACTACAAGGCAAGCAATGAGTACATATAAAACAATGGCAATGCAGTATAATATCAGGACACCAGAGAGGCACCACAATAGGGCTTACCTAAATGGAAGGGGAACGGATGCCTACCATACCCCGGGTGGGACAATGGGGGCAGGAGCCTGCAGATAACCGGTGGCAGCAGAAGGCGGGTAAAGTCTTAAGTAGCACTCTGGATGAAGTATTAACACCTGAGCCGGCAGGGAGGACCAATAATCAGTGTGCCAAGTAGGTTGATCCGTAAGCAGTCCGACAAACAATCCAAAGTCAGAGGCCAGCAGGTAACGACAAGTCCAGGGGGATCCAGGTCAAAATCAGGTAACAGAGCCAAGAGTCGGAGTTCCAGGAAAGACAAAACAGTATGGCAGTCCGAGGGAGAGACAAAGGAATCCGTAAAGCTGTCTGTAGTCAAGGTAACTGTAGATACAAAAGGAACGAAGCTCCAAACAGTACTCGTAGTGAAGCAGCTGTGAAGCGTTGTTTGAGCACTTACCTGGTCCTTTTAACTGCACTGATGAGTCATGTGACCAGAGTCACATGACTCATGCTCCGTGCCACGTGTTCCATGTTGATATCAGGTACTCGCTTCGTCCTAATCACGTGACGCGGAGACCGACGCGAAACCAGGTAGGGCCGATGTCCACGGCACACCGTTGAATAACGCCATGGTACTTGCCAGTGGAGGAACGGTCGCAAGGATCTCGGGTGACCGTCCAAGCCTCTCCTCTTCCGGGTGTGCCGGATCTGATTACCAAACTGCTGTCCTTGGGTATGTGGAGGTAAACGGGATATAGAGGGGGATTGGTGGGTACCTAAAGGGGCACCGAGGCTGCAGAACGGGGGCTCGTGACAGGAGATATGACAGGGGGCTCAAATGCGAATGGGCAATGGCCCTGGTGAATGGGGAATTACCGGTCCCTCCGACCTCGGAATGGACCGGTAATTACTCCATTCACTGGGCCGGAGTCGGAACGATTTTGGAGGCAGCCATGCCGCAAATAGCGGCGTGGTTACCTCCAAATTCGGAATGAGGCCCATAGCCCTATAATAGACTGAAAATGACAGAGACATAAGCATGAATCCATACTGTTAATTAGTTATTCTTGTAGGCTGGATGACACCGGAAACATTTATTTTGGTGTTCTGGAAGTGGACCTGAAGGAGGGACTTTTGTTATTCTGGTCCATACTTGTAACTATCCCTAATAAACCTTTGTTAACTTTATTTCTATGTCAGTCTGGTGGCAATCCCTCTTGGCATCATACCATTGGTGGCAGTAATGGGATTTGCTCACCCAGACCCATTAGGTCAGCCCACCAATATAGAAACCCACTCCATACTGGACAATTTACTTTGTTGTACCTTTGTATTTGTGGCAGGGACAATGTGATTATCCTGTTAACTAGTCACCGTATCCATAACCCCTTTGTCCTGCTGTTTCCTGAAAACTGGAACTCCAGATGGTAGCAGTTTAGAAAGGGATAACCCAAAACCCATCCCCAATGCTTAGAGAAGGGAGAACAGAATGGCTATTTTCAAGCACATGTCGAGATTCTTTAAGAAGGAAAGAAAGCCTCACAGATCAATGGCGTTTCAGATGCAGCATTCAGAAAAGGAAGATAATTCAAGGTTAGAACAGTTGGGAGTTGCTCCCATTGATTTTTTCACGCAGGGGACATTTCTCATAGGTAATCTTGGACAGACCAGTGACAGGACAACTAGTTCTGCTAGCACAATTGAAGTAGTATCATCACCATGTCTATAGAATCCAATACTAGTGAAGAGGCTGGGAACACTAGCATTGGAAGTAATCAAGGATCAGCCCATTATTTAGTAGTACTTGAACTCCTTACCTCCAAATTAACAGCGACCCATCGTCCATTGGCATCAGGTTTCCCGAGAGATGGCACTGGCCCATCAACAGGCCCAGTAGTAGAAGCCAAATGAGTCTTAGATGCCCTCCAAGAAACTGTTACAATGTTTCCCAAGTTGAAACCGGTTTGGTAATCCACGATTGCTAGGCTGGCCCAATATGTTTCTCTGAAGCAGAACTACTTTGTAGCTCCTTGATAAGACCACTCCCTTCACTTTAAAGCAAGAACTAGGCAACTGATATTGAGGTACTGCAGGAGGAATAAGGCTAAAAAGAGGTCATTAGAGAAGACATCTGGTAGAAAGTGGTTAGGGGAGGTTGAAAGAGGAATCAGGCGGAAAGAGGTGATGATTCGTAAAGAAGAGGTTGTGGAGAGACATCAGGAGGAAGGACATTGTTAAATGAGACACCACATTGGAGTAGAGAGAGGTGAATTGCAGTAAAAACGAGGTTGGAAGAGTCATCAAGTCCAAGGAGGTGCTTGGAGGAGATATGAGGAGATATGAGGAAGAAGGTAGTTAAAAGGGATAGCCAGAGGAAAGGGGTGATTGGAGAAGACATCAGGGAAAAGGAGGCAAATGGAGGAGACATTGAGGGGGTAATTTATAGAATTCAGCGCACAAGTGGCGCACGCGGCTGGCGCACAGTGTGCGCGTGCGAATCCCTGCGCCAGCCGCGTGCGCCAAAACCCATTTCCGCGCACAGCGTATTCATGGATTCCAGCCACCAAAACCAGCCGTGGCGCACAGTGGCGCAGCGACCTTGCAGCAGCGCCAGTTACGCCCCCAAGAACGCATTCCGCGCAGGGAAAAGCCATCAAAATCCCCAATCCAGCGCAAAGGGCTGCGCTAACCCTCTACCAGCACGGCAAGCGGGCTACGTGTATCACTGGGGTGCGCGGGAAGTACCTCACGCGATTGGCCCCGTGCGAGCAGGGTATGCGTATTACAGGGGTGCGCGGGAAGTTCCACACGCGATTGGCCTGTGCGCGTCTATTTCAGGGGTGCGCGGGAAGTTCCACATGCGATTGGCCTGGGCGCGTGTATTTCAGGGGTGCGCGGGAAGTTCCACACGCGATTGGCCTGTGCACTGGCCCATCAACAGGCCCAGTAGTAGAAGCCAAATGAGTCTTAGATGCCCTCCAAGAAACTGTTACAATGTTTCCCAAGTTGAAACCGGTTTGGTAATCCACGATTGCTAGGCTGGCCCAATATGTTTCTCTGAAGCAGGAACTACTTTGTAGCTCCTTGATAAGACCACTCCCTTCACTTTAAAGCAAGAACTAGGCAACTTCCTGTAGCCAGCCAAACACCAATTAATTGTTACACCTGTGGTTAACTGGGGCACATCACTATAAATATCCCAAGTAACTAAACCCCAGTGCCACTGGCACAAGCAACGGAAGGCTTGTGAAGATGACAGAAGAATAAGAAGATTGGTGGCAAGACCTGGAGTTATTAGGAGACCAGATGATTCAATCAAAAGAGAGATATGCTAGCCCAGCAAGAGGGTGGTGGAATGAATTATATCTTCATAAAAATTAAGTTGCAATTGGTGATGGTTCTTTTTGACTCAGGGAGAAAACAAACAGGAGCCTGATATGTCCTGTTTTTTCCCAGAACAGGTATTATTAGGATGATTGCTACCAGTGACCCCTGTTGATGGAGACCAGGAGGTTTATCAGGGGGCTACACTTCTATTTCATTCAAGATGTAAGTAGGAGTAGTGTCAGGGCTACCTGAGGAATTATTCCTCAGTATGAACCTTGCGCAATTCAAAGCGTGGTACCACACAATTGAAATACAGAAAAGGAATTGGGCCAACTTAGAAGACTGACCCAAGGAACAAGCATTTACTTTGGTTGCTAGACAGGAGGGTCAAGGTGAGTGGACATGTTCTTTTGGGATTTTAATACATTTGCCTCACTTGGATTCTACTCACAGAACTAGTCCATGGAAAACCAACATGCAAACCCGTTGGGACCTACAAGGAAAGGGGGATATCTGATGACATCCTCGGCCTGTGCCTTGGGGTGGTGGATGGGATGGCCATGAGGACTGGGTGCTACTACCTGCAGTGTGACGTTTGGGCTCAGAGAAGTCATTTAGTGGAACCCCTTTACCACTCCACCATGCATGGTATCTGCTGCGTCTTAGTTAAGGGACTCACAACATGTGTCCCTGTTGTCCAACACTCTCAGAGTGAATTTTCCCCCAAACAATGGCACCAAGCATCTGGCACTCTATTACCATTCTGATGGGATTCCCTCCAAGATATTCACACAGTGTCAGAGATTAAAGCATCCTTGGGGTGGGATGCTGACAAGCCCCAATCAATAATTTTGAATTCAAGTTACTTGCTACTGTTGGGCGGGCTATTCTGTGGTGTCCAAACCTGGAGGAATTGCAGAGGAGGTACCAGGTTAAGAGAGAGAAACAGTATGCAATCTTTCTGCTCTGTGGAACATGCGCTGTGGATCCACAAACCAAAATGGCCCCCGTGCCTGATATAGTGTTGGCCTACTTCACAAAGCACCACGGCCTGCAATTAGTAAGACCGGGTGATCATCATCCAACGAACTAGCTGAAGCAATCGGTGTGGGCAACTAATAATCATACACAGCGATTCCGACTAGCAAAGTGGGTGAGCCAAGGGGAGAAGTCTGTCCACTATATAAAGTGCAAGCATTCTAAGAAGTATGTGGCTATTTAGCTCCAGCAAAGTGACTTTGGAGAATGTTGCAGGCAAATGCTGAATGATATTGAGGTACTGCAGGAGGAATAAGGCTAAAAAGAGGTCATTAGAGAAGACATCTGGTAGAAAGTGGTTAGGGGAGGTTGAAAGAGGAATCAGGCGGAAAGAGGTGATGATTCGTAAAGAAGAGGTTGTGGAGAGACATCAGGAGGAAGGACATTGTTAAATGAGACACCACATTGGAGTAGAGAGAGGTGAATTGCAGTAAAAACGAGGTTGGAAGAGTCATCAAGTCCAAGGAGGTGCTTGGAGGAGATATGAGGAAGAAGGTAGTTAAAAGGGATAGCCAGAGGAAAGGGGTGATTGGAGAAGACATCAGGGAAAAGGAGGCAAATGGAGGAGACATTGAGGGGGTAATTTATAGAATTCAGCGCACAAGTGGCGCACGCGGCTGGCGCACAGTGTGCGCGTGCGAATCCCTGCGCCAGCCGCGTGCGCCAAAACCCATTTCCGCGCACAGCGTATTCATGGATTCCAGCCACCAAAACCAGCCGTGGCGCACAGTGGCGCAGCGACCTTGCAGCAGCGCCAGTTACGCCCCCAAGAATGCATTCCGCGCAGGGAAAAGCCATCAAAATCCCCAATCCAGCGCAAAGGGCTGCGCTAACCCTGTACCAGCACGGCAAGCGGGCTACGTGTATCACTGGGGTGCGCGGGAAGTACCTCACGCGATTGGCCCCGTGCGAGCAGGGTATGCGTATTACAGGGGTGCGCTGGAAGTTCCACACGCGATTGGCCTGTGCGCGTCTATTTCAGGGGTGCGCGGGAAGTTCCACACGCGATTGGCCTGGGCGCGTGTATTTCAGGGGTGCGCGGGAAGTTCCACACGCGATTGGCCTGTGCACTGGCCCATCAACAGGCCCAGTAGTAGAAGCCAAATGAGTCTTAGATGCCCTCCAAGAAACTGTTACAATGTTTCCCAAGTTGAAACCGGTTTGGTAATCCACGATTGCTAGGCTGGCCCAATATGTTTCTCTGAAGCAGGAACTACTTTGTAGCTCCTTGATAAGACCACTCCCTTCACTTTAAAGCAAGAACTAGGCAACTTCCTGTAGCCAGCCAAACACCAATTAATTGTTACACCTGTGGTTAACTGGGGCACATCACTATAAATATCCCAAGTAACTAAACCCCAGTGCCACTGGCACAAGCAACGGAAGGCTTGTGAAGATGACAGAAGAATAAGAAGATTGGTGGCAAGACCTGGAGTTATTAGGAGACCAGATGATTCAATCAAAAGAGAGATATGCTAGCCCAGCAAGAGGGTGGTGGAATGAATTATATCTTCATAAAAATTAAGTTGCAATTGGTGATGGTTCTTTTTGACTCAGGGAGAAAACAAACAGGAGCCTGATATGTCCTGTTTTTTCCCAGAACAGGTATTATTAGGATGATTGCTACCAGTGACCCCTGTTGATGGAGACCAGGAGGTTTATCAGGGGGCTACACTTCTATTTCATTCAAGATGTAAGTAGGAGTAGTGTCAGGGCTACCTGAGGAATTATTCCTCAGTATGAACCTTCCGCAATTCAAAGCGTGGTACCACACAATTGAAATACAGAAAAGGAATTGGGCCAACTTAGAAGACTGACCCAAGGAACAAGCATTTACTTTGGTTGCTAGACAGGAGGGTCAAGGTGAGTGGACATGTTCTTTTGGGATTTTAATACATTTGCCTCACTTGGATTCTACTCACAGAACTAGTCCATGGAAAACCAACATGCAAACCCGTTGGGACCTACAAGGAAAGGGGGATATCTGATGACATCCTCGGCCTGTGCCTTGGGGTGGTGGATGGGATGGCCATGAGGACTGGGTGCTACTACCTGCAGTGTGACGTTTGGGCTCAGAGAAGTCATTTAGTGGAACCCCTTTACCACTCCACCATGCATGGTATCTGCTGCGTCTTAGTTAAGGGACTCACAACATGTGTCCCTGTTGTCCAACACTCTCAGAGTGAATTTTCCCCCAAACAATGGCACCAAGCATCTGGCACTCTATTACCATTCTGATGGGATTCCCTCCAAGATATTCACACAGTGTCAGAGATTAAAGCATCCTTGGGGTGGGATGCTGACAAGCCCCAATCAATAATTTTGAATTCAAGTTACTTGCTACTGTTGGGCGGGCTATTCTGTGGTGTCCAAACCTGGAGGAATTGCAGAGGAGGTACCAGGTTAAGAGAGAGAAACAGTATGCAATCTTTCTGCTCTGTGGAACATGCGCTGTGGATCCAAAAACCAAAATGGCCCCCGTGCCTGATATAGTGTTGGCCTACTTCACAAAGCACCACGGCATGCAATTAGTAAGACCGGGTGATCATCATCCAACGAACTAGCTGAAGCAATCGGTGTGGGCAACTAATAATCATACACAGCGATTCCGACTAGCAAAGTGGGTGAGCCAAGGGGAGAAGTCTGTCCACTATATAAAGTGCAAGCATTCTAAGAAGTATGTGGGTATTTAGCTCCAGCAAAGTGACTTTGGAGAATGTTGCAGGCAAATGCTGAATGATATTGAGGTACTGCAGGAGGAATAAGGCTAAAAAGAGGTCATTAGAGAAGACATCTGGTAGAAAGTGGTTAGGGGAGGTTGAAAGAGGAATCAGGCGGAAAGAGGTGATGATTCGTAAAGAAGAGGTTGTGGAGAGACATCAGGAGGAAGGAAATTGTTAAATGAGACACCACATTGGAGTAGAGAGAGGTGAATTGCAGTAAAAACGAGGTTGGAAGAGTCATCAAGTCCAAGGAGGTGCTTGGAGGAGATATGAGGAAGAAGGTAGTTAAAAGGGATAGCCAGAGGAAAGGGGTGATTGGAGAAGACATCAGGGAAAAGGTGGCAAATGGAGGAGACATTAAGGGGGTAATTCATAGAATTCAGCGCACAAGTGGCGCACGCGGCTGGCGCACAGTGTGCGCGTGCGAATCCCTGCGCCAGCCGCGTGCGCCAAAACCCATTTCCGCGCACAGCGTATTCATGGATTCCAGCCACCAAACCAGCCGTGGCGCACAGTGGCGCAGCGACCTTGCAGCAGCGCCAGTTACGCCCCCAAGAACGCATTCCGCGCAGGGAAAAGCCATCAAAATCCCCAATCCAGCGCAAAGGGCTGCGCTAACCCTGTACCAGCACGGCAAGCGGGCTACGTGTATCACTGGGGTGCGCGGGAAGTACCTCACGCGATTGGCCCCGTGCGAGCAGGGTATGCGTATTACAGGGTTGCGCGGGAAGTTCCACACGCGATTGGCCTGTGCGCGTCTATTTCAGGGGTGCGCGGGAAGTTCCACACGCGATTGGCCTGGGCGCGTGTATTTCAGGGGTGCACGGGAAGTTCCACACGCGATTGGCCTGTGCGCGTGTATTTCAGGGGTGCGCGGGAAGTTCCACACGCGATTGGCCTGGGCGTGTGTATTTCAGGGGTGCGTGGGTGGTTTCACACGCGATCGGGCCTGGGGGAGCGTGTGCGTGTATTTCAGGGGTGCGTGAGAAGTTCCACACGCGATTGGCCTGGGCGCGTGTATTTCAGGGGTGCGCGGGAAGTTCCACACACGATTGGCCTGTGCGCGTGTATTTCAGGGGTGCGCGGGAAGTTCCACACGCGATTGGCCTGGGCGCGTGTATTTCAGGGGTGCGCGGGAAGTTCCACACGCGATTGGCCTGGGTGCGTGTATTTCAGGGGTGCGCAGGAAGTTCCACACGCGATTGGCCTGGGCGCGTGTATTTCAGGGGTGCGCGGGAAGTTCCACACGCGATTGGCCTGGGCGCGTGTATTCCAGGGGTGCGCGGGAAGTTCCACACGCGATTGGGCTGCGTGCGGGTATTAGGGGTGCGCGCAAAGTTTTACACGCGATTGGGCTGCGTGCGGGTATTAGGGGTGCGCGCAAAGTTTTACACGTGATTGGGCAGCGTGCGGGTATTAGGGGTGCGCGCGAAGTTTTACACGCGATTGGGCTGCGTGCGGGTATTACAGGGGTGCACGCACATTTTCACACGCAATTGGGCTGCGTGCGGGTATTAAAGGGGTGCGCGCAAAGTTTTACACGCGATTGGGCTGCGTGCGGGTATTACAGGGGTGCGCACAAAGTTTTACACGCGATTTCAGCAGGGAACGTGTATTTCAGGGGTGCCGGGGAGTCCTACATGTGATTTGCCAGTGTGGGTCCTCCCAGGTGTTCCCTGTACACCCTCCACGGCCCCTGCAGGCAGCCCACACCACAGGGGACTACCCTGCATCCCTGGTCATGTCCCGCAGGCAGCCCACCCAACATGGGCATGCCCCCCAGCAAAGGCACATGTCTCCTTGCACCAATGATCACCAACTCATGTCCCCTTGCACCCCCACCCCCAGCATTGCGGGGCACCTGCCAGCAGGCCCCCACCCATGTCTCCCACTACCCCCACCCCCCAGCAGTGCAGGGGCACCCACCACCAGGCCCCCACCCATGTCTCCCACCACCCCCACCCCCCAGCAGTGCAGGGGCACCCACCTCCAGGCCCCCACCCATGTCTCCCACCACCCCCACCCCCCAGCAGTGCAGGGGCACCCACCACCAGGCCCCCACCCATGTCTCCCACCACCCCCACCCCCCCAGTCACCAGGGGAAGCCTCCACCAGGGCCCCACCCATGTCTCCCACCAACCCCATCCCCCAGCAGTGCAGGGGCACCCACCACCAGGCCCCCACCCATGTCTCCCACCACCCCCACCCCCCAGCAGTGCAGGGGCACCCACCACCAGGCCCCCACCCATGTCTCCCACCACCCCCACCCCCCCAGTCACCAGGGGCAGCCTCCACCAGGCCCCCACCCATGTCTCCCACCACCCCCACCCCCCCAGTCACCAGGGGCAGCCTCCACCAGGCCCCCACCCATGTCTCCCACCACCCCCACCCCCCAGCAGTGCAGGGGCACCCACCACCAGGCCCCCACCCATGTCTCCCACCACCCCCACCCCCCCAGTCACCAGGGGCAGCCTCCACCAGGCCCCCACCCATGTCTCCCACCACCCCCACCCCCTAGCAGTGCAGGGGCACCCACCACCAAGCCCCCACCCATGTCTCCCAGCACCCCCACCCCCCCAGTCACCAGGGGCAGCCTCCACCAGGCCCCCACCCATGTCTCCCACCACCCCCACCCCCCAGCAGTGCAGGGGCACCTGCCAGCAGGCCCCCACCCATGTCCAACTCATGTCTCCCACCACCCCCACCCCCCAGCACTGTGGGGCACCTGCCAGCAGGCCCCCACCCATGTCTCCCAGCACCCCCACCCCCCAGTCACCAGGGGCAGCCTCCACCAGGCCCCCACCCATGTCTCCCACCACCCCCACGCCCCCAGTCACCAGGGGCAGCCTCCATCAGGCCCCCACCCATGTCTCCCACCACCCCCACCCCCCCAGTCACCAGTCACCAGGGGCAGCCTCCATCAGGCCCCCACCCATGTCTCCCACCACCCACACCCCCCAGCAGTGCAGGGGCACCCACCACCAGGCCCCCACACATGTCTCCCACCACCCCCACCCCCCAGCAGTGCAGGGGCACCCACCACCAGGCCCCCACCCATGTCTCCCACCACCCCCACCCCCCAGCAGTGCAGGGGCACCCACCACCAGGCCCCCACCCATGTCTCCCACCACCCCCACCCCCCCAGTCACCAGGGGCAGCCTCCACCAGGCCCCCACCCATGTCTCCCAGCACCCCCACCCCCCCAGTCACCAGGGGCAGCCTCCACCAGGCCCCCACCCATGTCTCCCACCACCCCCACCCCCCCAGTCACCAGGTGCAGCCTCCATCAGGCCCCCACCCATGTCTCCCACCACCCCCACCCCCCAGCAGTGCAGGGGCACCCACCACCAGGCCCCCACCCATGTCTCCCACCACCCCCACCCCCCAGCAGTGCAGGGGCACCCACCACCAGGCCCCCACCCATGTCTCCCACCACCCCCACCCCCCTAGTCACCAGGGGCAGCCTCCACCAGGCCCCCACCCATGTCTCCCAGCACCCCCACCCCCCAGTCACCAGGGGCAGCCTCCACCAGGCCCCCACCCATGTCTCCCACCACCCCCACCCCCCAGCCACCAGGGGCAGCCTCCACCAGGCCCCCACCCATGTCTCCCATCACTCCCACCCCCCAGCACTGTGGGGCACCTGCCAGCAGGCCCCCACCCATGTCCAACTCATGTTCCCCACCACCCCCACCCCCCAGCACTGTGGGGCACCCACCACCAGGCCCCCACCCATGTCTCCCACCACCCCCACCCCCCTAGTCACCAGGGGCAGCCTCCACCAGGCCCCCACCCATGTCTCCCAGCACCCCCACCCCCCAGTCACCAGGGGCAGCCTCCATCAGGCCCCCACCCATGTCTCCCACCACCCCCACCCCCCAGCAGTGCAGGGGCACCCACCACCAGGCCCCCACCCATGTCTCCCACCACCCCCACCCCCCAGCAGTGCAGGGGCACCCACCACCAGGCCCCCACCCATGTCTCCCACCACCCCCACCCCCCAGCAGTGCAGGGGCACCCACCACCAGGCCCCCACCCATGTCTCCCACCACCCCCACCCCCCCAGTCACCAGGGGCAGCCTCCACCAGGCCCCCACCCATGTCTCCCAGCACCCCCACCCCCCCAGTCACCAGGGGCAGCCTCCACCAGGCCCCCACCCATGTCTCCCACCACCCCCACCCCCCCAGTCACCAGGTGCAGCCTCCATCAGGCCCCCACCCATGTCTCCCACCACCCCCACCCCCCAGCAGTGCAGGGGCACCCACCACCAGGCCCCCACCCATGTCTCCCACCACCCCCACCCCCCAGCAGTGCAGGGGCACCCACCACCAGGCCCCCACCCATGTCTCCCACCACCCCCACCCCCCTAGTCACCAGGGGCAGCCTCCACCAGGCCCCCACCCATGTCTCCCAGCACCCCCACCCCCCAGTCACCAGGGGCAGCCTCCACCAGGCCCCCACCCATGTCTCCCACCACCCCCACCCCCCAGCCACCAGGGGCAGCCTCCACCAGGCCCCCACCCATGTCTCCCACCACCCCCACCCCCCCAGTCACCAGGGGAAGCCTCCACCAGGCCCCCACCCATATCTCCCACCACCCCCACCCCCCAGCAGTGCAGGGGCAGCCTCCACCAGGCCCCCACCCATGTCTCCCACCACCCCCACCCCCCAGCAGTGCATGGGCACCCACCACCAGGCCCCCACCCATGTCTCCCACCACCCCCACCCCCCCAGTCACCAGGGGCAGCCTCCACCAGGCCCCCACCCATGTCTCCCACCCCCCCAGTCACCAGGGGCAGCCTCCACCAGGCCCCCACCCATGTCTCCCACCACCCCCACCCCCCAGTCACCAGGGGCAGCCTCCACCAGGCCCCAACCCATGTCTCCCACCACCCCCACCCCCCAGCAGTGCAGGGGCACCCACCACCAGGCCCCCACCCATGTCTCCCACCACCCCCACCCCCCCAGTCACCAGGGGTAGCCTCCACCAGGCCCCCACCCATGTCTCCCAGCACCCCCACCCCCCAGTCACCAGGGGCAGCCTCCACCAGGCCCCCACCCATGTCTCCCACCACCCCCACCCCCCAGCAGTGCAGGGGCAGCCTCCACCAGGCCCCCACCCATGTCTCCCACCACCCCCACCCCCCAGTCACCAGGGGCAGCCTCCACCAGGCCCCCACCCATGTCTCCCAGCACCCCCACCCCCCCCCCAGTCACCAGGGGCAGCCTCCACCAGGCCCCCACCCATGTCTCCCACCACCCCCACCCCCCAGCAGTGCAGGGGCATCCACCACCAGGCCCCCACCCATGTCTCCCACCACCCCCACCCCCCAGTCACCAGGGGCAGCGTCCACCAGGCCCCCACCCATGTCTCCCACCACCCCCATCCCCAGCAGTGCAGGGGCACCCACCACCAGGCCCCCACCCATGTCTCCCACCACCCCCACCCCCCAGCAGTGCAGGGGCACCCACCACCAGGCCCCCACCCATGTCTACCACCACCCCCACCCCCCAGTCACCAGGGGCAGCCTCCACCAGGCCCCCACCCATGTCTCCCACCACCCCCACCCCCCAGTCACCAGGGGCAGCCTCCACCAGGCCCCCACCCATGTCTCCCACCACCCCCACCCCCCCAGTCACCAGGGGCAGCCTCCACCAGGCCCCCACCCATGTCTCCCACCACCCCCACCCCCCAGCCACCAGGGGCAGCCTCCACCAGGCCCCCACCCATGTCTCCCACCACCCCCACCCCTCAGCACTGTGGGGCACCTGCCAGCAGGCCCCCACCCATGTCCAACTCATGTCTCCCACCACCCCCACCCCCAGCACTGTGGGGCACCTGCCAGCAGGCCCCCACCCATGTCCAACTCATGTCTCCCACCACCCCCACCCCCCAGCACTGTGGGGGCACCTGCCAGCAGGCCCCCACCCATGTCCAACTCATGTTCCCCACCACCCCCACCCCCCAGCACTGTGGGGCACCTGCCAGCAGGCCCCCACTCATGTCCCCTTGCACCCCCACACCCCAGCACTGTGGGGCACCTGCCAGCAGGCCCCCACCCATGTCCCACTCATGTCCCCTTGCACCCCCACCCCCCAGCCTTGTGGGGCACTTGCCAGCAGGTCCCCATCCATGTCCCCCTGCCCCCATGTCCTGACGATACACAATCATGGCAGTAATGGGCAGCATACCCAGCACAAACACCCAGCCAAGGATTGCATCCACCCACATAGCAAATGCAATTACATGATACAACCCCAATGGCAAGTATGTAAATGAACACATGTCCGTCACACACACATACACAATGGGTGCAAGTGAATGTCAAAACCCATATCATGCCATGCATGAAACCAATGAGAAAATACCACAAAAGAAAGTTATAAAAACATGTATTCTCGAAGAAAATGAAGTAAACTAATCAAACATACAACAATGGGGATAACAAAATAAATTGTCCATGTCCGATAAGTAATGTAAAAATCCAAAAAACAAAGGAATCCAAAAACTAATGTTGTCCAAAGCAAAATCATGGTGAATAAAAATAAGGAAAAACCATTGCCTCATGGTGAACACAAATATAAATCAAAAAAATGTATTTTAAAAAATCCAACTATACACAAGAATATTCCAGGGTCCATGAGCCCAACACCATAAATGAAACCTACTACTACCTAATAAAAAAACTATATACAGAAAAGTGGCCATTGTCCGAGCGGTCCAAAAAAATCTCAAAAAATAAAGGAAACCTAACACTAACTAACTAAAGAACTATATACAATGGCAGCGGGCAAGTCCTGCGGCTCACTCTGTGATGTTGCCGGCCAGGGCATCATCGAACTCCATGTCGATGTCCTGGAGGCGGGACTCTGTCCTGGCCCCGAGGTCTCGCAGGAATAACCCCATGTTCACCTCAAACTCCCTGCGAGCTTCCTCGAGGCACTCAGCCCGCCTCAATGCCCGACGCATGGAGAACTCCGCCCTGACCATGGTGAGCCGCTCCTCTTCCGCCCGCTGCCGCTCCGCACCTATCCGCTGGACCAACTGCTCCCACACGGAAGACACTACCATCCCAGGGTTCTCCCGCCCTCCGGCCGATGCCTGCCCCTCTGATCTTGATGGCCCCGAGCCATGATGCCTCCCACGTCGAGCCTGCTGCTGCCTCCGACGCCACTGCCTCTGCCAGCACGACGGCATCCAGGATGATGGAAACCACCGACGCCGTCGTGCACGTGCCCTGCCCGATGATGCCGTCACATCCTCCATCTGCTGGGGTCCAGTTGCTGTGTTGTCCACCCCTGCTGGACCTCTGACTCCCGACTGTGGCAGGGATGGTATCCCCACCGAACTGGCTGCATTGGTCAGGGCAGGTCCACAGGGGGCCCTGGTGGCATCTGGGCCGGAAGACGGCAAGGAGAACGACTGGCGTATAGTCTCCACAGAGGAGGAGAGGGCCGCCAGATTGGCCGACACATGCAGGAAACCCCCGAACATGGCCGATCCCAATTGGGACACGTCGGCACGGTGCTCTTCGTGATGACGTGCGTGCTCCTCCTGGCAAGTACGCACGGCATCACGAATCACAGCCGTGCGCATCGCGACCCCAATCAGGACCTTCTCCACACGGCCAGGGGTCCCCTCGTCCGCAGGTGGAGGGGAGTCAGATGACATGGACATCCCCTCTACCTGCGGACGGGCCTGGGACGGGGCATCCCTGCTGGTGCAAGGTGGTGCACCCACAGGTTCAGGGACAGCGACATGCACAGGCCCCTCCACGGTGACCTGTGCTGCCTCCTGCTCCTGCCCCTGGACTGCACCACTTGCACCAGCAGGGATGCCCCCACCAGGCCCCTTGTGCGCCTCAGTGGCGGCCTCCTCCTCCTCTGTGGAAACCACCAACCTGGATGGCTCCTCGCCGTCTACCGCCGTAGCAGGCCCCTGTGGGGGCTCACCCACCCCTTCCGCTGCAGCCGTGGGGGCATCCCCGCCGCCTTGCTCCACAGCGCCGTCTCCGCCCTCTCCTTCACTAGCCGCTGCGTAGAGGGAGACATAGAACACAAGCATCAGGGTACTGTACAATGGTCCCCTAGACAGGAAGCAATAGCAGATGACTGCCACTGTCAAAGTACACTTCCATCATGTCACACCACAACACATGTGTCAGTCCAGGCAAAACACACACAGTGACAGTCATGGTGCGTGCCATGGACATTTCAATGCATGTCCAATGGACTCTCGAATCATACAATGTAATGGGACTCACATGCATCATGGGTCATGCCTATCACATGCACACACTTCACCTCAGTCACATCCATCTGGCCCCGTACACCACAATCACAGTGCATACAAGGATGACTAGGCTGCATCAGTGAATCTGTACATTGTCACAGATGTGTCATGCATCCATGGCACTCACAAGTCACAGACACGCAGGTCAGGCACACAGTCATGGATACCACATATGTATCTGGCATCAGCACCCATCCCTTGCCCCCACCCATGTCCAGGAACAGAGACTGCCATGCTCTCATGTGTGCAATCTGCACAGGGCTCCCCATGTCGCATTCAAACACATGCAACAACCGTGCGGTTCACACATTACAGGTCGCACATGCATTCCCATGATGTCCCTGCACACATACATGCGTACATGGCCTATGTCACACATGCAGGCAAGTATCAGACAACCAGCACACTGCAACATGCCCTGTCTCACACAGCAATGCTTGGCCACTTACCGCTCAACTCCAGACGGGTCTCCCTCTCAAGGACCTGGGCGTGGAGCGCTGGGTGTGCGCGTTCCAGGACCCTCAACTGGATGGAACTCATGCGGCCCCGGCCCCCCTCCACGAGGCGCCGGGCCTTCATGAGGGTCCTGGACCTCAAGTCCTCCCAGCGCTTCTTGACCTTCTGGATGGTGCGGGTTGCCATCCCCTCCGCGTTGATGGCAACCACACAGTCGGCCCAGATCCTCTCCCGTCCTTCCCTGTTGGCGCGGGACGATCCGAAGAGGGCATCATACTGCCCCAGGACTTGCTCCACCAGGACACCAACTTCGGTGGCAGTGAAGCTGGTGCCCCTCTGCCCCTCTGGCCGGGGGTTGCCACTGGGGTCAGATGTGGATGTGCCCGACATGGCAACCCCAGGGGCAGGAGTGGGTGGGCAACTGGGTCCTGGGGCTGGGCTGTGGAGCGATGTTATTCGAGTCGGGAGTCTTCTGTACCAGCAGGGGTGGACACAGCAACTGGACCCCTGCAGATGGCTGATGTGCAGGCACCAAATGGCAGGGCACGGTGGCAGCAGGCAGGCAGGCAGGCAGGCAGGCAGCAGCAGATGGCACGTGGGAGGCTGCTCGGGGCACTGGGGGGCAGTGATTCGGCCTTCTGGGCAGGAGCGTGGTCTTCCGTGTGTTTTCGCGTGGCCAGCTTGATACGGAGTGATTTGGCACGTGAAAAATCTGCACGTCAGCGTGTAATTCGAGGAAAGGCCCTTAGCGCGTAAGCGCGTCTGCACGCATACACATTGTCATTGGACAGAAGGCCCCTCGAGCGCAAGCGCCCCTGTGACGTGACGCGTACAGACGTGCATGGGCATTACAGCGCGCGTGAAAAATGCACGTCTGCGTGTAATACGAGGAAAGGGCCCATGCGTAAGCGCGCGTGAAAAAGTGCACGTCCGCGTGTAATACGAGGAAAGGGCCCATGCGTAAGCGTGCGTGAAAAAGTGCACGTCCGCGTGTAATACGAGGAAAGGGCCCATGCGTAAGCGCGCGTGAAAAACTGCACGTCCGCGTGTAATACGAGGAAAGGGCCCATGCGTAAGCGCGTGTGAAAAACTGCACGTCCGCGTGTAATGCGCGTAAAAAAGTGCACGTCCGCATGTGACGTGACGCGCGCGTGCGTTTCCCTCAGCACGGGTTAAAGGTGAGCGGGCCCAGCAGTTCGCTGTACGTGCCTTTCGTGGAGACCGATGAGTGTTGCTGCTTCCTGTTGTTTCGCGCGCCATCACTACTTCACAGCTCTCAAGGACGTATCTCTTCTTTTGGCAGGGGTATTGGCTACGCGTGTTTTTCTGCATCGCGCTAGTGAGACGGTGAGTCGCAAACGCTCCTTTTCCCACTGCGGGTGCCCCTGTGTATCGCACCCATTTTCGATGTCATCGTAGCCTGCGTGTCCCACGCGTACGCGTTATTCGTGTTACTGGGTGCCACCGCGTACTGCAGGAGGTTTAATCCACGCACGTAGGCTGCAGGGTTGCGTGCACGGTTTTACAGCAGTTTTGGGGTGCCTGAGCGTTGCGTGACCCGTCACCACATCACCGGGGTCACATACAGCCTTGCAGGTGCAGGGGGGCTGTTAACATCTTTCTTCCCACCCCCTTCACCCCAATTGCCCAGGTCAATTGTGCTGTACACCTCCCATTGGCACCACTCCATCTGTGCCAGCACTATTACATCTCTGCCATGGTTGGGAGGCCACCAAAGGTGAGGGGTGCCTCAGCTGGGCGTACTCCTCGTGGCGGGCGTGGTCGGGCACGTGGCCGTGGTGACCAGGGAGTAGGGGGACTCCAGGGTGTCCAGGGCAGCCACAGAGGGGGAAGAGGCAGGGGTGCGCCACTTGAGCACAATGTTGTGCCATGTGTCGGTGCAGCCATGCCACCACCCCCTGTGGTTCCGGGGGATGCAGCTCCTGCATCTGGCACTGGCACCCGTATGACCCGGCAGTCCGTTCCATCGACTGCCACGGGCCCAAGGGTAGCGGCAGCTGCAGGTGCAGCTGTGGACACCGCCACCCAGGCTCAGGGTCTGCCAGCGCAGGCTGCGTTGGCACTTGAAGAGCCCTTGGTAGATCTCCAACAGGCCAGGGGGGAAACCATTGGGGCAGGCCGGGCTGCTCAGACCAAGACACGTGTCCCTGGGGCAGTCATGTCATCTGCTGCCCCGAACAGCCGGGTGTTGGCAAGTGCAGGGGCAGATGCACCCAACAGCACCCCGGTTGTGAGTCTGCCAACCAGGACCGTTGCGGTCAATGACCCTGCCACAGCTGATGTTGCTGCGCAGGGTCCATTAGTGGGCACCCAGCTGCCACTGACACAAGTCAGGCCTTTGGTCATCCCTCCACCTGCCACTCCCTCGGCTCAATCCACCGAACCCACTGGCCATACTGGTCAGGGCGGCATTAGCCAGCCAGGGTCTGCGCCACAGTCCAAGAGGAGGAAGGTTGCACCTGCAGCACAGGCTGGGACCCCACACACAGCCATGACCTCCTGCACGTCGAGGAAGAAGCCTTTCTGTAAGCAGGAACTGGACTTCCTCGTAGACTACGTGTGGGGCCACAGCCGTGACATGCTAGTGGGTGCCAATAGTCAGACTACGGCTGCCCAACGTGACACCCACTGGAAGCATGTTGCGGAACATGTCAGTTCATTCGGCCATGAGGTGCGCACGGCGCAGGAGTGCAAAAAGGGCTGGAATGACATCAAGCGCAGCACTAAGACTAAGCGTGCCTCAAATTACAACTTGACTCTGGTGACTGGCGGTGGGCCTGCACCAGAAGAGGAAGAACTCACTCCGCATGAGGCTCTCGTTGCGGAGTTCATACCACCAGAATTGGTCGAAGGAGTGGGAGAGATGCTGGACTTTGATGCCCAGTCCAGTGAGTGTTGATGCGTAGTTGTTGAGGACGTGTGTGTTTCACTTGTGGGATGTGTTGTCCATGATTGCTGCTACATATGACGTATACATGGTTCTGATGTGTAAGTAATGCAATGCTACCGTCATGCATGTCTCCTCTGCCTGCATGCGGGACTCCATGTGGGCATGCTCCCTTGCCCCTCCTCCGCCACTCTGCACCCCAGTTCCACCTTTGCACTGGTCTGCTTCATTCTTGCCAATGTGTAGTTTCTCGTTCATGTGTCCTGTGTAGATGCTAACTTCCAGCGTAGAAACTGCCAGACATATGCCGTGTGGTACAGCCTTAGTACTCGATGCAGGGTATCCCACTTGTACTGTGCATGGGTCAGATGTCCCGCAGGGACATGAGTGCCCATTCATGCTCCATGTGCATTGCACGCATGCCCCTATGTGTCCTTGACTGGATGATCACTGTAATATGAGTCCTTGGTTACATACATTGCCTGCCATATTATCGGCCTCCCCATGTCAACTGTGGCTCAGTCCTGCGTTGCACACATGTTTAGGCTCTGACAATCTGTGTGGCTCACAGGCCTCAGCCTGTTCAATGGCCAATGACTCTGTCCAACTCTTGTCGTGTCTTCTTCACACGTGGCCGGCCTCCGGATCTTCCATCATGTGTCCTGCCCACTGTCCCAGCATCATTTGCAGTGTTGTAATTTGAATTACATTAAGCTGTTGATGCCATCAACACTGCCTGTCAATACACAGGTGTATGGTCAGCCTTTTGATACCATGCTAGGCATCCCTGCTTTGGTACTGGGATGGAGGGGTGCTTGGCTTCTAGACATGGTACACATTGAATACACAATGCACGTGATGTCTGAATTTGACATTGCACTGCCTTCACATTTCCTGGCACACACCATGGAGTGCTTGCACATGTAGGTAGTGAGTGGCGTACACATTTTCTGCACTGCATAGACCCACTTGCATGGAAACTGCCACCTTTCAACAGGTCTGATCACAGAAGCTATTCAAAGTAGACCGAGCATGCATGGCAGGTCAGATGTTGTGTGTCACATGTCTGCCGGATGGCTTTGCTGTCGGTGTGTGTGTGTGTCGTGTGCTTCTGACATGTGTACTGACCTTTTCCTCTTTTCAGGTGATGATGCAATGGATGCAGAGGATGGTGTTGTCATGCCAGACACAGGGTTGGTAAGACCACATCAACCCGGCACTAGTGGGGGTCGTGGTGACTGGGGGGGTGGTGGGGGACATGGGTGGGGGCCTGGTGGAGGCTGCCCCTGGTGACTGGGGGGTGGGGGTGATGGGAGACATGGGTGGGGGCCTGGTGGAGGCTGCCCCTGGTGACTGGGGTGGGGTGGTGGGGGACATGGGTGGGGGCCTGGTGGAGGCTGCCCCTGGTGGCTGGGGGGTGGGGGACATGGGTGGGGGCCTGGTGGAGGCTGCCCCTGCACTGCTGGGGGGGTGGGGGTGCTGGGGGACATGGGTGGGGGCCTGGTGGAGGCTGCCCCTGGTGATGGGGGGGTGGGGGTGATGGGAGACATGGGTGGGGGCCTGGTGGAGGCTGCCCCTGGTGACTGGGGGGGTGGGGGACATGGGTGGGGGGCCTGGTGGAGGCTGCCCCTGGTGGCTGGGGGGTGGGGGTGGTGGGGACATGGGTGGGGGCCTGGTGGAGGCTGCCCCTGCACTGCTGGGGGGTGGGGGTGCTGGGGGACATGGGTGGGGGCCTGGTGGAGGCTGCCCCTGCACTGCTGGGGGGTGGGGGTGCTGGGGGACATGGGTGGGGGCCTGGTGGAGGCTGCCCCTGCACTGCTGAGGGGGGTGGGGGTGCTGGGGGACATGCGTTGGTGGGCAGTGGTGCAAGTTGACATGTGGGTTGGCTGGGGGTCATGGCCATGGTAGATGGGGTGCCTGCAGGACACGTGCAGGGTAGGCCCCTGTGGTGTGAGACACCTGCAGGGGCCGTGGAGGGTGTAGAGGGAACACCTGGGAGGACCCACACGTGCAATTTACGTGTGGAACTTTCCGCGCACCCCTGAAATACACGTAGCCCGCTCCCCCAGGCCCGATCGCATGACAAACTTCACGCGAGCCCCTGAAATACACGTAGCCCACTCCCCCAGGCCCGATCGCGTGAAAAACTTCACGCGAACCCCTGTAATACACGTAGCCCGCTCCCCCAGGCCCGATCGCGTGAAAAACTTCACGCGAACCCCTGTAATACACGTAGCCCGCTCCCCCAGGCCCGATCGCGTGAATAACTTCACGCGAACCCCTGTAATACACGTAGCCCGCTCCCCCAGGCCCGATCGCGTGACAGACTTCACTCGAACCCCTGATATACACGTACCACGCTCACTCGTGTGTGTTACTTCCCGCGCACCCCCGCAATACACGTACCCCGCTCAATCGCGTGTGTAACTTCCCGCGCACCCCCGAATTACACGTGCCCCGCTCAATCGCGTGTGTAACTTCCCGCGCGCCACTTTTTTGATGCGCTGGGACTCTACCGCCTGCCTTCGTGTGGCGGACGTGTTTCAGCTTGTGCGTGTCTTTGGCTGTGCGTGGCTTTGCCCTATTCGATTCCATGAATACGTGTGGTTCGGGTGCGTGTGGGCGTTCCGTCTGCTTCCCTGCAGTACATCCCCAGTTACGCCCTTATTTTCGCGCGTTGTTCCCCATTCCGCGCGTTACGCCCCGTGTCCCGCCCACTTTCTGGTGTATGCGCTGAGGTTGTGCGCTTTCACTGTGCGCGTCGCGCACGCCTTTCGGGATGTTGCAGTGACTTGTGCGCCATGCACGGGTTTGGCGCACATCCCGCAGTGAACACGCGCAGGGACTTCCATGAATCGCACACGTGCGCGTGCGCCTGTTTTTTTCCGCTTGCGCGAGGATTTTCGGCGCACGTTTGTTCCATGAATCGGCCCCTAAGACTCAGGAGGTTGCTAGAGGATACCAGGAAATAGGAGTTGGAGTAGGGTTTGGAAAATATTGACTGGGATTGTTGGAGGAAAGAGGAAAGGAGTAGGAAAGAGGAGGTTGCAGAGGAGAAAGGTGGAGATAAGGAGGGAGGAATAGCAGCGAGGAGGCTGACGGAGTTGAGAAGGCATGCTACAAGCCTGACATGAATGAGTCGATGCAGGGAGGGAGGTACGAGCAAGTGGTAAAACACCATGGAGATACATGAGGAGGTTAAGGACAATGCAGTGGGGAGCAGAGGATAGGGAGAGCATGAGAGTTCTGCTTAGCCGTAAAACCACTGCAAATTGCTGAGGAGGTAGACTAGGACATAGTGTGAGAAGATAGTGCTAGGACTATTAGACAGGGAGTTAGCTACAATCTCTCAGTCCAGCCTCTGAAGAGACTATGGGTGTCCTTCTCTTACTGGCCCCTCTGGGGTTTCTTCAACCACTGTTTGACCCCAGAAACTGCTTCACCCGGCCTTTTGTGCATGCACACATAGAGCCACAGAGACTCACGAAGGGGTCTTCCCCGGGAAGAGGACAAGAGGCAGAGGCCCTGAATCTACTGTCAGGAGAAAAATGCAATGGACACATTAAACTGCAAGAATGGGAGTGTCTGAGAAATGATCAGGAATTGACAAATTGTGTACCACATTAAGTTGAGCATAGCCAGTATTACAGAGCTTAAAAGCAGTGGGAATGGCGCATGAAGCAATATAAAACAACTGATTTTGTTTTTGTTATGAATGGGTAAGAAAGGTCAGGTAAGGAACTCATATTTTTCTCCAACGGTCTGCAAGACATCTCTGGTAGATGGAAATCGTAATACACATGTTTTCGATCCTGGGGCATTAAAGGCAGGCAGCAATGGTGGCATTCAGGGGGCTGCAAGAGTTTGCTTTGGGGATTGTTATGTGGCCTGTGTCCACACCCACGGGTGCTCTGGCCTATGGGGACCTCTGGAGATTTCCCAGTATGTATTTGCAAATTTGCCTATAGGAAAAGGGTTGGGCTTGCTGAAAATATGAAATATGGGGCCACTTTGAAAATGATGTGCAGGGTCTCTTTTGGTTCCCAGTCCACCCCTGTCCACCTTGCTCTCTCCGTCCGAAAATTCACTGTCTCGTACTCTCCACTTCCACAACCCCTCTGGGAGCCTGGTGATGCTGGCCAGCACAGCCTGCGGAGATTGAAATGCCTCCCGAAACGAGTCACGATTCTGGCAGTAACTAACGCCTATCACTAAAGACCGTAGAAGAGAAAACAATCTGGCATCATTGCATGTGCTGCTATGCCAAAAAGCGACACATATATGTATAATGAACTTATTCGGAGAGCTGACTACGTGTTGGGTTGGCCCTGTCTGACACATTAAAGGTCCATCAATCATTGTGATGCAAGATACGAGGAAATAGCCTATACCCTGCCGGCTGGAAGCACATGTTGTAGACATATTGGAAAAGTGAAAGGAATTGGTCTGGTGAAAGATTTGGGCGAGGCAGCCTTGCAGCCTGTCACATATGAATCTCAATACCAACAACCCACCAAACCACGAGTTTGATGTTCAACAGCACTTGCTTTCAGAGTGAACAAAAAAGTGGAAACAAATTACAGAATAAAAGCATCTAACTAGTTAATTCGCTTTTTATTTCCGTGCAAGCATAACAAGCTGCACACCTTTATCAAACAATAACTAACGTTAGCTGACTTTATGTGACATTTATCTCGTGAGTGTCAGTCCCACACATATAACCTAGATGGGAGATTAGGCATCTCTAATTAAATTGTCCAATGACAGGTGGCAGCTGCTTAGCATGTCAGTTTTTTGTTGTTTTTTTAGATCTACGTGACATTGAATTTTGGAACTTGTACACCTGCAGTTATAGTGGGAATATGGGAGTAAAGGAATACTTAAGCGCTTTAGACCCATCCACATGGGCTGTGCTCCAACAGGCCTGGCTGCCCGTGAGCTGATCTTGGTCCAGTAAGCATTTCATGTACTAAAGCTTCGGCCTGTTCCTCTCTGTTGCTGTGCAGTCAGATCGTTCTCAATGTTGGCATACCCATTTGAGAAAATATTTGACATTTGGCAAATCTACATATATGTATTCTCCTTTTGCCCCAGTTCCATTATCTAACTAACTCTGAAGTCTTTCAACAATGGGAGTTCTAAGAAACAGGGTCCCCCCAGTAGTTAGTGCTGTTTACATTCTATGTGCCCGACAAGTATGCTGTGAAAGCTTGTTTACGACACACTTTTTTACAGACGTGCTTACAGTGGTAATGCCCACATATTATTTTGACACAGAAAGGTTGAGCATGTCTTTCATTTATGTCAATGTTGACATTAGCTGGCATTGTCAACACAAGTGTTTAAATGAGCGTAGTCACCTTCAAAATGTCTTCTAACAATGACAATGTGGCAGTATCGGGCACAGTCAACATGAGTGTGTTCTTACAATGGCAATATTGGAATAGGTTGAAAAATAAAAAATAGTCTGCTGGCCCTACCTAACGGTATCATTATCAACAGGAAAAAACAAAGCTATTTCAACATGTCCGCCACCAACGACTGTTGATGAAACACAAAGCGTTCTTGGATTTCCCCATTTTTATCACTGCTTTGTACACCAATTCACAGATGTAGCCCATCATGCCACGAGTTTGCTAAGGAAAGGGAGAACGTACGAATACAGATGAGAAGCCAAAAAAGCATTTCAAACACGGAAGGAACATTTGACCAATGCTTCGATTCTATTAGATCCGAAACCAATATTACCCTGTATAGTGGAAATCGATGAATCGCGTATCGCAATGCAGGCAGTCCTGTCTCAACACCTTGGAGATACCCAGAGACAATACTACATACTGATCAGCGATGTTTATCCAGTTGAGAAGAATTGCTCTGTTATGGATTGTGAAATGCTGGCCATCAAGTTGGCTTTCTGTGAATGACAGCATTACCTGCCATGGTCTATGCATGGAGTCACAATTTACACGGAGAAGTTGGGCAAGGGAGTGGTGAGACCTGAGTGGAAGGTATTAGTGCAAGCTATGGAGGTAGTGAGCTCAGAATGAAATGGGTTGTTGAGATCAGAAGGGAAGAAAGTGGTACTAAGCGAAGTGGAAAGGGTAGTAGCAAACAAGTAGAAGGTGAGTGAGGAGGTGTTGATGACTGTTTGGAAGGAAATTCTGAGAACAAAATAGGTGGTTAGGGAGGTGGTGACATCAGATCAGAAACTGGAGGTGAGATAGGGGACAAGAAGGTTGTGGTAGTGATGGACAACTAAGCTGGGAGGGGGTAAAGAAAGTGGTAGCTGAAGAGTTGGAATAGACCCTGTTTGGTAGAGGGAGATGGAACATGAGGACAACCCCAAATGCAGAGATGAGGTTGTGGCAAGAACAGCAGTACAAGGTGGTAGAGAGGAGAAAAGGCCAAAGTATTAGTGCGGAGCTGGTGAAGTATGAAGAGGATGAGATGTCCACAGATGCAGATGTCATGAACTACAGAACACGCCCCTTTTGGACTTCCTGATCCTTTTCTCAACGTGGCTTGCACTCCCTTGTACTTCCAACATGGCCGTCCACTGTGAAACACCTTCCTCGCTCTACACCTTGGACATCGCGTGTTCTATTTATAGACCATCGCCTCCCACGGCTCCGCGCGTCTCAATGCTATTGCAAAGTAGCGACCAGATGTGTGCTCCGAAGCTCGCGCTATTGTTTCCCTTGCTTCTTCCAGCCTACCCCATTCCTAGTCCCTTTCCTTCCTTTCTTGATTCCTGGACTCGTGTGCTAGTTGCGCACTCTGTTAATTTCCCGGATTCCTAGATCCTTGCATCCCGGAACTTGAACGCACGCTGGAGTCGGAAGAGACTCGTGCAGCCTTATTCAAGACTCGATCAGTCTGCAAGAAGGCATCGATCAAGAAATCCAGCAAAGATCGAACTCAGGTGAGAAGGGGGGAACTCCTTGTCAGTTTGAGACGCCAACCGACCGAACTCGATATGGACATGGAAGCGTCCGTCCAGGACCTGATGCGTGGCATGCAAGAGCTATCAACCGAGGTGCAGAATCTAAAAGCGGAAAACGCCACTCTCAAACAATTAGTTCTATCCTGTGATTCTGCCACAAAAGAAAGTGTGTTGCTGGGCGTCATAGTGGACAAATACGATGGGTCGGCAAAAACCCTTCACGGATTCCTGGATTCATGTTTGGTCCACTTTACTTTTAAGCCCTACTACTTTTCAACTCCCAGGGCTAAGGTGGGGTTCATAATTTCCCACCTTTCAGGAAACGCCTTAACCTGGGCTACGCCCCTCGTTAATTCCAGCAATGCTCTCCTAGATGACTATGATGGCTTCATACAAGCCCTTAAGGCCATGTTTGACCGTCCAGAGCAGGTCTATAGTGCCCAGGAGACTTTCAGCAAGGATCCCAGGATATGCTCACCTATGTTACCCGATTCAAGCAATTAGTCAAGGAAGCTGATTGGTCCCCTGATGCGAGTTTTACCCTTTTCAGGAGAGGACTGAATGAGGAGATTAAGGATGAGTTGGCCAGAGTGGCAAAAACATTTTTCACTATATTCAGAGACCTTAGGTTTGGTTTCTATTTCTATTCTCTATGCAGGCACACGTTGCCAGCAGTCTTCTTTGAATTCGAGTTTCATGCTCAGACGTGTTGTACTGGCCATTTATCATTGGTTATTGGGAAGGATTCGTTTCAATAGACTCTTTGGTTAGCTGCTTTCCTTTGATATAGGCAGCTATGTACCCTTCAACAAATGCTACTAAAACTATTATTCTTCGGCAGTACTATGTTTCTTTCCCAGAGGTTTGGGGCAGCATGATACTGTTTTAGGACACCTAGGCATATGCAGTCACTTTTAAAGTTAAGTTGGCCGCATTGTTGCTTCGGGTCCTAGCACAGCTTCCCACTGTTTTGGGTCAAATACATATGCAGTCACTTTTAAGTTAAATTGGCTACACCATCGTTTTGGGCGTTAACACAGCCCTCTATTGTTTTGGGTCTTATTTAGGCTAAATATGGCAGAGCCGTGTATGCACTATGCTGTGGGCATTTCGGACGCCACTGACTGTTACTCGTTATGCTTTTTCTTGTTCATACTAGGGTTCCCAAACCTAGGACCTATATGTCTAAGGCTCCAATCATTTGGACTTCTTCAGCTCCACTGGAAATTCGATCTATCAGTGGCTTGACAAATCTTGGAAACATTGTAAACCCGAAGGTCAGTACCTGTAGGGCAATGTAGTGATGTATGTTTCTTGGGGGCGGGGCTTGCTGTGCTTTAGTGTTGAAGTTTGAGATAATCTAGTGATATCTTAAAACTCCACATTTTTTGTCTCCTCAGATGTATATTGATTATCATCTTTAGTCTCGCTTGGGTTGCGTCATCCAAATATTACGATTTTCGGCACCATATGCGGACCAATTGAGGTAAACATGTACCTCTTTTTTCCTTGTTCGCTTTTTAATGTTTAGATGTGTTGATTTGTAAGAGACTCAGTCATTTTTATTTTAATGTGTTTTCTTTTGTCTTGTTTTTTTCTCATTTGTTGTTTTATTGTGTTTTACTATGGGTTGATGCTCTTAATAGATTCGAGACCGACAGTCAAGCTTTGGAATCAACCAACGTTCATCTACGAGAACTACTGGGTCATTGATAAATTTTACATGAATTCTAGTACTAGTATGTTTTCAGTTTAATTTGTACTACACAGTGCGCCCTGACAAAGGCGACTACTAGCTCATCTGATTGAACTAGATAGATTTCAGTCGCCGAAACTGTAATGACATTTTAACATCTTATATGTACTGTTGGCATTTAGCACCTTCTTGCACTAAGCACTTTATTTTGCTTGCAGTACTTCTTTGTGACAGCATCTCCATTATTGAATGAAATTTAACAATACGAGATGGACATGAATGACCACCATTAATATTTGGTCAAGAAATGTGTGAACTAAATTGTCGTTGTTTATGTAAACGTGTTTGACACAAGGTTTGTTTGTACTAATATCGATCAAAATTATTATTATTTTTTTAATGTTGATATTTAGCTAATGTATTTTATGTAATTATATAGTGTTCTTTGATATATATTAAAATATGAAAATATGAAGTTGTTATGACTGGGCCTCTTATCTGTCCACCTCTATTCCACGATTTGAGTACTTTTAAACTAATCTAGTACTTATCCATGTGACCCCATTCCTTGGTTTTTGTTCATAATTTCCCACCTTTCAGGAAACGCCTTAACCTGGGCTACGTCCCTCGTTAATTCCAGCGATGCTCTCCTAGATGACTATGATGGCTTCATACAAGCCCTTAAAACCATGTTTGACCGTCCAGAGCAGGTCTATAGTGCCCAGGAACGCCTGTTAGACTTTCAGCAAGGATCCTAGGATATGCTCACCTATGTTACCCGATTCAAGCAATTAGTCAAGGAAGCTGATTGATCCCCTGAGGCGAGTTTTACCCTTTTCAGGAGAGGACTGAATGAGGAGATTAAGGATGAGTTGGCCAGAGTGGCTCGCCCAAACTCATTCCAGGCACTAATGGACCTTGCCATACAAATAGATTTCCGTATCCAGGAAAGGAAGGCAGAGAAGAAGAAATCCAGAGGTAATCCTCCGAAGCTGTCCTTCGAGAGTACCACCAAGATGGACACAAACCCAGGTTCAGTCTCTGAACCAGAACCCATGCAGATAGGAGCCTTCCGTAGACCTATATCCCCACAAGAAAGAAGGAGAAGGATTCATACGGGGTTGTGCATGTATTGTGCCTTAGACAAACACTTAGTTAGGGAGTGTCCTCTAGCCCCTCCTCGGCGTTCGGGAGAGAGGTGTTTGCTCCACATCAATTCCATCCTTGAACTCTCCTGGACAAAACAATTTGGTGATACTACAGGCCTTTCTGTCGCCCTCCAAGAATAAGACCTATCCCATTCTGGCCTTGGTAGACTGCTGAGCTATGGGAATTTTCATTGATCAAGACTGGGTTGTTAGTCATCATATTCCGTACGAGACACGAAGCACCATGCAGCCGGTGGAAGCAACAGACGGAAGACCCCTCACTTCAGGACCCATAAGCTTGCAGACAAAAGAGATCCAACTTTCCATAAACCATCACCAAGAGCAGATTACATTCGACATCATTAAGTCAGCTCATTACCCCATGGTATTGGGTATGCCCTGGTTACAGAAGCACAATCCGTATATCAATTGGACAGCAGGATCACTATTCCTAGGCTCAGAGTTTTGTATGTCCCACTGTCTATTCCTGGATCCCTCCTTGACACCCCCTAAAGAACCACTAAGAGACCAGCAAACACCACTCATGGTTTCCAATATCATACAAGTCTCAGAGGCCTATCAGGGATATGCTGATGTATTTTCAACTGGCATAGTCCAGGCCTTACCCCCTCACAGACCTGAAGACTGTGCGATAGATACATATCCCTCAGCAGTGATACCCTTTGGCAGAATGTTCATCCTTTCCGAACCAGAGAAAAAGGCCCTCCGAGAATACCTGGATACCAACCTTGAAAACAGCACCATAAGACACTCAAAATCTCCAGCGGGTGCTTTGTTGTTCTTTGTTCCCAAGAAGGACACCAAGGAACTCAGACCTTGCCTCGACTATCGTGGCTTAAATCAATGCACCCTCAAAGATCGGTACCCACTGCCCCTGATCTCGGATATCCTGGAAGCTGTGAGAGGCGCCGTAGTATTCACGAAGTTGGACCTCCGGGGTGCCTATCATTTGATCCGTGTCCGGGAAGGAGATGAATGGAAAACAGCCTTTAGAACACCCTTTGGTCACTATGAATATCTAGTCATGTCCTTTGGACTAGCTAATGCCCCCGCAGTTTTTCAACGTTTTATGGATAGGGTGTTTTCTGACTTTGTCATTGTCTATCTGGATGACATATTGATCTTTTCCAAGGATCCTCTAAAGCATGAAGAACATGTAAAGGCAGTATTACAATGACTCCATGAACACAAACTTTTAGCCAAACCCGAAAAATGCTTGTTTCACGTTACTTCTGTTCACTACCTACCTACCATCCTTAGCCCAGAAGGAATTGGTATGGACACTTAAAAGGTAAAGACCATACTGGCATGGCCCGCCCCCACGTCCGTAAAACAAGTTCAATCCTTCCTGGGGCTTGCCAACTTCTACCGGAAGTTCATTTCTACCTTTTCCGAGATCGTTCAGCCGATCGTTGCCCTCTTGAAGAAAGACACCCCCTTTATCTGGTCTACACTACAAGATAAGGCATTCCAACGTTTAAAGACAGAGTTCACGCAAGCCCCCATCTTGGCCCAACCCAACATAAATCGGCCATTTCTAGTGGAATCGGATGCCTCTAACTACCCCATAGGAGCGGTCTTGAAGCAGGAACTTCAAGATAAACCGGAACACCCCATTGCTTACCTCTCACAAACCCTGACTCCCAGTGAGACACACTATTCCGTCCTGGAAAAGGAACTGTTAGCCACCCGCCAAGCCTTCACTGAATGGCGATATCTACTTCTGGGTGCTAGATATCCAGTTCAGGTCTGCACGGACCATTAGAATGTTCAAATTCTACAGTCGTTGGAGTGCAGAAACAGTTGTCAGGCGCGTTGGGCCTACTTCTTTGCCCAGTACCAAAAACGCCAAATCACTCATGTTCCCAGATCACAAAACATGATTTCTGATGCCTTATCTCGACGTCCTGACTAGGTAACTACTGAAGACAAGGCCTATCCTAATATGTTTCCCCACACAATCTTTGTAGCTCAAGCAGTCAACCTCCTGGAAGAAATTCGAGTGCAAACCCTATCCTCTGACCTCTGGAAGGATATTTCAAGGAAGAATCCATGGAACCTAACAGTTAAGGAAGGATATTTATTCAAGGACAATGCACTGGTCATTCCTACACAGAAATTACAACAAAGAATAATAAACCTCTGTCATGATACCCTTCACTCCGGACATCGTGGCATAACCAACACCTTCCATCTTCTACAAAGACAGTTTTGGTGGCCTGGAATGAAGACCAACGTACAGCAGTACATCCAAGCTTGTACTGTCTGCAGTCAAAATAAACATGATAACAAGAGACCGGCGGGTCTTCTACTGCAACCTACACTGCCAACAAAGCCATGGGAATTCATTGCTACAGACTTCATTTGTGGAATTACCACCTTCCCGAGGATATACGACCATCATGGTTACCATAGACTTGTTCACTCATATGCTCATTTTACACCCCTGTGTAAGCTGCCATCCTCGTCCGAGCTTGCTGGAATCTTCCTGGAACACATATTCCGTTTACATGGACTTCCTTCCAAGATCATATCTGATCGAGAACCTCAATACGTCTCTCAATTCTGGAAACATCTCTGTCGCATTTTGGGAATCCAACGCGCCCTCTCGTCTGGTTATCATCCCCAAACCAACGGGGCCAGAGAACGTGCTAATCAGACCCTGGAGCAGTATCTTCGATGTTTCGCCACCAAGGTTCAGGATGACTGGTCGCTCCTGATACCCGTGGCTGAATTCGCCTACAACAATTCTGATCATTCAGCACTTAAGACCAGTCCCTTTTATTGTAGCCAAGGTTTCCATCCATCGGTTCTACCCTCTGTTCTCCCTCATCCTACACCAGTACCTAGAGTCGACTCCTGGATAGAAACCCTCATCAACGTACACCAGGAGGCCAAAGAAAACTTAGAGAGGGCCAGAATACAGACTAAGAGGTATGCATATTTCAAAAGAAGACCAGGTCCTTCTTATGCAATCAGTGATCAAGTCTGGTTGTCCTCGAAATTACTACCCCGACACCTACGGCCAAACAAGTTGCCCCCTCGGTACTATGGTCCATTTCCCATCAAGGAAATTATCAATCCAGTTTCATACCGGATCAGACTACCAGACTCCTGGAAGAAAATTCACCCAGTATTTCACACATCCTTATTAAAATCCTACACCCAATCCTCCCGGAAATCCTGCCAACCTCCTCCTCTACTGGTCGACAACCAATTGGAATATGAAGTATCCCGAATATGTGACTCCAGGTATAAACGGGGTCAGCTTCAATACCTGGTTGAATGGAAAGGATATCCTCCTAGTGAAAGAACCTCGAACCACTTTCTAATCTCAAGGCCCCTCAACTACTCAGAAAATTTCACCTTATACACCCGGGCAAACCCGGAGGAACGTGCCTTCGGAGGAGGCATGCTGTCATGAACTACAGAACACGCCCCTTTTGGACTTCCTGGTCCTTGTCTCAACAGGGCTTACACTCCCGTGTACTTCCAACATGGCCGTCCATTGTGAAACACCTTCCTCGCTCTACACCTTGGACGTAGCATGTTCTATTTATAGACCACGCCTCCCACAGCTCTGCGCGTCTCAATGCTATTGCGAAGTAGCGACCAGACGTGGGCTCCCTAGCTCGTGGTATTGTTTCCCTTGCTTCTTCCAGCCTACCCCATTCCTAGTCCCTTTCCTTCCTTTCTTGATTCCTGGACTCGTGTGCTAGTTGCGCACTCTGTTAATTTCCCAGATTCCTGGATCCTTGCATCCCGGAACTTGAACGCACGCTGGAGTCGGAAGAGACTCGTGCAGCCTTATTCAAGACTCGACCAGTCCGCAAGAAGGCATCGATCAAAAATCCAGCAAAGATCGAACTCAGGTGAGAAGGGGGGAACTCCTTGTCAGCAGAGGAGTTTTGGAGTGAAGAGGAAAAGCATTATTGTGAGAAAGTTGGGGAGGTGGAAGACGAGAGGTTGTCAAATGAATATCTGTCTTTCGGTTACAAGAGTGGAGGATGGAGAGCGCCTTACAATTAAGAGACCAGGCCTTTATTGAACAGCTGCTCAGTGTAGCTAGGGCCTGAGAAGAGTCCAGTCAGAGCAGGGAGATTCCAGAGTGCCAGGTCAGACACTAGGCAGGCGGTCCAGCAGGTGAGAGAATGTTGCATCTGGGGTCAGTGTTCTTAGGGGTAGTGTAGAGGGGAGATCTAAAGGAATTGCAGGCTCTCAGGTAAAATAGGGAGTGACCCGTCTGTCTCTTTCTAGACTGAATCCTTAGGCCTCTTTCAGCAGCTATGGGGGGTGCTTCAAGACATCTAGGACTGGGTTAGTCATAGGGTATAAGACACCAGAAAGCTTCCATCTACGGCTGGGGGTTTGGCTTGCCCTTGAGTCCACAATGTCAGAAAGGGGTGATGTAACCCCTCTAGGACTTTTGGAACCTCACCTCTGAGGGGTGGTTATGATATGATATGATATGGTATTTGTAACGCGCCTATACACATGTGTTTCAAGTTGGGACTGGAAATGTTGTTACATAGATCTGTAAGCCTACATTCTCCCATAGAGAATGAGTATGAAAGAGGGCAAAAGACACACTTAGAAAGGACCATCCTGATCATGTTTTATTTGGGAAAGTCAAGGATTTACTTTAGATTTGGCCTCAATTTATGAACACTTACCCGTTAACGGGATCGAATTGAAACTCCCTTGTCTTGTTACCCTTCTTGGTCCAAGGTTTCTTCTATGTGACGCATAAATATGAGGTGATAGCTGACATTAGATGGCGTTGCTCTGGAATCTATGCTGAACTTGATAATACATGGTAGTATCTGAATGATACAAAGCTGCATCTTACCTATGGGGACTGTACGAGGCATGTGACACACTGACCGACATTCCATGCCACTTCCCTGGCATCTGAGGCAGCACTTGGCATATGATGGTAGCATCTTAATATGTGAAGTTGTACCTTACTATAAAGACTATACCATGCATAGGACACAGAAGGTGGCATTAAAGAGCAGAACTGGGGTATTTGTGATGGCACATGGCATCTGATTGCAGACTCTGTGACCACCCAAAGGTGACTATTTGGCAAATATTTGCTTTGAAGGTTAGCTAGAAAGGCTGGCCCCAGACCACTGACGGGCCTGACATACATCTGAAAGAGATTTATTTACCACTGGTACCCATCTATCATCTTCCCATGTAATACTTTGTCATCCATAAATATACTTCATTTGCATAATCGAAATGCAACAGAACACTGGCAACAATCACCATTATTATGAAGGCTGGAGCAAGTGACAAATGTTTTCCTTAGTAGTCAAGTGATGGAAGCCCGTCTTTACGAATTGGGTATTCTGTGGAGTGAAGGACAAGCATTGGTTGAAAATAACCTTGACGTTCGCTACTCAAGTAGTGGGAGGGGACAAGTTATTTGTTCAAAAGGTCAGAAAGGAGCTACTAGTGGGTTTGGGCATCCTGCTATTCCAATCTCTATTAGAAGGTTCAGGTTTCAAAATGCTATGGCCGATCCACATCTCCAAAGCTAGAAGACAGTTTTTGAGGGTCTCAGACAACAGTTGTTGTGGAAGAGAATACTATACTTTACAAATTGCTTGCTTAACATCTGAACTAGTGATGTTCACACACTACTTTCCCCAATAGCATTGTTATGGTGGCAATTGTGAAATGTTTTTCTTAAAGTCAATAAAACACACTATCACGGTTTTGCACAATGTTAAATCCCATAGTAAATCCCCTATTTCCTTGCCTTTCAAGCCTGTTGTGTTTGACTATTGGTAGGGTGTTGGCCTTTACTGGTCTCCCACATATTTAGAACTTACGGAATTTAGTGGACGGCTAAGTCGTATCTTCACACTCTTAGCCATGGAAGCCTTACCCTGCAGGTATTGAAGCCATAGTGTCTACTGTACTCTTAGTCCATATTCCCCTTTCCTCCATAGTCCCGCAAAACGGAGATGGACCATAGGCTGCACCTTATATATCAAGCATGTTCAGATCAACCAGTCTTACATGGCATCGCTGAAGCATTGGAGAATGCCCTTATAAAATAATGGCATGTTTTACTGATTTGTTTAGTTTCCCCTTTGGTTGATTTTCTTTCCACATTTGGTTTCCTCCACCGGCCCAAACCCTAACACATCACCCCAAATCTCTCACAGCTCCACTGGCTCTCCATACCCCCAAGAACTGCCATCAAAGGACTCTGAAAGGTATAAAAATCACCACTTTCCGAAACAGTTTCAAAACCTACCGGTATCCTCACACCTAACCTAGCCACACCACCCCACACCATCTCATCGCCTATCTATCCAAATCTTAGGATTCTGTCCAGAAGCTTTTTTTTTTTTTTACATCTGTGTCACCTCCCACCTTTTGCACTTTTTCTAAAAATTGAAAGATGCTCCAAGATCCTCTGGGTAGGGCCAGCACTGGGCAAAAATACAAATAAAATGAAAAATTGAATACATCTTTTGACTTGCATTGTGCTTTTTTCACTCATTGAGAAGGGTAAGGTGGGACTGGGTGGGTTATGTAGAAACTTCATATTGCATTGGTTATTGTGAGATGTCTACACATTCAGAAATTAAAGTGAGATTAAAAGGGTGCACAGTATGCACAATCAGGTTTGACTTTTAATGGATCATATACTTTTGTAATAGTGCAAATGTATATGAAGGAATCACAATCCCTAAAGGTAATATCTTGAAATATCAATGGTCAATGTATGTGTGAAACAGGGGTAAATATTTGAGGAACTTCCATACATGAAAGCAAATATTGCAATATTGGAAGACACCCATGTGACATGGAGTCAAAGTGACTTTAAAAATAAAAGTTTAAAAGAAAGAAAATCCTCATTACTCTCCGGGTTGCAAACTCCTAGGGGTGCATTTCTGAAATGTAGAAATCTTCTGATACCACTTAATTTTTTTTTTTCACTTAATTTCTCAAAAAAAAGAACCTCTAGAGAGAAAGGCCATTGGTAGCTTGGCTGTTTAAGCAGAAGCTTTCACTTTGGCTTAGATTTTATGGTCCTAATTGTGGTTGTACTCACTCTACCCCACTCCCTTCTTTTTCAAATCCACTAGAGCACATGGAGACCATTTAAATGGGAGCAGTGCACAGTATAAATCCCAGTAAAATAACATAACAGAAACATTATAACTGATAGGGGAGCTCTGTTCTTTTTCTCCATCTTTCACATTTGGTGGGGACTTTCCTCTCCAACTAGCAATAAAATGTCACAAATCTACAAAAAGATCCAATTCCGGTCATTTAGTAAATATAAGCAATGCGCTAAAGCAATTTATACTCAATTTCAACTTGTTTCAATGTCTGTCAGAAAAAGAATCAAAACAAAGGACAATATACATGTTATTTCCTAAAACATCAATAGTCTCGCTTAGATTATTTTTGAATAAATCAGGATATCCAGGAGAAGGTTGATACTTCAATTCAATCAATTACAATATCTGATCACTCCAGCATTCACCTGGTATCACAAAGGTCAGTGAGAACCACATACTGTGGCTGTGAAGAAGACAGAGACTGACAAGGAGGGGTAACATTTATTGTGCAGCTCAAGAAAATCTATCTCTCCCTACTTCTAAGGGGCTTTCCCTGCCTCAACCTAGGAAACATGTAGTGAACTGTCAGAATGTCAGTGAAAAATAAATGTTCTCCGTCCTCTGTCAGAAACCAACTAATCTTACTCTAACACTATAAACATAAGTCTTTTAACTAAAGTGAAGTTTGTGTTTCCTTCACCAGGAGAATGACTCCCTTCTCCTGGCTGCTTCAGTCTTCTGGTAGAAGTAACTCTTTCAATGTCCTATCACAAGGGACCAGGGGAATAACTCCCTTCTCCTGGTCCTTCAATAAAAGTTCTCCACAGTGGTCTTTAAGTACTATTGCAGAAATCCTGGATTAGTCTCTTTAACTCTATCCAGGAAGTAGAAAAACTCATAGCCTTATTTAGCTTCCATTTAACACTCTGATGATGGTTATATTTTCCAGGGCTCTCGATATCTAACTTGAATGTCTCTCTACTGGGTTCTATATCGTAATGAGAGGATTGTTTCCCAAAGCACTTGGACCTTCCAATGACATTTGTTGGGACACAGTGAGGAGGGAGACAACTCCTGATGCCCACTGTTTTAACAGAGATATTTGATGAATCACTGTGATGAGGGAGATGGCTCCTTTTCCACTCTTCTTGAGCAGCAGTATTGGGTGAACCACTGCAATGAGGGAGATGACTCGCAACACAGTCTGCTTGATCAGTGGTATTGAATAAACCACTGTGACAAGGGAGAACACTCCTAATGCACTCTGCTTAGGCAGTGGTATTGGGATGACCACTGCGAAGAGGGAGTTCTAGTCATCTGACTCCTGATACACTCCGCTTGAGCAGCGTTATTGGGCTGACCACTGTCATGAGGGAGATGACTCCCGATATACTCTGCTTGGGTAGTGGTATTGGGCCGACCACTGCAATGAGAGATTTCTCCAGATATACTCTGCTTGGGCACTGTGACAAGAGAGATAACTTCTGATGCACTCTGTTTGAGTTGGGACTCTTCCAGGCCCCCACCAGGTCTTCCACTCATTCCTGGTACCTGTGGTACATTGGGGACACGGTTCTGGTTCTTCACAGGATCTTGGAGGCCTCTCCTCCTCCTGCTTGCTTCCTGTGCGGCTCTGCAGCAGGATGGCCATCTCAGTGTCGTTTCTAGATCCAGGGGTCCACCATTCTGCAGTCACACTACCACCAAGTGAGTCGGTGTTCTGCCAGCTCACAGGACACTCCAGCAACATCCTGTTCTTCTTGTCCCCATCCTGGAGAGACAGGTCTGCTTCGACTGCAGCGTTACATGTTTCAACTTCCCGGTTCTGGTTTATGTACTGTAACGCTCACCTGATTCCCGTAGAGGCGCCGGTCTTGACTGGGCGTATACCATATCTTCAAAGGTGATGTGTAACACACGGCTGGCTCTTTGGGCTGGACCTCTGTGCACTGTATGTCTGACTCGAAGGGTAAGATGTCTGCAGATAGAAAATATGGGATTAAGGAACTGGGTTATTGAATGTCTCTCTCTTCTTCCCTTTCTCTTCTCCTGTAGAACCCCAAAGGTTAACGCTCTCACCTTAGGTAAGTGAACGCCGTGCTCTCCATCTGCCTCGGGGCAGGGTGCTGTAACCAGTTTCTTCACTGGATAAGGGGAGCAGGCTCTTGACTTCAGAGGACTGCTGTCCGTCGTTTACTGCACGAACGGTAAGTTTCGAGTAATTCTAATGTCTTTAAAGTCTTTAGTAATGATGTTTCTTGTTTTGCAGGGTTCCGGCGATGACGGATGACGGGCTGAAGTGAGTTGAAGATGGAGCCCGTGTGATGAATAGAAGCGCCTGGAAGCACGTAAGTAAGCGCTTGTTGCCTGCTTCACGATGCGCTCTAACTGTCTTTTTATTTTGCAGGTACAAGTTCGGAGCGGCTGCAGGGTGCACGAAAATACCCACTGGGTTAGATGTGGAAAGGAGTAATGGCACGTGAGTATTAAAGTTCCCCAATGTCTTTAAACGCACCTTGTTTTGTCTTTCAGATGCGGGATGCAGCGCCGAAGGCCTCCGGAGTGTGCGAAGAGTTGGTAAGCTTTTGTCTTTCAGATGCCGGAATGCAGTGTGAAGACCTCCGGAGCGCACGAATAGTAGGTAAGCCTTTGGCTTTCAGATGCCGGCAAGCAGGGCGAGGCGTTGGTGACAGCCGATGGACCAGGTAAGTGAAGAGCTGTCACTGAAGACCGTAATGCTAACCTGTTCTTTCTTGTCTTTATAGGTGTTGCTGAAGACTGGATTCAGGATGGTAAGCCTTTTTCCTTAGGCCCAGGATCAGATGCAGAAGACACGATGAGCGTTCTGCTGCAGAGGATGCAGAATAACGCAAAGCAAGATTCATCTATCGGGTGTGGTTTAAATAGCCTCCTGTAGTGCTTAGGTGTCTCCTTCCACAGCCACGCCTAGGTAAGAAAAGAGTTCCTGCTTTCCAGAAGAGTTCCAGTGTTCTGAATCTAGGGAGTGGCTCCTGCCCCACCCAACAGGAAAAGTAGTTCCAAACAGAAGAGGATCAGAGGCTCAACTGGCAGGCAAGTAAGCAGCATGGTCTGCTGCAGGTAAGTCCACCCAAGCATTATGAGCCCGGCGCTTCCAGCGCTGGGACTGGGCATATTTATGAGCCTGGTGCCACTGGCGCCAGGACTGGGTCCAAAAGGTCCCAATTGGGACTGGTTGGCACTCGGAACCTGGGTTATGGATCTGCTTCCAAGGGAGTTGGGAAAACCCTGACCTTTTGGAAGCAGAGATCATGACAGTACCCCCCCTCAAGGCCCCTCCCAAACTGGGATTCTCCGGGGGTTTTTGCTTGTCAGGAAATGTTTGGTGAAATCTTTTGATTAGGCGAGGAGCGTGGACATATTCAGCAGGTTCCCAGGATCTCTCTTGGGGGCCGTAGCCTTTCCAGTCAATTAGGTAAAATAGTTTAGATTTGGAGATCTTGGAGTCCAGAATGCTTTTGACTTCAAACTCGAGTTCTCCATCAACTAGGATAGGTTTTGGAGATTTAGTTAGTCGGGTTTGAGGTTGCACGGGTTTTAATAGAGAGACGTGGAAGACCGGATGTATCTTCATGTGCGGGGGCAAGTCCAACTTGACCGCTACTGGGTTTACTATGGTAGTGATGGAATAGGGACCAAGGTATCTTGGGTTGAATGTGCGTGGCCCTTTTAGAGGTAGATATTTGGTGGATAACCAGACTTGATCCCCTACTTGATATTGAGGGGCTTCCTTCCGATGTTGATCTGCTCCTTTCTTGTATTGTTCTTTAGCCCTTTGAAAGTGAGAAACAGCTTCCTTAAAGGCTTGGGTGATTGTAGAATGCAGGTATCCTACTGCTGGTGTTTCAAGATCTTGGAGGGGATCCAACTCCGAGGTTCGAGGGTGACTGCCGTACAAAAGAAAAAACGGGGTTTTCCCAGTTCCCGAATGGACAGAGTTATTGTAGGCATATTCGGCTATCCAAAGGATGTCTTTCCAAGTTTTTTCAGTTTGTTGCAGCATGCAGCGTAAATACTGTTCCAGATTTTGATTGGTCCTCTCGGTTTGTCCGTCGGTCTGAGGGTGGTGACTGGTCGATAGTCTCACATCAATTTGAGCCGACCGACAGCAACTTCGCCAAAAATGAGAAATAAATTGACTACCTCGATCCGAAATTAGAACCGAAGGAAAACCGTGCAGTCGGACGATGTTTTCGAGAAATTCTCGGGCCAGAGTTGCTGCTGTTGGCAAGCCTTTGAGCGGAATGAAATGCGCCATCTTGGAGAATAAGTCCACGATTACTAGAATTGTATTGTATCCGGAGCATGGAGGTAGATCGGTGATGAAGTCCATAGAAAGCGTATGCCAAGGGCGAGGTGGGATGTCAATAGGGCGTAAGAGGCCTGCTGGTCTTTCCTTTTGACTCTTGTTTTGGGCGCATACTCCACAGGACATTATAAAGTCTCTGATATCTTTTTTCCAAGACGGCCACCAGAAGTAGCGCTTGATCTTTTCTGAGGTCTTGGCCATACCGGGATGTCCTTCCATTAAAGAATCGTGATAACAAGAGATTACTTCTTTCTGTAAATCTGTGCTGGGTAGGTATAATCGTTCTTGGAAATATAATAAGTTGTCCTTTACTGCAAAGTCCTTTCCCTGCAGATGCCAATTCTGTATGTCTGCTGGAGTTACAAGTTGCCTGGCTTTATCCTTAACTTCCTCTATGGATTCTGTGGCGATTACACCCAGAATTCTTTGTTCAGGAATGATTGGTACAGGTTTAGGGTTGATCAAGTGTTCTTCCACTCCCATCCGAGAAAGGGCATCAGCTTTACCGTTCTTTGTACCAGGTCGATAGGTAATTATGAAGTCAAACTCAGCAAAGAATAATGCCCAACGGAGTTGTCTAGAGGATTGGGCTTTTGCGGTTTTCAAATATTGCAGGTTTCGGTGATCTGTAATCACAGTAACGGTGTGTCGGGCCCCCAGCAGATAATGCCGCCAAGCCTTAAAGGCAGACTTGATAGCCAGAAGTTCCTTGTCAGTAATCGTGTAATTGATTTCAGGAGGCGAGAATTTGCGGGACCAAAATGCCACGGGATGCAACTGATTGGTTACCGGGTCCTTTTGTGATAGAACTGCCCCCATGGCAAGGCTTGAAGCATCAGTTTCCACGATGTAGGGGAGTTCGGGGCGAGGGTGTTTTAAGATTGGTGCAGAGATAAATTTAGTCTTCAAATCCTGGAAAGCTTGTTCCGCCTCGGTAGACCATTGAAAACGTTTGTTTTTCTTTAACAAGGCAGTGATGGGCTGGACTATTCGAGAGAATTCGGGGATAAACCTGCGGTAAAAGTTAGCAAAGCCTAACATGCTTTGCACACCTTTTACGGAGGATGGTGATGGCCATTTGAGAACTGCATCGACCTTCTTTGAATCCATACGCACTCCGCCAGGTGATAATATGAATCCCAAGAATTCAACTTCAGTCACGTTGAAAACACGTTTTTCCAACTTAGCGAAATGTTTGTGTTGACGCAATCTTTCGAGGACCATTTTCACGTGTTTCCGATGTTCAGATTCCGATGAAGAATAAACGAGGATGTCGTCAATGTAAACAACAACACACACATCCATGAGCTCTCTGAGGACATCGTTCATAAAATATTGAAAGGCGGCCGGGGCATTGCAAAGTCCGAAGGGCATGAACTGATATTCAAATAGCCCATACTTGGTGCGGAAGGCCGTCTTCCATTCATCGCCCTCTTTTACTCGTACCAAGTGGTAAGCTCCTCTAAGATCCAGCTTTGTATATATGCATGCTTTTCTGACTTGGTCCAGGAGTTCAGGGATCAAAGGTAACGGATATCTATTCTTAACGGTGATCTGGTTCAGGGAGCGATAATCTATACAAGTTCTAAGGTCTCCTTCCTTTTTTGGAACGAAGAACAAAGCTGAAGAAGCAGGGGACTTGGAAGGACGAATAAACCCATTTGCCAGGTATTGATCCAGGTATTGTCGAAGGTGAAGGTTCTCAGGCTCGGTGAGGGCATAAATTCTACTACAAGGAGGAGTAGATCCAGGTATCAGGTCTATCTGGCAGTCATAAGACCTATGAGGAGGTAGAGAGTTAGCCTGATCCTTCCGGAAAACATCTTGGTATTCTAGGTATTCGGGAGGTAACTGGGGAGTCTCTGAAGAAATTGCTGCCAGTGCAACACCAGGTGGAGGGTGACAAGTAGAGACACATTCTGGAAACTGGACCGTTCTTGCTCGCCAATCGATCAGAGGATTGTGTTTCTCTAACCAAGGTATTCCTAGAATAATCTGAAACTGAGGGGCCTTGATCACATCGAACACGATCTTCTCATGGTGTCCATCTTGACTTACTAGCGTCACCTCTTGAGTGGTATGCGTTACTGGCCCGGAGGCTATCTCCGTACCATCCACCGTATTAATGACGTCCTTTACAGCCTTGGGACAAAGAGTTAGATTCATCCTCAAAACCATTTCATGATCCACATAATTGCCAATGGCACCGCTGTCGACGTAAGCTTCAATTGCATGTAATCGATCCGGATTATCACGAAATGCGAGGTCACGGAACTGGTTTTCACGCTCGGGAAGAGGACCTCTATTCTTGTCGGGCGAGGTTGTTTCCCTGCTCAGAGTTTGTAACTTTGGTAACTGCAGCTCCTACTGCCTTCTTGGCAGGTTTCACAGGACAGTCTCGAAGAAAGTGCCCTGAGTTTCCGCAATAGAGGCATAATTGCAACTGTTTTCTCCTTTCCCGCTCCTTTTGTGTTAGAGGACCTTTCGGACCCCCTATTTGCATGGGTTCCCCGGAGTCTACTCCTTTGGAAGGAGTTGGCGGTTTGGAAAATACTCGAGCATCAAACTTGGAACGATCGGCCTTCCTGTTCTGCAGTCTGTGATCTATTTGAACGACTAAGTCTATATAGTCCGAACAATCTTGTGGGGGATTCACTACTTGGGCTAACACATCTTTGAGCTCTCCACGTAGACCTCTATAAAACAGCCTAATCCTTTTGTCCTCAGGCCATTGAGTTTCCACTATCAGTCTGTTGAAAGACGCAATATAAGCCAAAAGGTCTTGATTACCTTGTCGCAACGAAAGAAGCTCATTGTCCAAGGCCTGCCCCTGTGAATGTCTTGCGAACAGTTTTTCCATACTGAGCTGAAAAGCTTGAAAATCATGGAGAACCGGATCATCTTGATTTACTAGAGGGATCGACCAGTCTGCCGCATTGCCACTAAGGTACGAAAGCACGAAAGCTACTTTAGCTTGATCAGTTGGAAAGGCTGCTCGCCGGAATAAGAAATGCAACCGGCACTGATTGATAAATACTGCAAACCTCTTTGGGTCACCAGAAAATCGTTCGGGCGGAGCCAGAGGTACATTCCCAGGTAGGTTGATCTGCACTGGATTCATAGAGGATGTAGAAGGAAGATTTCCCCCAGATGCGGGTAACGGGGTCTGTCCGGCTTGTGACTGTAGCAATTGTCTAGCAAGATCATCTGTTCGCTCCTTGGAAATAATCAGTTCCCTTCTTAGAGCGTTAGTTTCCTGACGGGCTGCATGCACTTCTGCCCTTAGTTCCCCAAGTAATTGGGCTAGCTGGTCGGTATCCGAGGTTTCCATAGCGCCTGGACGGGAGTTTTGTGGTAGGCTTTGCGTTCTGTAACGCTCACCTGATTCCCGTAGAGGCGCCGGTCTTGACTGGGCGTATACCGTATCTTCAAAGGTGATGTGTAACACACGGCTGGCTCTTTGGGCTGGACCACTGTGCACTGTATGTCTGACTCGAAGGGTAAGATGTCTGCAGATAGAAAATATGGGATTAAGGAACTGGGTTATTGAATGTCTCTCTCTTCTTCCCTTTCTCTTCTCCTGTAGAACCCCAAAGGTTAACGCTCTCACCTTAGGTAAGTGAACGCCGTGCTCTCCATCTGCCTCGGGGCAGGGTGCTGTAACCAGTTTCTTCACTGGATAAGGGGAGCAGGCCTCTTGACTTCAGAGGACTGCTGTCCGTCGTTTACTGCACGAACGGTAAGTTTCAAGTAATTCTAATGTCTTTAAAGTCTTTAGTAATGATGTTTCTTGTTTTGCAGGGTTCCGGCGATGGCGGATGACGGGCTGAAGTGAGTTGAAGATGGAGCCCATGTGATGAATAGAAGCGCCTGGAAGCACGTAAGTAAGCGCTTGTTGCCTGCTTCACGATGCGCTCTAACTGTCTTTTTATTTTGCAGGTACAAGTTCGGAGCGGCTGCAGGGTGCCGGAATACCCACTGGGTTAGATGTGGAAAGGAGTAATGGCACGTGAGTATTAAAGTTCCCCAATGTCTTTAAACGCACCTTGTTTTGTCTTTCAGATGCGGGATGCAGCGCCGAAGGCCTCCGGAGTGTGCGAAGAGTTGGTAAGCTTTTGTCTTTCAGATGCCGGAATGCAGTGTGAAGACCTCCGGAGCGCACGAAGAGTAGGTAAGCCTTTGGCTTTCAGATGCCGGAATGCAGCGCGAGGCGTTGGTGACAGCCGATGGACCAGGTAAGTGAAGAGCTGTCACTGAAGACCGTAATGCTAACCTGTTCTTTCTTGTCTTTATAGGTGTTGCTGAAGACTGGATTCAGGATGGTAAGCCTTTTTCCTTAGGCCCAGGATCAGATGCAGAAGACACGATGAGCGTTCTGCTGCAGAGGATGCAGAATAACGCAAAGCAAGATTCATCCATCGGGTGTGGTTTAAATAGCCTCCTGTAGTGCTTAGGTGTCTCCTTCCACAGCCACGCCTAGGTAAGAAAAGAGTTCCTGCTTTCCAGAAGAGTTCCAGTGTTCTGAATCTAGGGAGTGGCTCCTGCCCCACCCAACAGGAAAAGTAGTTCCAAACAGAAGAGGATCAGAGGCTCAACTGGCAGGCAAGTAAGCAGCATGGTCTGCTGCAGGTAAGCCCACCCAAGCATTATGAGCCCGGCGCTTCCAGCGCTGGGACTGGGCATATTTATGAGCCTGGTGCCACTGGCGCCAGGACTGGGTCCAAAAGGTCCCAATTGGGACTGGTTGGCACTCGGAACCTGGGTTATGGATCTGCTTCCAAGGGAGTTGGGAAAACCCTGTCCTTTTGGAAGCAGAGATCATGACATGTACTCCTGGATTTCGTGTGAGATCTCTTTAGTCCATTCCTGCTTTCTACTTTATACTGTTGAATCCGCCCTGGCGTAACATCAACACCATCTTGGAAAGCCACCTCATGCATATGGTTATTCAATGTTTCTCATTTTCTTCTTCAACCCAGTGGGCCTCCTTACAACTCAGGCGGTAAGGGGTTTACGGCGCCGTAAACAGCGCCGACCCTTACCGCCTGAGTACGAGGTCCCTTAGCGCCATGGAGGTTTTAACACCTGCTTTTAGCAGGTGTTAAAATCCATGGCGCTAAGGGGCATGGAGTTAATTACGCCACCGTAATTTACGGTGGCGTAATTAACGCCTTCCCCACTCCCATTATGCCCTATGGGGCAAAATCGGAATGGGGAAGGGTAAATGGGAAAATGGGGATTTACCGCCCCGCCAAGGTTGGAATGGGGCGGTAAATCCGCCAACCACCATGGCGTAAACGTAGTTTACGCCATGGTGGTAAAGTCACGGCCCAGGCGGTAACTTACCGCCTGGGTCGTAATGAGGCCCAGTATGTTTTACATTTGTAACAGTCATGGGTTTACAGTAACACATGGTTCCACCGGTATGGTATGATTTTACCGAAATAAAATGGTTGCAATGACCAAAAGTTCTAAAAATGCTACCACCAAAAGGTTCGAACACCAAAAGTTCGAACCTTTGGTGGTAGCATTGTAAAAAAAAAAAGAACGGGGGCTGCAGGGGTGTCCTCTGCATCGCCCCGCTCACTACACTTCATGATATAGTGAGCCAGGGTTGCGGGGGACACCCCCGCAGTCTTCCATAAAAAAAAAAAGAAAAGGACCCTGTGGCGCTGGTTCCCGATCACGGAAGTGAAAGGGAACTGGTGGTGCAGGAACCCAGCGTGAAGATGAATGTAAGTGGGGTTTGTTTATGTTGGGGGTGTGGGTGGGGGTGTGCTGAGGGTGTGGGTGAGGGGTATTATGAGTGTATTGTGTGTGTGGGTGTGAGTCAGTATGTGTGTTCACATGAGAAAGGTGAAAACTTTTGATAGTTCGCACCTTTCTCATGCGAACGTATCGCCCGCTGTAGTTTCAGCCGCAGGCAAGTCACTTAGATTCGGTTCCACCATCAATGGTGGGAGAAAAGGGTGACCATGAGGGACGGGGGTTATGTGACAAGGTTTTAGGGAAGCTTTTCCCCAGGTGGATGTCCTTATCCCCAGGAGTGGAGTCCCTCCCTATGAGGTCCTCCCGCATATTACCACCCATAGGAGACTATCGGGTAGCGGCCTCACTTCCTAGCCTCATCGGAAAGGGCTCCACCTGGGGAGAAACGGTGAGACCTGGCCAATCTCCACAATACACAGAGACACCAATTTATGAACTCAAAGGGGGGGTGGCTGTGCGGATGTTGATCAGGCAAACCAAGTCATCGTGTATTAATTCCACTATGTTGGTGATGGTGTCTCTGTGCAGTTTTTAGTCAAAATGGTCCTTAAAAACTCTTGGAATAATGCACAGAACGAGTTCACAACACCAGACGCTTCCTGACCTCGACCAAGCCTATACTTCTTTGAAAGCCTGGAAATTTCTAAGGGTTATGACACGTGAGAAATGGCTTGGGCCTGAAGGTTTAGTTCTTTAGGGCTTGAAAGACGCCGACTCCAACACAAAACAAAGCAAAGTATCTTCAATTGGCAAAAACTGTTTACCAGGAATTATCTGTATGCAGCCTTATCAGCAAAACGGGACACCAAATTTAAGTCTATAAAAAGGGCATAATGTAACAAAACCTTTAAGATGTCTTCTCCCAAAGTCTCTGCAAAGTAAAGTCTTTCAAATTCTAGGGTCTTGTCCAGGAATGTCCAGTCACTAAAACTCTTCATGGATGTAAGTGGCCCTGCATTTGTTTTCTTTACTCCTGGCATTTCATACTCCTTGAAAGACTTGTGTATAGGCACGTTATAAATGCCATATCATATCATATCACATTATAACATTGATATTAGGTCCTTTATTCATCTTCCTGGTTTCTCATTTTCTTCTCATCCTGGTTATCAAGGGACCTGTTCACCTGTATCTTGGTACATGGGTGTGTCTGTGCACACAGCCTAGGTAGCAACAGATGGGAGTAATCCTCATCGCCAAGCAAGGACCCAGGGTTTTCATAAAGGAAGGATTAAGCCACAGCGGCTAGTCAACAAGTTGCGTGTGGTATGTCACCTCCTCTACCTAACAGTGGAAATGACTCAGTGCCCCAGTACCCACCTCCCTTTGCCTACTCGCTGTGCGAGGTGGCCCTCATTCCTAAGGGAAACCTTACTTCGGTTTCTCTCTTTCTCCTGTCCCTTGGTTCTGCACTGGTCTTTTCTGATAACTTCTCAACATCTCCCTACATGCTCATACCTCTTACCAGCCTCTCCTCTCTCCACACAGGCATTTTATGTGCTTGGGGCTGTTCCCTCTCTTCCATGTGTCTTCTGTGGCTGACTCTTATGCTTCACTCTCCCCTGTTCCTCCACAATCCTCTATATGTTTCTCCGCCTCTTTTCTCCTGAGGTTTCCCTTCATCCTTGTCAGCTATATTTCTCTATCTCATGTTCTTCCCAACTACATGGCCCTCCTCCACCTTTTGGTCGTTTCTCTTCTTCATAACTCTCCCCTCCATATACTTACTTCACTACTCCTCATCCTGCTCAGTTATTACTTATTCTGTAATCATCACCACCCCCTGTCTTTTTTCCTCTTCTGCTACAACCTCCTTTCTCCAGTCTCTCTCCCCTCATCCATCCTCACCTCCTACCTTTGAGTCACCACCACATCCTCTTTCTTTCTTCTCTCTCATTTCCTTTCTTCAGCCTCGTATACCTTTCTCCAACTTCATCTCCTCCACTCTACGGCTCCCTTCTGTCTCCAAACCACTCCTTCACCACACTTCCACTTTATCCTTCTGACAATTGGGTCTTATTTTACAATGGCTTTGTCCTACCCCATGAAGTGCTCTCACTCAAGTTCAGTAGCGTGCACCTTTTGGATTGGACACTGGATTTGGTTAGTGTCTATATGACAGCAGCTCTCCTATAGATCAGAAGGACCTGTTGGCAAGTTCCTCTGTCCCTCAGACTGAGCCTTTGTAAAGGTGTCTCATCATCTTATATTTCCATAGTACACATGCACAAGGAAAGACTATCATACATGAGCTGAGTGCTCTGCAATTCTTTGCTGCTATTCACACTCATTGAGTTACCTGAGCATTGGGGCTTGTTCTTGTTTTCTTTCACTCTGTCTGATTGTGAACCCCACCACAGCTCTCCATAAACAATCCGCTGGTCTGTCTGAGCTCTAAGATTTATTTTCAATTTGTCTGCACATTAGCTCAAGCTTATTTTGGAAAGTCTCTGACGAAGAGTGTGTGGTATGTCCTGCAGATATTTTCAGAGCATAATGTCCTCTTAAAGACACGGCATCACAATTTTACCTTTGCTAACAAGCCGCTGGCATGTGGCCGGGATGTGGTGGGATAATCCAGGGGATCCTCCCAATACTGTCCTTAGGCACTGTAGGCCGTAGTGAGTGGTTGTACACCACCTACATGGTCACCCCACACTCCACCACAAGATTCGGGCATGGGACTTCGACACATATCCTTGCTTTCCTCCAAGCTCCCCTAGGGAATGGTTTTGACTGTTTTTCAAGAGGCTCTGAAATGGATGAGAATTGGAAGTGGTGGAGTTATTAACCATAAATGCTGTGGCTGCTCCCATGTCTGTCTGGTTCTCCCCATCCAGCAATCGGCTTTCCCTTTTGGGTGCCAGGGAGACTGTTCGTCACTTTGAGGCTCCCAGTTTACATACATTAATCAGCATCTGTGAAAGCTTTCATTTCACCCCTGGAATCCGAATCTGCAAATACGAGGAGCAGGGGTATCGAATACAACAGTATGTTATGTTCTCTCATAAGCACTGACCATGCATGATAAGTGATATGATGTTTTAGAGCCTGGGTAAAGGTGATTGCAGAAAACTAGAAAGCCCATAAACCTCTGCGGATGTGACATTAGTCCTTGATCATGAAATGTGACACGTCACACATAAAGGCAAAGCCCACTCACCTGAGAACTGGAAAAAGTGTCACGTGAGTGCTCATCACCTGACCATGGACCTTTATGTATGATGGAGTAATCCGCTGATGGCGCCACAATGCCCCAGGGCCACTGCGCGCTTTATAAATTCAAATAAATAAATAAATAAATAAATAAAAATGCGTCATGTCGGAAGGCCAAGTGGAAGTTTATTGCCACAAGCACGGTGCTACTGAGCCATTTTCCTCAAAGTCATAGGATGTCCTGTTGCCAAGCTCATTTGTGATGTAACCGACTAAATGCATTTTACTGTAATTGTTACGAATATGCTTGAGAGCTTCTTTAGTATAAGATAGAACAATCAGTGGAATTCACTAACCTGGGCAGCAGGCAGATTCCGTAAACAGCAACACTGCAGAATGTAAAGACTTCCCGGGAAACCCTGTTCCCTCCCAGCCGATTTGTAATCTCAGCCGCGGAGGAAACACAATCCCCAGGCAAAACCCTCCGGGGAAGAAAAACCCTGCGTAGCGGTGAAAGCAGATCAGGTCAGCAGTCGGCTTCCGGGAGAAATCTGCCGGGCTTCTTTCAGGGAATCAGGTGCGGGCGAGACTGGTCCTAACCTGGGCAGCAGGCAGATTCCGTAAACAGCAACACTGCAGAATGTAAAGGCTTCCCGGGAAACCCTGTTACCTCCCAGCCGATTTGTAATCTCAGCCGCGGAGGAAACACAATCCCCAGGGAAAACCCTCCGGAGAAGAAAAACCCTGCGTAGCGGTGAAAGCGGATCAGGTCAGCAGTCGGCTTCTGGGAGAAATCTGCCGGGCTTCTTTCAGGGAATCAGGTGCGGGCGAGACTGGTCCTGGACGAGAGAAATAAGAGGTGAGTTTCTGTCCATAGAAGGTAGTCTGAAGCTTAGATCGGAAAGTTATGTCTCAACTTACTCCGGGTACGGAGTTAATTGCATTCAGAATGCTAAGTGGAGTCTTCCGAAAGGGAGTGATTCACTAGTCCTAAGGGGATAGAAAGACCGTTTGCAGAGTCAGGAACCGGAGATCAGTATAACCGCGAAGATTAGGAAGGATATTAGATGAGGTTAGAGATAGATCCCCGGGAACTCACTTTTCGGGTCAGCATAGAGACCTAACGGATGGGACAGATGGGTGATGGGAGGACTGAAGAAAGGAGAGGCTGAAGCGCCGTGCTGGAGAGTAGCGACGCACTTGCTGAACTTCCTGGTCGAACTAAATGGAGTCACATGATCGTTGCGGCACGAACGCATAGAACGTGCAACCTCTGCACCGTCGCCCGCACAGACGGATTCAGAGGCGTCAGCCATCTTGGATGAGTAAGATTGTAGCATATTACAAACACGACGTTGTCGCCAGAGCGACCATCGGTGCAAGGGTGTAACAGTACGCCCCCTCCTACGGGGCAGTGAACCCGGTTTCCCCGGGTGAAACCGGAAATACTTTCGGACCAAAGAGGGAGCATGCACTCCCGATGCCAACTCCCATGTCCGTTCGGCAGGAGAATAACCCTTCCAGTCTACTAGGAATTGCAACCGACCCCGATGATATCTTGAGTCGCAAATCCCTGCCACTTCATACTCCGGTCCCATATTGGTCATTATTGGCGGGGGACGTGTTACAGGGGTGCGTTGAAACCGATCTTTCATGGATAATTTGATCTGAGAGATGTGAAAGACCGGATGAAGACGGACCCATGAGGGAGGCAACGCCAATCGGACTGCAACTGGACCGACCAAAGCTATTACCTTAAACGGTCCAAAATATTTAGGTGACAACTTGGACGGCACCAAATGTCCCGGGAGAAACCGAGCAGATAACCAGACAGCATCACCAACTTGAATGGAGGGCAAATCTTGTCGACGACGGTCTGCTACCTTCTTGGCTCGATCTTGGGCAGCTTGCAGAGTTATTCGAGCTAGCTGTTGCCCTTTCTGAATACTGTCGACAAGACTGTCTATTCCAGGACATCTTGAGGAGGACTTTGAGACAGAAGGTTCAAAGGATGGATGGTAGCCATATGAGCAGTAAAAAGGACTGGTCTTCAGTGCCGAATGGCTGGCACTGTTATAAGCATATTCTGCCACGGGCAGGAGATCTCCCCAATCGTCTTGTGCAGCCGAAACAAAACAACGTAAATAGGCTTCTAATGTTTGGTTAAGGCGCTCTGTTTGTCCGTTAGTTTGGGGATGATATCCTGAGCTGAGGGCTCTATTAATCCCCAATGCCTGACATATACCCTTCCAAAATTGCGAGATATATTGGGGACCCCGGTCAGAAACAATAGTGTTAGGAAGACCATGTCTGGAAAACATTTCTGATATAAAGATCTTCGACATCAGAGCAGCCCCAGGGAGTTTCTTTAAAGGGGTGAAATGGGCCATCTTTGTGAAATAGTCAATAGTCACCATAATGGTGGCGTAGCCTGAGGACAACGGAAGATTGACAGTGAAGTTGGTGGAAATGACTTGCCACGGTTTGTCTGGAATAGGCATACAGGTAAGTAAACCAAAAGGTGGACACCTGGGTGTCTTAGATTGTAGACAAACAGTGCATGCTGATACGTAATCTTGTATATCCTTGGTCAGACCTGGCCACCAAAAATGACGTGTAATTAACTCAAGGGTATTTTGATACCCTCTATGCCCTGCTGCCTTTGAATCATGACACATGAACAGGACTTCTCTCTGAAGTATTGGGGTTGGAACGAACACTTGATCATTGAAGAAGTAATATCCTTTCTCCTTGGTAAGCGAATGAGTTTTTTGTAGATTCTTGCAGATCGGATCAAGACGTGCAGTTTCTTGTCTGACTGTTGGTAGAAAATCAGTAACTGTAGCCAGAAATTTAGCTTTAGGAAAGAAAGGCTCAGGGTGGAACCTCTTGATTGGAGGATCCTTTTGGGAAAGGGCGTCTGCTCGAAGATTTTGATTTCCCGGACGGAAAGTAAATTCTATCCGAAATGGTAAAAAAAAGTGGGCCCAGCGAGCCTGTCGACTATTAGTGGTGTGGGCCTGTTGCAGCACTTTGAGGTTGCGGTGGTCAGTTCGAACTTCAACCGGGTGGACGGACCCCAGCAAAAGATGTCTCCACTCTTCAAATGTTCTCTTAACTGCCAGCAATTCTTTCTCGAGGACAGAATAATTTATTTCAGAGGAAGAGAAGGTTTTGGAGAGATAAGCGACTGGTCTGTCTACTCCTGACTCATCTTTTTGCAGAAGGACTGCCCCTAGAGCATGGTAAGACGCATCAGTCTCAACGATGAATGGTTGTGACTGGTCCGGGGTGAGCAAGAAGGAAGATGAAGTGAAAAGGCTCTTAAGTTCAGTGAATGCCTTCTGCGCATGGTCATCCCAAACGAAGGTCTTCCCTTTCTTCAGAAGACTGGTGATGGGAAGAATGGTCTTAGAGAACCCTGGGATGAACATTCGGTAAAAATGTGTGAATCCCAAAAATCGTTGGATCTCTTTGACATTAGAGGGGGGAGGCCAATCCAATACAGCCGAGATCTTTCGAGGGTCCATCGAAATTCCCTGGTCTGACAACACAAACCCTAGGTAAGTCACTTGTTCCTTGTGAAACTCACATTTTGCCAGTTTGCAGTACAGCTGGTTGCCTTTAAGACGGTCCAAGACTAAATTGACATGTCCGATGTGTTCCTCTATATTATGTGGAAAAACTAGAATATCATCCAAGTAGACGATTACATAGTGAGGGAGGACGTCGGCGAATAGATGGTCCATAAAACGCTGAAAAACAGCGGGAGCATCAGCTAACCCAAACGTCATTACCCTATATTCATAATGACCGAATGGGGTCCGGAATGCAGTCTTCCACTCATCGCCTGGGGCGATACGAATCAAGTGATATGCCCCACGTAAATCCAGCTTGGTATAAAGAGAAGCCCCTTCGATGGTTTCAAGAATGTCAGGGATTAGCAGAATTGGATATTTCTCAGGGATGGCAACTTTATTTAGCCCTCGATAGTCTATACATGGCCGTAGTTCTTCCGTATCCCTCTTAGGGATAAAAAACAAAGAGGCTCCGGCGGGTGATTTGGACTCAGTTATAAGACAATTTTGAAGATTAGTCTGAAGATAGTCTTTGAGTGCCTTCTTTTCCGGCTGCGATAATATGTACATTCGACCGAAGGGTATAGGTTGATCCGGGAACAAATCCAGATGACAATCATCCCGACGATGAGGAGGTAATTTAAGGAATTCTGGCTGAGAAAATACTGATTGGAATTGTCGGTGACACCTCGGGATTTCACCGATCATCCCTATCGATGGACCTTCAGCGGGTTCTACCATCATGGAAGGTGCTTGAATCCCAACAGAGGATTTAGAAAGACAATGGGAAACGCAATATTCGGAACCCAAAAATAAAGTTCCCGCTGCCCAATTTATAAAGGGATTATGGATTCGCAACCACAGTAACCCCAATATAATGGGAAAATGAGCAGTCTTAATCAAGTCGAACACTAATGTCTCCTTGTGAGCGGCAATCTGGCATGTTAGAGGGGTTGTCTGTTCTCTAATGGGCCCGGAGCTGAGAGGCCACCCATCCACCCCCTGAATGGGAGTAATAAAGGTCTTGGGGGATCTGATGATCCCATGCTTAGCAGCCCACTGGTCGTCTAAAAAGTTGCCAGCAGCCCCACTGTCGATCAATGCTGGGACTCCTTGTAACACCAAGTCTGGTAATTTTATGATCAGGGGAAGTACCAACATAGAGGGTTCCGTCATATCATTTTTCAAAGAAGTACCAAGTCTCTTTGGGGAACTCCGTTCAGAACCTCCTGCCGTGGTTCCCCTTATGGCAGGGTCTTGGCGTTTCCCTGCATCGGATTCTTTGTCCGACGAGGAGGAACGATGGGATAATCCCTTAACACATGAGACGAAGCCCCACAGTACATGCATAGGCCCTGACTCATTCGTCTTTCTCTTTCACCAGCTGACAAAGGGCCTCGGGCTATTCCTATTTGCATAGGTTCATCTGTAGTCTGAGGTCTGGATAAAGGGGAAGGAGAACCGGAGAAGGGTTTGGTGGGTTTCCCTTTCTTCTTCTCATGAGAGGGCTAATGGAGACGGTAATCTATCTGCATAGTGAGCGCAATCATCTCAGCTAAATTGGCTGTTCGAGGAATTTTTGAGACTTTGTCTTTCAGTTCCTCGGAAAGACCTCTGCGAAATAGCGTGAGGAGACCATCATCCGGCCACTCAGTTTCGGCCGATAGTTGTTTAAATTGAGTAACTCATGAGATCCTTATTGCCCTGCCTTAAATCTAATAATTTCTCCTGAGTGGACACTGATATTTCCTGCCTGCTAAATATAGATCATAAACTATTAGTAAAGGCTGTGTATGAGTCTAAAATGGCATTCCCCGAAGTCACTAGAGGAGTCGCCCAGGCCAATGCAGGACCCGTCAAATGTGATATCAAATAAGCTACCTTGTCCTTATCGGACGGGAAAAAATGGGCTTTACAGGTAAACTGAACCGTACAACTATCAAGGAACTCCTTGAGTTTGTCAGGATCTCCGTCATATTTCTCGGTGTGTAAAGCATAAGGGGGGGTTTCTGAAAAAGTTTGAGCGACCTGTTGTCGTAACTGAGCATTGTCTTGTTTCAGAGATTGCATCTCCAAAGACATAGACTGCATGGCAGCCATTAATTGCTGCATCTGTTGCTCCATCGGAAGTCTACCGTCTGCCCAGTGGCACCGAAGGTAAATTGCCTAAAAAAAATATATATTCTCTTTTCTTCGGGCGTCACTAACTGTTACGAATATGTAACGCTCACCTGACTCCCACGGAGACGCTGACAAGGTCTGGGCTGCTGCGGCCTCTTCTAAGGTGATGCGCAGGACTCGGAACACCGACTGGGCCGGAACCCCAAACCTCGCTGTCTGATCTTTCTGTAGATGGGAAAAGGATTTTAATCACCTGCGGAGTGACGAGTCGAACCCCTCCTTTCCCCTTTTACTCTCTCTTCAAACCACCTCTGAACCTTCCCGTTAATTCTCACCTTAAGATTTGAAATGACGAGCTCTCCATCCTGCTTCTGGTGCAGGGGTGCGGTAGAATCCAGTTACTTCACTGGTTATCGGACGGGCATTCAGGTCCAGTTGCTTCACTGGTTTTTTGGATGAATAAGGCGCTTTCGGAAGTATATGACTTATCAAGTTCAAGGGTTGTTCTCCCTTCCTGTTTGGCCTTTATTGTCAATGGACTGCTTTTAGTCTTTTAGCGCAGGTGCTGAGCGAAGATTCCACATAGAGAAGACAATTAGCTGTGGATAATTCAGATGAGCTTATGTTGGGGTGGTTTTTCTAATGTCTGTATGTTCGCCCACTAATGCGCGTGTTCTTTTTTCCCCATAGGGGCCGGGGCGCGGTACTGCCAAAAGGCGTGTCGCCCCGAGACGAGGAAGGATTCTCCCCCATCAATCGCCAGGTAAGCCTTCGGGCAAATCAGTCTTTTCCCAATGTCTCCTCTGGCTCACCTTTTGTTCTTCTCTTTTCCTTCCTAGGTGCTGGAGTGCAGCGGAACGTGCGGATGGTCGTAGGAGTACGGAATTCCTTGTGGACAGGTGAGTTGAGCGCAGCGCTGCAACGAGCAACGCGAGGAATCCTAAAATAATGTCTTTCCCTTTAGGATCATCGGTGTGTTGGCTCCGGATCCCACGCAATATCAGGTAATGTCCTTTATTCACCTTCTCTTCCTCTCTTCTTCCTTTTAGGTGTTCCAGAACTGAAGCGGGCGTGGCTGGAGTCAGGATGCAGGAGCAGACACGGTGAGCGTCCAGCTGCTAGGAGCAGAGCAACACGAAGCGTGAGCTGCTGTCTGGGTGTGGCTTAAATAGCCTCCAAAGAAGTCCCAGGTATGTATCCTTCCCCAACCAGGTATGTATCCTTCCCTGACCACACCCGAGTGGCAAAAATAGTCCCACAGGTAAAGTAGTTCCTTTCAGGTCTCAAAGAGGTCTGGATCTGGCAGCATGGTCTGCATCAGGTAAGTCCACCAAAAGCACTCCCTTTATGAGCCTGGCGCCTACGGCGCCAGGACTGATGTCCAAAATAAGCCTGGCGCCTACGGCGCCACGACTGTGTCCAAAGGGCCCCTATTTGGGGTTGCTGGATCTTCCCTTGGGTACCTGATGTGTGCTTCCGGGGCTGCCGGTCTTGGACTGGCTCTCCGGGAGTACGCATCATGACAGCACTCCCCCCCAAGGCCCCTCCCAAGATCGTTCTCTCCGGGGGTCTCGGTTTGTTTGGGAAATTCCAGTGGAACCTTTTGACTAACCGAGGTGCGTGTGCATGGTCATTAGGCTCCCAGGATCTTTCTTGAGGCCCGTATCCTTTCCAATCTATTAAATAGTACAATTTGGACTTTGACACCTTGGAATCCAAAATGTTCTTCACCTCAAACTCGGGTTCTCCTTTTATTTGGATAGGTTCTGGTGGCTTCATTAGTCGGGTTCCAGGTTGCACCGGTTTCAAAAGTGATACATGAAAAACAGGATGAATACGCATATTAGCTGGTAGGTCGAGTTTGACGGCCACCGGGTTGATGATGGCCGTAACTGAGTAGGGCCCCACATATCTTGGGTTAAAAGTTTGAGGTCCCTTGAGCGATAAGTGTCTGGTAGCTAACCATACTTGGTCTCCTACTTGGTATTGAGGTGCTTCACTTCGATGTAAATCAGCATTCTGCTTGTACTATCTCTTGGCTTGCAGTAAATGCGCAGTTGCTTCCTTGAAGGCTTGAGTTATTGTAGAATGTAGATAGTTTACGGTGGGCATTTCGAGGCTTTGAGGTGAATCAAGGTCTGAGGTCCGAGGATGATGTCCATATATGATATAAAAAGGGCTTTGTCCAGTTCCCGAGTGTATCGAATTATTGTATGCGTATTCAGCAATCCAAAGGATATCTTTCCAATTACTTTCGGATTAATGAAACATACACCGTAGATATTGTTCAAGGGTCTGATTTGTTCTCTCAGTTTGACCATCGGTCTGAGGATGGTGACTGGTCGACAATCTTACGTCAATCTGCGCCAGCTGACAGCACTTTCTCCAAAAATGGGAAATGAATTGGCTTCCTCGTTCGGAGACTAGTATGGATGGGAATCCATGTAAACGAGCAATGTTTTCCAGAAATTCTTTAGCTAGGACTGAAGCTGAAGGCAAGCCTTTTAATGGAATGAAGTGGCCCATTTTAGAAAATAAATCCACTATAACAAGGATAGAGTTATATCCACAGCAAGGAGGCAGGTCCGTAATAAAATCCAGTGACAAGGTGTGCCAAGGTGCTGGTGGAATGTCTAAGGTATGAAGAAGACCAGCTGGTCTCCTCTTTTGTCCTTTGTTTTGGGCGCAAATACCACATGACATCACAAAGATTTAATGTCCTTCCGCCAAGAGGGCCACCAGAATTGTCGTTTTACCTTTTCTTCCGTTTTGGCAATCCCTGGGTGTCCTTCTATCAGGGTATCATGATAACAAGAAATAACTAGTTCTTGTAGTTATTTGTGTGGCAAAAATAGGCGCCCTTGGAAGTAAGGTAGGTCATCCTTAACAGTAAAGTTAGATCCCTTTAAAATCCAATCTTGCAAGGTTGTAGGGTGCAGGAGTTGCTTAACTCTAGTTTGAATGTCCTCCAGAGTTTGTAAGGTAATCATACCCAGAATTTTTGGTCTGGGAATTATTGGTACTGGTTCTGCGCTTGTATCTATTTCACCCATTCCTATTCGGGAAAGGGCATCAGCTTTACCGTTCTTGCTGCCAGGACGATAGGTGATTACAAAATCAAATTCAGCAAAGAACAAAGCCCATCAGAGCTGACGTGATGACTGAGCTTTGGCAGTTTTCAAATATTGCAAGTTCCGGTGGTCTGTGATCACTGTGATGGTATGTCTAGCGCCAAGAAGATAGTGCCTCCAAGCCTTAAAAGCGGATTTAATGGCCAATAACTCCTTATCAGTGATTGCATAGTTAACTTCAGGTGCCGAGAATTTTCTGGACCAAAAGGCTACGGGGTGTACTTGATTAGATTCGGGATCTCTTTGAGAAAGAACAGCTCCCATGGCTAAACTGGATGCGTCGGTCTCAAGTATGTATGGAAGATCCGGGCGCGGTTGTTTCAGTACTGGTGCGCAGGTAAATTTGGCTTTCAGCTCCTGAAAAGCCTGTTCGGCTTCCCCAGACCATTCGAAGCGTTTATTTTTCTTCAAGAGTGAGGTGATGGGTTGAACGATCCGCGAAAATTCTGGGATAAATCTGCGGTAAAAGTTGACAAAGCCAAGCATGCTTTGTACGCCTTTCACAGAGCTAGGCGATGGCCATTGGAGGATGGCATCCACTTTTCGTGAATCCATTCGGACTCCTTTAGGTGTCAGGATGAAACCAAGAAACTCGACTTCTGTGGTATGGAAAACACACTTTTTAATTTTCGCAAATAGTTTGTGTTGGCGCAGTTTCTCGAGAACTGCCTTAACATACCTTATATGTTCAGATTCCGAAGAGGAGTATATCAGAATGTCATCGATATATACGACGACACAAACATCTAGGAGTTCTCGAAGGACATTGTTCATGAAGTTTTGGAAGGCAGCGGGGGCATTACACAATCCGAAAGGCATTACTTGGTACTTGAATAGTCCATATTTGGTACGGAAGGCGGTCTTCCACTCGTCGCCTTCTTTTATTCGCACCAGATGGTAAGCCCCCCGGAGATCTAACTTGGTATATATGCAGGCCTCCTTTACTTGATCAAGAAGTTCGGGGATTAGGGGCATAGGGTAACGGTTTTTAACAGTTATCTGGTTCAATGCGCGATAGTCGATACAAGTTCTGAGGTCGCCTTCTTTTTTTGGCACGAAGAACAGGGCCGAGGATGCAGGAGACTTTGACGGGTGAATAAAACCATTGGCTAGGTACTGATCTAAATATTGTCGCAAATGAAGATTTTCAGGTTCCGTAAGAGCATAAATTCTGCTACACAGGGGCTGCGCACCCGGCATCAGATCGATTTGGCAATCGTATGACCTGTGAGGGGGTAGCGTGTTGGCCTGTTCCTTCTGGAAGACGTCTTGAAACTCCATGTACTCTGGCGGTAGCTGTAAAGTGACAGGGGTTACTGTAGCCAGGCCTATCTTTGGATAACATGTTTGTGCGCAATCAGGAAAGGTTATCCTCTTTGCTCGCCAATCAATTCGAGGATTGTGTGTTTCTAACCAAGGGATTCCTAGAATTACTTGAAACTGCTGGGCCTTGATTACGTCAAACACAACAGCCTCCCGATGCCCGTCCTGACCTACTAGTGTCACCTCTGCAGTGAAATGTGTTACTGGCCCAGAGGCAATTTCGGATCCATCGACTGTGGTGATGACTTCTTTAGTGGTTTCTGGACGAAGAGGGAGGTTGATCCTAGAAGCCAATTCATGATCCACATAGTTCCCAATAGCTCCACTGTCGATGTATGCCTTTATAGCATGCAACTGTCCAGGCTGTTCCGGATTCACAAGGATCATTGGCATGATGAAGTGCGAGGTCTGAGAGTCAGTTTTCAGGCTCGACAAGTGGACCTCTACGCTTGTCGGGCGTGGTCTTTTCCCGAATCTGGTTCAATATGATTCTTATCCGCGGCTCCTACCGTTTTCTTGGGTGGTTTCACCGGGCAATCTCGTAAAAAGTGTCCAGAAGCCCCACAATAAAGACACAATTGCATCTGTCGTCTTCTTTCACGTTCCTTTTGAGATAACGGTCCTTTAACCCCTCCAATTTGCATAGGTTCGGTAACATCGGCATTCTTGGGGTTAAAGTGGGTCTTGACTAACACGCGAGTCTCAAACTTGGACTGATCTGCTTTTCTATTTTGAAGCCTATGGTCTAATTGGACCACTAAGTCTATATATTCCATACAGTCTTGGGGTGGATTTACAACTTGGGCTAGAACATCTTTAAGTTCCCCACGTAGACCTCGATGAAATAACGTGATTCTCTTATCATCTGGCCACCCAGTCTCCACTATCAACCTATTGAAGGTTGCGATATAGGCTAATACATCCTGGTTACCTTGTCATAAGGACAGAAGTTCGTTGTCCAGGGCCTGTCCCTGAGAGTGCCGAGCAAATAATCTTTCCATGCGTGTCTGAAAACCTTGAAAGTCTCGGAGTATCGGGTCGTCTTGAGTGACCAGTGGAACCGACCAATCTGCAGCGCAGCCGCTGAGATATGATAATACGAAGGCTACTTTGTTTGGTCGTTAGGAAAGGCCCCCGGTCTGCAAAGGAAGTGTAATCGGCATTGATTCATGAATACAGCAAATCTTCTGGGGTCCCCCGCAAAACGTTCAGGTGGGGCCAATGGCATATTTCCCGGTAGATTAATTTGCACAGGGTTGCTTGAAACCATTGGGGCAGGAATACCCTCCGAACCTGGTAGAGGAGTTTGTCCAGCTTGACTTTGCAACAACTGCCTGGCAAGGTCATCAGTTTGTTCCTTAGATACAATTAGTTCTCTCCTGAGAGCGTTTGTCTCCTGACGTGCGGAATGCACTTCGGCCCGTAATTCCCCCAATAGGTGGGCCAGCTGATCGGTTTCGGAAGTCTCCATAGCGTCCGGGTGGGAAATTGTAGGAAGGCTTCACGTTCTGTAACGCTCACCTGACTCCCACAGAGACGCTGACCAGGTCTGGGCTGCTGCGGCCTCTTCTAAGGTGATGCACAGGACTCGGAACACCGACTGGGCCGGACCCCCAAACCTCGCCTGTCTGATGCATAGGAAGATCTTTCTGTAGATGGGAAAAGGATTTTAATCACCTGCGGAGTGACAAGTCGAACCCCTCCTTTCCCCTTTTACTCTCTCTTCAAACCACCTCTGAACCTTCCCGTTAATTCTCACCTTAAGATTTGAAATGACGAGCTCTCCATCCTGCTTCTGGTGCAGGGGTGCGGTAGAATCCAGTTACTTCACTGGTTATCGGACGGGCATTCAGGTCCAGTTGCTTCACTGGTTTTTTGGATGAATAAGGCGCTTTCGTAAGTATATGACTTATCAAGTTCAAGGGTTGTTCTCCCTTCCTGTTTGGCCTTTATTTTCAATGGACTGCTTTTAGTCTTTTAGCGCAGGTGCTGAGCGAAGATTCCACGTAGAGAAGACAATTCGCTGTGGATAATTCAGGTGAGCTTATGTTGGGGTGGTTTTTCTAATGTCTGTATGTTCGCCCACTAATGCGCGTGTTCTTTTTTACCCATAGGGGCCGGGGCGCGGTACTGCCAAAAGGTGTGTCGACCCGAGATGAGGAAGGATTCTCCCCCACCAATCGCCAGGTAAGCATTCGGGCAAATCAGTCTTTTCCCAATGTCTCCTCTGGCTCACCTTTTGTTCTTCTCTTTTCCTTCTTAGGTGCTGGAATGCAGAGGAACGTGCGGATGGTCGTAGGAGTACGGAATTCCTTGTGGACAGGTGAGTTGAGCGCAGCGCTGCAACGAGCAACGCGAGGAATCCTAAAATAATGTCTTTCCATTTAGGATCGTCGGCGTGTTGGCTCCGGATCCCATGCAATATCAGGTAATGTCCTTTATTCACCTTCTCTTCCTCTCTTCTTCCTTTTAGGTGTTCCAGAACTGAAGTGGGCGTGGCTGGAGTCAGGATGCAGGAGCAGATACGGTGAGCGTCCAGCTGCTAGGAGCAGAGCAACGCGAAGCGTGAGCTACTTTCTGGGCGTGGCTTAAATAGCCTCCAAAGAATCCCAGGTATGTATCCTTCCCCAACCAGGTATGTATCCTTCCCTGACCTTGCCCGAGTGGCAACAATAGTCCCACAGGTAAAGTAGTTCCTTTCAGGTCTCAAAGAGGTCTGGATCTGGCAGCATGGTCTGCATCAGGTAAGTCCACCAAAAGCACTCCCTTTATGAGCCTGGCGCCTATGGCGCCAGGACTGATGTCCAAAATAAGCCTGGCGCCTACGGCGCCACGACTGTGTCCAAAGGGCCCCTATTTGGGGTTGCTGGACCTTCCCTTGGGTACCTGATGTGTGCTTCCGGGGCTGCCGGTCTTGGACTGGCTCTCCGGGAGTATGCATCATGACAGAATATGCCTGAGAGCTACTTTAGCTTAAGATAGAACAATCAGTGGAATTCACTAACCTGGGCAGCGGGCAGATTCCGTAAACAGTAACACCGCAGAATGTAAAGGCTTCCTGGGAAACCCTGTTCCCTCCCAGCCGATTGGTAATCTCAGCCGCGGAGGAAACACAATCCCCAGGGAAAACCCTCCGGGGAAGGAAAACCCTGCGTAGCGTTGAAAGCGGATCAGGTCAGCAGTCGGCTTCCGGGAGAAATCTGCCGGGCTTCTTTCAGGGAATCAGGTGCGGGTGAGACTGGCCCTGGACGAGAGAAATAAGAGGTGAGTTTCCGTCCATAGAAGGTAGTCTGAAGCTTAGATCGGAAAGGTATGTCTCAACTTACTCCGGGTACGGAGTTAATTGCATTCAGAATGCTGAGTGGAGTCTTCGAAAGGGAGTGATTCACTAGTCCTAAGGGGATAAAAAAAGACCGTTTCCAGAGACAGGAACCGGAGATCAGTATAACCGCCAAGATTAGGGAGGATATTAGATGAGGTTAGAGATAGATCCCCGGGAACTCACTTTTCGGGCCGGCATAGAGACCTAACGGATGGGACAGATGGGTGATGGGCGGACTGAAGAAAGGAGAGGCTGAAGCGCCGTGCTGGAGAGTAGCGACGCACTTGCTGAACTTCCTGGTCGAACTATATGGAGTCACATGATCGTTGCGGCACGAACGCATAGAACGTGCAACCTCTGCACCGTTGCCCACACAGACGGATTCAGAGGCGTCAGCCATCTTGGATGAGTAAGATTGTAGCACATTACAAACACGACGTTGTCGCCAGAGCGACCATCGGTGCAAGGGTGTAACAGTAATGTATGATTCTCATTGTGTAAAACACTGTAACAACTACAAGGCATTTATGGTCAATTGGCCACATTTTCGGGGCAGAGATACTCTGCCAGTTTCTCTGTCCATTTCTCTGTAAAGAAATAAAAACCTGACCTGGTTTCTGTTCCCATAATTACGAAATTGAACTATAAGGTAGGTTTCCATGGGGCATCCAGGCGCACAAGCACCGCATCATCAGCATACTGATCGTCGTGCTGTTAGGGGTGGCCACTTCCCATTTGTATAAGTAAAATGAGCTTGTGATCACAGAGCTGCACTCAATGAGTTTGTTGTTTACCTGGAGTAGTCTTGGTTCTTATAGTCTTGTTTTCTGGTGTACTACCTTGGCTTAGCTTGCGGGATATGTCTACCTCTTCGTCCTTGGCTTGGTGACTATAGCAACCTTTTAAAGGAAGCAACTTTGGCTTTCCTCGTTGACCTGGATTTAAAATTCCACTGGTAAACATGCTGATTATGACCATTGTTTGTCTCCTGATTCTTTCACTAGATTAAAGATTAACTACTTTTATTTCTGTTTTGTCAGTATTAGTATGACCACTGAAAGTATCCATTACAGCCGCTTTTCCTGCATCCATTGGGTGGTTACCACTGTACCTCCTTAGACACTCAGGAGTCTCCCAGTCCTATTTGCAGTGATGGCATCTTATAATTTCCTTATTTTTCCTTGGTAGTCTGGCTCTGAACTCCCTTCGACCATCAGATGGTCATATCAGACCATTGCATTCCTCACACCATTATAACCCACACAGAACAATGGATTTACGCTTACCACCCAGATTCACAGCCAGCGCCGGCTAAAGAGGCGGCAAAATATAATGTCTTTGATATCTGATACAAGTACAAGGCCAATGATTTTGAGCTTCTAGACGTCACATAGGTTTGCACGAGTCACCTAACATATGTGTCCCAATTTAATCAGCTTCTAGCAGAAACGTCTTTCCTCAAAGCTAAGAAAGCTGCAGTTTTTTCTATTAAGAAAAGACTTCCGTGCTTAACATTTCTGGACTGAAGGGACCTCGACCTTACAGCTCGATCCCGTATATCCAAAAGGAAAGGGAAAGAGGGGACAATCTGACTCATGGAGTTCGAGTGGATCTGCTTCGCCCCAGTCCCCTAAGGACTCCACTGAGGATAGGTCTTAACCTATGCAAAGAGGAGGGTTATGAGGTCCCTAAACAAAGGAGCAGTGGGATTGGATGCGTGCCCCAAACCTCTATATGTATCTCAAAATATCTGGGCATTTTGTCACAGAGTTTGCTGGGAAACTCCAGTGCTTTCCTGTAAAAGGGATGATACGAACAAGCAGCTCTAAGCATTGACAAATGTATCTTCTTCTGGCCATTTTTATGTGGAAGTGTTTCTGCTGATTAATGACCTTCCTCCTGCTCCAACTTCTGTCCTTTTAGGCTCCAAAGCTAGAGGGCCATACATGGATTTTTCTTTTATTCTGGGAGCAGAGTGAAACCAAATCAGTACCTGAGCCAGTATATGCAGTTGACAGTATCACTCTCATATCAAGCCTGATAACGGAAGAAGCCATTCGGTTGGAAATGATCACTCAGCAGGTCTAAAGTGAAGGCCTGCACTTTGAGTTTATAGTGACACTATATTTTGGTATCATATTAGGCATACCATGTATTGATTAGGTGGAAAGAACAGTACCGTATTTGACTCCATTTTGCATGGTTAACTGTTAATCTAATCTTGGGAGTCTCCTATTGATGTCAAGGTGCCAATACGCCCTCCAAAAGCACTGGGTTAAGCCATTCATGACATAGGAGCACCAGCTGCACCTTTCCTGCCATTTATTAAAAAGTTTTCTAACATCTTTAGTGAACAGAAGGCTGCCACGTTGCCCCTTCATTGATAATATGGTTGCCAAATTGACCTGATCAAGGGAACCCCAATAACATGTGGAAAAGTGTATTTCCTTTGACAAAAGGAGGACCCGGGTCTACAGGGATATTTAGATACATTGCATTGCCTTTGTTTTTCATCTCCAAAAAGGAAGCAGACCTCAGGCGTTGCACTAACCATATTGTGATTCATGAAATAATAGGAAAGCATGAATATCCCATCCCTCTCCCAACCCATCCCTCTCACCTCCATTCTCCGCGATCAATTAAGTCTGCTGTGTTTTATTCTGAATTAGATCTGTGGGGAGCTTACAACTTCGTCCTTAGTTGGCAAGTTCCAGACACATCTTGTACCAGTGCAGAGAATATATACTCATATATTTCCTGAAATATAAAGATCATGTTCACAATCATTACGAGGTTGAGAGTAACCTTGCCGGTAAAACCGGCAAGGCTGTCTCCAAACCGGCAAGAAAATCAGAAACCCGCGAATGGGCAATTAGCAGGGTATTCCAGCCCCGCCGGACCCGGTAATTGCCCTTTCGTGGGTGCCTTTGCCGGTAGGTCCCCATTCCCATTTGAGCCTGATGGGGCGCAATGGGAATGGGGATGCCTGTAGCACCGGCACGGTTCATTACTGTGCCGGTGCTACAGGTTTGCTTGTGCTCGCGCGTGCCTTTCAGGCCTGGCAGAATGAAAGGCACCCACGAGCACAACTCAGAGTTTGTCGGTCCGGATACAACGGTACCGTGCAAGCTTACCGGTACCGTTGTATCCGGACCGCCAACCTCGTAATGAGGCTCAATTTGTTAAGTGTGTTACAACAGCTGAGGACAAATACGTTGTATGCTAAGCCCAAGAAATGATTATTTCACTATGGGACACATAGTTTCTGGGTTTTGTGCTCATTATTATATACTTATATCATCATAATTATATAATAATATAATAATATAACACCACAAGAAGTACAGATGAGCACTGGGAAGGTGTAGCAATGCCACAATGGTCTTCTCTAGTTTATCGGAAGTCCTTACAGGTGTTCCACAGGTTTGATACCTTTTATAGCTTAATTATGGCTTTTCATACATAGCGGCCCTAGTAACACAAATCATTCACCTGGCCACAATGTTCCTTCAAGCTCTTGATGCACACAATCATTTTGGTCACCTAAAGCAAGGCTTTATATCAGCGCTGCCATTACAACACCCCAATCCAGATAACACCTTTATTGTGCAGACCGAGACTACTGCATATGCTTTGGAAGAGGCCCTGTACGGACAAAGTCCCTCTTCTTGTCAATTTCACCCCATAGCATTTTATCCGAAGAAACTCACTCCCACCCAATTAAACTACACAGTGGCGGAGAAAGAAGTCTTAGCAAAGACTTTCAAAAAAGGCGCCACCATTTATGGCGAACAAAACATCTGTTCAAAGTTTATACTGACCACAGCAATTTACAAGCATTGGGATCCAGGAAATGCACAAATGCCAGACAGGCTTGCTGGCATTTGCTCTTCTCGTTATTCAGTTCTGCTTTAACATTTCACACTGACTGTAGCCCGCCGTGGTAGGGATGCTTTATCCTGTGTGCTGGCTGAAGACAGTGCCAAAGTTGAATCTGATGGATGTATGATGCCTTCAAGTTACATCATATGCGTGCAACTGCGCATACATTGGAACGTTATGTATTGGCTTGTCCAGTATGTGGACATTGCAAAACAACCAGTAGTAGGCTTGTCAGATACTGAAAACTATGCTGATGCCGCATAACCTTTGGATCATGAGCTCCACAGACTTCATAGTGGCCCTACCCAAGTTCAACGTTAAGGCACTGGGTGGTAGTAGATACCGTCTTGGAAATAGGGGTGTTGCACCCCTTTTCGGGTCTTCCATCTGCACCCTTTTTCAGAGATTTGTTTTTTCAACATATGTTTAGATTTCCGGATTTTCCTATGATGGTTCAGTCACACCAAGGGTCTCAATTTGCGTCACATTTTTGGCAAGCACTGGCGTGGTTGCTGTTCAGGGTGTGGGTAGCCAGTGTTTGGGCTCGCATCTTTTAACAGTAGCAGAGTACTTAGTTGAGATCTGTGCATCCATTGGGATTAGTTTATGATCAGGTGTTGTTGAAAATGCCAGGTTTTGAGAGATTTGTGAAATTGAAGAAATGTGGGGACCTTCTGAGCCGATACCGGATCGAGTTCCAGAGGGTGGGTGCATGACAAGAGAAGGAATATTTGCTAGTCCTCTTTTTGCGGACTAGTTGTGATTCATGCTGGTTGGTTGATTTGCTGGGCAAGGAGCATGTGCCAACAGATCCAGAATATGGATATCTCGTTATCATTTTTATATATTGTTGAATTTACTTACAATAACTTTCCACACGTAGCAAGAGGAGTGTATCCATTCTATGCAGTATGTGGTCAACACCCATGTGTGATACCCATAGCCTTATCTATGCCCACACTCTACACCTGCAGCAAATATTTGCATTCACCTTCTCCAAGTAGTGCAGGGTTCCATCGTACAAAAGATGCAATCTGCCAAGGACCGAAATAAGGATATGCAGTCAGACACCGCAGGGCAGCCCCATGTTATCATATCTGGGAACAGGTCTGGCTCTCAACACCGCATTTACATTTTCCAGGTCCCCGTAAATTGGTCCCTAAGTTTGTAAAGCCATTTAAGCATTCCTTGGGTACTAAAAGTAAATCCAGTAGATGCCAAATTAACACTCAAGTTGGAAGATCCATTCTGCATTCCTTAAAGTTTAACATCCATCTACCAAGCACCTCCTCCCTCTTGCTGCTATTTGTGTACAGGATAACAAGAAATAGGAAGTTGCCCATATTCTCAACTCCTATCTCTCAAAAGGGAGCCATTTTAGTTGATTGATTGGAAAGCCATTGGACCAGAGGACGGATCTTGTGAACCATCTACCAATACTCATCCTCCTAGTTTAGTTGCTAATTTCCATTGAGTGCAGCCGGATCGCCCGCGCAGGGGGTGACACCATCATGCATCTACATACCTCATGGTATTCAATATCTGTGCTGAAGCTTTGGCTCCTTCCATGCAGGCTTGTGTCTGGCCCCTGTTTTCTGAGATCACAAGTCCCAGCAGTTGGGCATCCTGGTGAACAGGCGCATCATCATTAACACGTTTATGCTTGCACAAGTAGGGGCTGGCATTTTTCCAGTTTGTGGTAGGAAGAGGAGCTTCCGATCCCACTGACAATCTCCTAAATGAGCTTGCACCTACTCTGAGTAGTGTTGGTTCTTGGATTCTTGCTTTCTAGCGCATTGACTCCCTTTTTCTAACCACACTTGTCTACCACTTCGTCCTTGACATGGAGATTTTGGCAACTGTTTAAACAACCAAATTCAGCATTCCCTCTTGCTTTGAATTTGTAATTCCCTAACCATGCTAATTGTACTCACGCTTTGGCTACGGGGTGTTTGACGGGAGCATAGCAGAGCTACTGTTAATGTTGTATTGTGGGTATTACTGCGACCATCAAATATATCTGCTGCCGCCACTTTTCCTGCATCCTTTGAACAGAACTTCTTATCCCTCCTTTGCCACTGGCACTCTCCCAGTCCTATTGGCATCACTGCCACCTTAAAGCTTCTTGGAACGGTTGTCCCTTTGATTTACAGCAGTTTGACAGTCAGACCTATGCATTTCTCATTTCAGTATCGACCGCAGTACGTTAGGGTGGGCACCCTTGCCCCATGAACTCAGGCTTAATGCCAGGTGGGTTTAATGATTAGGTTCACAGACATCCAACATCTCCCTCTAAGGAGAATGTGATCTTTGGGGGATTTCTTAAAGGGTGTACTGTAAAGATGCATATCGGTTGTCCTTCCACAGTCTGATGACTGTCGCCAGACAGCAGATATTGAAATCTTGCCTTGCCAGTAATCCCCTACTTTTACCCTTTGATGGGATGCACCAAAAAATATTATGAATCCGGAAATAGAGATATGAAAGTGTGGATCCAATGCCAAATAGTGAACTTTCAATATGCATGATTGATTTTCTTCTTGGATAACTATAGAGTCCTTGACCCTATTCTGTCGTAAAGAAATACAAATGGCAGGTAGGGAACTTGGACCTACTGATATAAATCAACATAGTGATGATAGTTTGATGTAGAGTGTGTTAATAAAAGAGGAAATTCTCTAAATTCTACTAAAAATGTAAGTACCCTTTGATCCAATGCGCTCCACATGTTGTGTCCCACGTCAAAAAGAGGAGTGCAAATCGATCAAGTCTTCGTTGAATGTCACGACCATCAACCTTTTAAGATGGGGCAAATGCAATCCGCGGGGGAAGAAAATAAAAAGAGGATGTAGTACAAATGAAGGCGTTTTTTAGTCAAGTATTGTTGTATTGTTGCTTTTATTTGCTTACACATTTTCTTGTCCCTTCCAGTGGTGTCAAAGGTCACATGCCATCGCTCCCTGCAGTGTCATGTGCAAAGGGTCATGCCACATCTCTTACTGTACTATTATTGGTGCCAAAGATCAGTTGACATCACTTCTTGATGCAATATAGCAACCTGTGATACCTTTGAATTTGGCTTCCGGGCACATTGGTTGACTAAAGGTTCCAACCTGGCTCCACATCAGAAAGAGTTGGATGTGCCTCGCATACAGCCATCTGTGCAAGGAGAACGGCTCAGGATACTGTGTAACTATAAGACACCCTAAACCTGCGATGCATACCGTCCTTTAGGGATGGAGACACAATGTGCCTCCCTGTTGAGGACTTAGATGACAGCTCATTAGGGAAGAGGTACCTTGTCCAGTCAAGATGAATGCAAAAATTCAGGGGCAACTTGCCTGAGGTACGGTTTCGACTTTTGACCACACAGTCCCCATTTTGGCAGTTGATGTAAATAAGGCACATTGAGATAAAGTACTTGTGTCCTAATCACACAATTTGGTAAATTGAGGAAGCCAGGATTTGATGGATGGATAAAGATTTTATAACTAGCAATTTAGCCTTGAGAGAACATCTCCTGTAACCTCTGGATTTAGACCGATTTAAAATCCTTCAATGGTGCAGAAAAGAGCAATGCAATCCACTTATCTCTGGGTACCTAGATGGGAGAGAGCAATTTAGTGCCCATAAAGAACTTTGCAATGTACTTTCCTAGGCAGACCTTGAAGTGCACCAATATATTATACTAATGACAAAAGATAATAACAAATGCAAGAACGTAAAGACACTGTTTATGCATAATCTCTTCAAATTCACCCTTAGCATCTATTTGAAAAGTTAACAACCTTGGTGAAATAGACCGTACTGCTGTTTATCAATGGAGGTGTTAATCTAGTTAATTAGCAAAACAATGATCCATTCTCATGTTACAGCTGGTAAATCTGTGAAGTTTATCAGAGGTGAGTCATTTGTTGACCAGTTTACACATAGATGTGTTCAGCACTGCAGCCGGCGTCTATTGTGTATTTGAATGTATTTATTCATGTATACAGGTGGAAGAATGCTCTTTTGATCACAAAAGAAAGTACAGTAGATAGTAAATCAGATTTTTTTTTGATAACATATTTTATTGTATTTTCGTCCTACAACACAATGACGTTTAACTCACAAACATATAACTTTGCATACGTGTGGTAGAGCTGTTTGAGGTACTGCTGCATATATGTGCACCAATCTCGGAGCACCAGTGAGGGTAGAAATGCAGGAAACATTAAACACATCAAATATCAATTGACACTTTCACATTTGGTTCATTAGGGTGGTGAGAGGTATTATTGACATAATTGTTAAGCCCCGGGGCGGCGATAGTGCTGTTCATCAGGCTGCATTAGTTCAGTGTATATGCGTTTCACAATGTTAGTTCCCATTTCCCCCAGATTTTGTCTGCTTTGCTTGGGCAACCTCTTGCTTGGTAAACACGATGTTCCATTAGGATAATTGCGTCTATGTCCGATATCCATTGATCATATTGTGGAGTGACTTCTGAGCCCCATAGCTGCGCACTGTTTCTTTTAGCTATTCCTGTGGACGTTGAGAGTAAAAGCTTTTCAAAGCGCGATAGGTCCTGTTCTGCATCAATACCCAGGAGAAGGAGTTGGGGGTCAGTTGGGATTGGGTGGCCTAAGACCTTGGAGAGTCTTTCGCAACATCTTCGCCAGAAGTGTTGTATACGTGTGCATTGCCATAGGATGTGATAGAATGTCCCTTCCTCCCGCTTGCAACGTAAGCATTTTGGGTCAGATGTTTTGCCCCATTTGTATAGTGCCACTTAAGGGTAGTAAATTCTGTGAAGTATTTTCAGCTGAATGAGCCTGATTCTCGCCGTGATTGCTGTATCCATGGGATACATCAGGGTCTCAATCCAGTCTTCAGGTAGAATCGGGCCCACATCCCCTTCCCATTTCAATTTCAGGCTCGTCAGTTCTTTGTTGGCAAACGAGGAGATAGCATTATACATGGTGGATGTGATCTTGCTTTTCACACTGTCAATGACTATATTTCTTTCTATGGGCGTGCACTCCGGCATTTCCAGCAGGAGGGCTCTCTGTTCCGTGAGTGCATGATGTAGTTGGTTATAGTGGTCATTTTCAGCGACAGGGAGACTGTATGTAGTTGAGAGCTCTGCAAATGGGGTAATTTGGTTATTTGCATATATTTGCTGGATGGTATGAATACCAGCTGCAGCCCAAGTTGGCCATTCAGGGAGATTGCCGAGACCCTCAAGATGGGCGTTATTCCAGATAGGTTGGACTGGGGTGAGTGTGTTGTCCCAACCTATGTGCTTATGAGCTTCTTTCCATATTAGGGCTGTATGTGATGTAATCGTGCCTCCGGGGTGGCGGTTCACTCTGTTGTATAGGCTTTCAATCGGGGTCATGTCATGTCAGGCAGCAATTTCAGCCTGTATGTGGGGAAGTGTCGCGTACCCATGCAGGATGTCATTAATAGTCGCCATTTGGGTCGCCCAGTGATAGACCTGAATGTTCGGTAGCCCTATCCCCCCTCCCAGACTGAGCGTTGGAGGGTTTTGAGCGCTATCCTCGGATGTTTCCCTCCCCATAGGAGCTTACGTGTTGTTCTATCTATTAAGCAGAACTCTGCAGAGGGAATACTGAGAGTGGCGTTCTGGAGGACATAGAGGAATCGGGGCAGGGCCAGCATCTTGAAGGGTGCTGCTCTGCCCAACAGTGTTAGCGGCAGAGATGTCCAGTGTGCTACGTCTTGGGCGTATCTTTTGATCAGTGGATGCAGGTTTTGGGTTACATACCTGTCCAATTTATTCTCAATTAGGATGCCGAGATATCGGAACTGTGTGGATTCTATACGATATGGGGAGCCGAGTGGTGGGATGCAGTCTACCCCTTTGACTGTGAAGAGCACTGACTTCAACCAGTTCACCCTTAGTCCACTAAAGACTCCGTAGTCTATCAGTATTTGAGTTACTATAGGGCAGGAGACAGCCGGGTCTCCCAGATACACTAGGAGGTCGTCGGCATACAAGGATACCTTGTCTTCCCAGTCTGAGTTCCACCGGAAACCACTCCATGTGATCGAGCCCCGCAGGGTGACTGCTAGCGGTTCTATAATTAATGCAAACAGCATAGCCGAAAGTGGGCAGCCCTGCCTGGTACCCTTTCCCAGTTGGAATTGGTGCGAAGGCCAACCCTTCACCCTTACCTCTGACGTTGGGCAGTTATAGAGGGGCTGGACCCATTTTATAAAGCACTCACCAAATTGCATCTTCCGCATGATTGCCCATGGGGCCTCCCAGTAAACTGAATCAAAGGCCTTCTCGAAATCTATGGCCAGTAGTGCTAGTGATTGTTGTAATACAGGTGCTCTCTCTAGTGACAGATGGAGCCTACGAATATTCATTCTCGTTGACCTTTGGGGCATGAAGCCGCATTGGTCCGGATGTACCAGTGTTGTAATGACCATTTGGAGTCTATTGGCTAGTACTTTAGGAAGTATTTTGGCTTCACTGTTAATTAGGGATATGGGCATATACAAGCTGCACTCATCTGGGGGTTTGCCGTCTTTGGGGATCACTATTATGGCGGCCTTACGGAGGTCTGGTGGGAGCCTACCCTTTGTTAGGGAGTGTTCGAACATGTTGAGAAGCTGGGTGGATATGTCTAGGTGGTTCAGTTTTTTCCAGATGTTGATTGGGAACCCATTGGGTCCTGGAGTTTTGCCTGTTTGAAGTTGGGAGATGGTCGCTGATATTTCGTCCACTGTTATTTTGCTATCTAGCATAGTGACCTGTTCTGTGGTGAGTGTTGGGAGAACAGTGCTGTCAATCATGGCGGAGGCTGGCGTGGCAGTTGGGGGTTTGTAGAGATCTACGTAGAAATCCGCAAATCGTTCTGCAATTTCCACATCGGTGGAGACTAGCTCTGCATGTGTTGTCTTAATACATCTCACCTTCCTTTGCCCCTCTTCTCGTCTCTCCAGCCATGCAAGCATCTTCTTTGATGGGATGTAGTGAGCTTCTTACAATGGGGTGACTGTGAGGAACATTCTGACCAGGTTGTGTAGGGTAGTACATGGAACAGTCACCTTGGACAATACATAAGTGGACATACATAGATTAAGGACCACCAACTTTGGACATTTTTAAGTGCAGGTAGGCGGTACGGTCAGATTTGCTCCAGATGTGACCACGATGGGTGAAGTGCTAGAGTGGAGGCAGAGGAAGTGAAGGTCATCGGCAGGTTAGGGGTGAGGGAAAGGTTTTAGCAGGAAGGTGAGAGGTAGTTTAAGAGGTTAACTCAGAGGCAAGGAGGTAGACTTTTAGTTTGGTTTTGAACAAATCAGTGTGGACTGTTCTCGGATGTCCAGGGGAAGAGAATTCCATGCAAGTGGAGCAAGAAAAGAGAAGGAGCGGAAGCGAGAGGAATCCCACAGGAAGGGCGAAGAGCCACAAGGGTAGTCGAGGAGGCAGAGCAGAGATTATGAGAAGGTTTGTAGAGTTGGATATAGGAGGATAGATACATGGATAGATTTGTGAAAAAGCAGAAGACATTTAAATCTGGTCTATTTTGCATCATCAGACATCTAGCCTGGTGACGGTCCGAGGAAGTAGGTGTGAAGTGAGGGAGTTCAAAGAGAGTCCTGGTAGTGAAATCCATAATCTTGTCGAGAGGACATAGAGCATAGTTGGGGAGACTAAGAAGATGCTGGCACGATAGCCCAGTTTGGAGAAGACAAGAGTGGTTAAGAGGTGCTTGGCTGTGTTGAAAGGAAGAGGGTGCCTGATTTTCCTAATATATACGAGGTTGAGGCGAGCTGCTGTTCCAGTTTTGGAGATGAAAGTAGAGAAGGCATGAAAAGGGTCATAGATAAAGCTGAGGTTTCTAGTTGAAAAAGAGTAGGGGAGAGTGTCACATGGGCACTGGATAGGCAGAGGAAGATATGAGAGAGAGCTTTTGGCAGGGAAGAACAGCACCTCTGTTTTGAAGAGTTTATTATCAGAGTGTGCAAAGCCATCAAATATTTAATTACAGAGAAACAGTTGGAAATTTTGATCAAGAGATCAGAGGAGAGTTCAGAAAAAGAGAAGAAGATTTGGGTGTTGTCTGCGAAGAGTTGGTATGAGAACCCAATTGAGGAAATTAGCGCACCAAGAGCAGAGGTGTAGAGTGTAAAGAGGAGCAGACCCAAGACATAGCCTTGTGGGACTCCAACAGTTAGAGGAGTAAGTTGAGAGGTGTGGTTGCTCCAAGAGACAGAGAATTAGTGAGATGCAAGGTAAGATTTGATCCAGACAAGTTCTGGTTCGCAAATCCCAAGAAGAAAGTTAATCAGAGGGATCGACAGTGTCAAACGGAGCAGACAGGTCAAGGATAATTAGGATAGAGGATAGTATCTTTGCAATGCTGATTTTCTAAATAAGTACATTCTACGCAGATATGAAACCACCGTTCAATCCTACTTGAATTATTACAAAATCAACAAAATGACATATTCTACTTGGTCTTGAAATGATATTCTAAATTTCTCTTGCTGCTAATAGGTTCAATCTAAACCTGAAGAATTGATTTCTCTCAGTGAAGCCGGGGAATTTTATTAAATACTGAAGGAGTTTGTTTACCTTTTTCTCTTCCCTGGCAACATCTCTAAATATTGTGTACTTCTTGAATGAATCTCTTACAGTAACCCAATCAAATTACGAGAGCTTTTTTGTGTGTGTGTTTGATTGGTAATTAATAACTCTATAGTCATACCAGCAGCCTCCACTAGCATTTCCTAATCATGGATACATTCATTGAGGGTCCTAGATTACTTTTGATCTGCTTCCTGTGTCAATGCCTTATAAAGTGAAGCTTTTACAGCATTCAGTATATTAGGAAGGATCTGTAGCCCTTTCCATCTATTGATGTATGTCCATTAAAGAAAGCTCAGTTTGTTTCTGAATATTTTGACTGGTACACAATTAGGATGGAATAATACTTGTGTGATAGCATCCCTCTAAGAAATGTAATTTCTGTGTAAAATGGGCACCTGCCATCTCTAACCCATAGGCAATCGCTGGCATGACTTTTCTCTTTGTAAAGTGTGATGTAAGGAAGCAGTGAGAACTTTCCTAATTTCATGTTAAGTCGTTTTATTTGGACTTCAAACTTTATCACTTTGGCTTGTATCCTTGAAATTCCACTTTAATAGTCAAATGATTATAAACTGATGTACCGAAGTATGTCAGGGTTCCAACGTGGCTCAATCTGTAATTATCGATAAACCAGATACATAAATCCGGTTTTCCTGTTCTATTCACTATCACATTGGATTTTTCTGTTTATTTCGAACATATTACTCACTGCATATTCCTGAAATTCTTTTATTGCCCTGTGTAGTCTAATTGGGGTATGATACAAGTTCATTATTTCATCCGCATAGGATATCCATGGTATTTTAATGCAACCTATACTGGGTGGGAATGTTCCACAGTCCTCTAAATCTATATCCACATCCCACAGGAACTAATTGAATTAACCGGGCGCTCATACGCCTCCCAGTCCAAGACCACATGCGGTGGGAGTTAGATATGAAAGTATCACTTTCATAGAATAAATGCTAGTGCCTGTACAAATACTTGTAGAAGTAGTTTGACTTAATCATTTCTGTGGGCATAACCCTTCATTCAGAAGTCATACTAGGTATTAAGTGTTAGCTTAGCTTCATTTGTTCTGCAAAGTAGAGACATGCATGTGCTTAGACACAACGTACATGATATATCGCAACACCACATGTACTAAAATATTAATTAAAAAAATGACCATGAAAATAAGTGCTCTGTGCATTTAAAAGTAATTAGCCATCTCTAACATTTGTCATAGAACAAAGCAAAAGTATTTCTATTCTAATGATGTCACCCGTCTGTGCATCTGATTGTAACCTCCTGCCTGCCCATATTTCTCTGCTCATTTCCTTTTGTGTGTTCTACAGTCTGTTCCCGGAATACCACCCAGTGGAATTACCCTTAATGCCACTTGGTCTGGCGGTATTACCACCAGATTACAAGCGGCAGTGGCAGAGTTAATACCCATTTTTTGAGAGTCCACTGAATGCAATTGGGCATTTTTGGTGGAATTCCAGCCTGATGCTGCAGGTAAATCCCCACTGCAGAGCCATACTTGTATGGCGGTGAGGGAAAAGTGGTGGTAATTCCGTTACCACCAATGTCTTCCCACACTTCCATACTTGTAATGAGCCCCAGTGTGTTATCAGCCCCACTGCTCTTATTTTGATGGGTATTAATAATGCTATACTGTATGAAATAACTCAGATTCAGCTTCTCCACCTTGGCCCAATTTCAAATAGGTTTGTTTTGCATATCATATTTTGTACTGAGAGGCCTCTTCCCGCGACTCCTGGCTATGGCCAGGAAATCGTTGGTATGTTGAAATATATACTATTTCCAGGTGGCAATATGCTATGTGGATGTGAATTTTTCATCATTTCTGGATTCAAGTAAGAGCCTTCTGCCCGCCATGCTGATTTTGACTTCATCTAGCCAGTGCCATCTTAACCACTTTTGGGGCCATGGGCACAGAAATCTTTGGGGCCGCTCCACCAAACAAAAGGAATTAAGTGATCAAGAATAGCTGGTCGCAACCCTGACCCCCTTGTCGCGATCACAACCGATTGGCTGATATGCTGCCTTGCAGCATTCAAAATAAGCATGTTTACTCCCTTTATGTCCCTGTACCCTCTTAGTTTTTGCTCTAATCAGAATGATAAACTAGTAGCATTTGAAGGTCAACATTAGCAGTCTACGACGAGGTTATTTCAGTTTTAGTATAGATACAGGATACTATTCTTCAAAAGCATTCACGAAGGTATACACCCTGTAGTATTAATGCAGGACCGTATGTAAAAGGTCCCTGTAACCCAGAATAGGCAGAGACCTCACATTAGCTTCCTCACAGAATGCAACAGGGCTCATGCATGGATAGAGGACACCAATTGGAAGGAAGGAGAAAGCTATATATACCATAGCGTGGATAGTGGATGCAGATTAGAAGTTACCAGGAAGGTATCTGTATCCAGACAGACTGAGATAAGAAATGAAATATGGTCTTTAAATGCTGGTTCCCTTGGAGATCAAGGGAACAAGTGCCTGTGGTGTGAAATATATCAATGCTCACTATTCTAATGGAAGCAACACCATAGTGAAACCATGAATGAGGCTTTTATGAAGATCATACCCAGAGAAGGAAATCACTCTGAAGGGCTGACAATTCTGAAAGGCTTATGGACTGGCAATTTTGAGAGTTTATGCAATACAAGATAAAATTAGATGCCCAGGATCCCACATTGGTTAAGGGGTGGATGTGTGCCAACTCTGCAATGTCTACATTTGAACACTTTCTTTTCTAGTTCTTATAATGAACTAAAACAATCTCATTTTATAAAACTGGCCTGGAAAGTACACAAATCACATAACCAAACATGACCCATTTAAAAAATAAAATATTATAGAAGGGTGTTATGCAAAATGGGAAGGATTCTAGATTAATTCTCTCCATCATCAAGGGAAGTATATAAGCACCAGCATACCAATCTATGTTAACGAACACATTTAATCTGGGTTTTTCTTTTGTATTTAAAAGCTTTAAATACTTCCAAAACAATGGCTTGTGACATTGTCATTTATAAACGTGCATAAAAACCTTTGACTGTTACAAAAAAGCAAACCGTTTTTTTGTGTCAAACTAGCAGGCCTTAAAATATGCTTGCCCGAGGCCTGCAACATCTGGTCCGCTCTCCTCTGTCAACCACCCCCTGCAGTCAAAAGTCCTACATAAGAAGATCAACTAATGGCTAAATAATACCACTGCATGCACGAAGACAAACCTCACAGAAGACAGCACAGTAATGTAAGAGATATTAGATTATTTGACCAGGATCACTGTGTAGTCTGCTGACAAAGCCAGGATACAAGCATGAATGCGTTTGTTCCACAGTCTTGAATTTAGAAACTTATTCACCTCCTGGACTAACAGTCTTTGCTCATCATTGGTGGTGATTGCCTAGGTTTTAGAACACCTGATCTGAACAAACCAATGTCTAGACCTTCACCATACAGATGATATGTTAGTTTCTATGGCAACCCCTATCTGGTGCAGGTACATTGCTGATAATAGCACCTGTTGTGCTATAAAACCAGGTACATATGCAGGCAGGTTTATAAACTTCAAACATAGGAAAGGCTCTGCCAGCTTTGCTGGAATGTGCTATTTGAATCTTGCATATCAACACATATCTCTGTAATGAGTGCTTAACACACTGAGCTAACTACTAAATGATTGTGGTAATCAATTAATCAGTATGCATTTCAACTTTAGCTATTGCACACGATCAACATACTTCCCACAGGAAGCAAAGCATGCTACAGAGTTGTGCCGTTAGGAACCCACAATGTATCTATACCACAGTGAACACAGAAGGCATGAAATGATCAAGACAGAATTGACTTGTCAAAAGAGACAGGCAAAGGGTTTAGGACCTCAGCAGCAGGCCATAAAATATCCTGACATATGCTATTTAAGTCTGGTGAACAATGGAATCTTACGTCTTCGATCAGGCAGTTTTGTGGGGGCCCCCCCTCCAAGGTGGGGGCCCTGGGCAAGTGCCCCTTTTGCCCTCCCATAAAAACGTCTCTGCATCTAGCAATAGTGATGTGTGAAACATGCGCAATCGTTCTCAATTGCCTTTGAGTCAAATCCAGCTTTGCTTTGGCAAGCGAATGCGTTGCCCTTGGGGGTTTTCATAAGACTTTTTTTTATTTATTTTTAGCTGTCTGGCCCTCGTGGCATCTTTGGATGTATTTTGGATTAATTCCAAACAGTAGCTGTGATGAGAAGCCGCGTGCTATGATATGGTTTATTAACCTTTTAGCAATCTACATTTTACACAGTCACAATGTGTGCTGTGCAGTGATTCCTTAATGTGTTAGTGTCGTCCTCCTTTGTCTGAATGCATGATAAATGTGACACCATTTGTAATATTTTAAAGCACAGTATCATGCACAGTTCAGATCCATAACAGATTGTGACACTCACCTAGCCCAAGGTGACAAGCCCCACTTGTTAGATTACGAGGCCTGGCACAATGATGCTTGGGAGACTTGCCGCTTAGAGGTTTCAATGGATGGATTGCTGTGCTTGGGGGCTAAAGAACCATTTTGATTGTATTGTGGTTGCATTCATTCTGCATGGCTCAGAACTTTGATCAGTTCATTGTGGATTAGTCACCGAGAGGGCAGCAACTGAGCGAGGTAACTCCTGGCACTTGGAATAGGAACAAAACGTTATTCCCCACTTTTGCCGAATTGTTTTCGGCGAACGTTTTACCACTTTTTTAACCTCAAACATACTGAAAATAAGTTTGGGTAAGTGTTATGGCCCTTGTGCCTGGGCCATGCAATATGTATATGGACAGAACGGCGCTCGGGAAGGGTCTGATTTAAGCCCAGGAATTAAACGAAGCCAAGTGTATTTTCAACCTTCTTTATTCTCCTTCCTCAGTCTTCTGATTCACAAGCTCTAGTAGACCCTCCTCTACCCCCCTTCTCCCTGTGCTGCCTCCTTCTGTCTGATCCTTAAGGTCGTCTCTCCCTTAAGGTAGTACTCTGCCATTCCATCTAGAACATCTACCCCTCCTTGACATCCTTTGTGGGGTTGATAGTTCTTTTCACAGTCTCTGGGGAACTCATCTGTGTTCTTCTCGGTCTTCCACTTGTTAGTTCTTCTTCATCTCCTCTTCTCCCCTGAGACCACTGTGTCGATTCATGACCACTTTCATAAGTATGGCATTCAGTCAGAGTCCCTTCTGCCAACCACCCAACTTCTCGTGGCCAGTTGTGATGTCCTGAGTTTGAAGAGGTCAGGGCGCAAAGCTCTGGTTTCTTCTCTTAATCTTTGGTTCCATTCTCAATGATGGGCCCTTGCTCCTTGTTCTCCCTTGAAGTGTTGGCCCCTTTCTCTTTCAACTGTTTCTTAGTTGAGACCACTGTTTCTATGTTCTTCTAAATTCTCATGTGTCCCTTATTATTTCCTATCCCCTGTTGCCTATACACATTCTCTACTACTACTCCTTTCTTCAGGGCACTGGATCTCTCCCCTTCTCCCCTGGCTACTGTATATATTTCAGCCAGCCATAGTTCTTCTGCTACTGTGACCCTTCTTCTCTTGCCATGTGACACTCCTCCGCGCGTAATAGCGTTCCGCATCCTTGAAGACAGCAAATCATCCTTTTTATTTCACCCTGTTTTAGTCCCTCTTCACTGATCTTCAAGTTTTCATCTGCTTCTTGGATCTTCTCTCCTTCTTTTCTGTCACATTTTTTGTCTGGTGCTCTTACTTTGCTGTCTTTGATATGGACTCTTCTTTCTGTTTCTTCTACTTTATTCATAGCGGCGCCTTGTTCCGCCAGATCCTGAGGCCTACTTTTATTGCGCTTCTGCCCTATTTTGTTTCTCTGCCTTCTGCTCCAGCTGTTGTTTGGACACCACTCTTTCAGTCATCTTACTGTGCTCACTTTGCGCTTTCCACCAATGTGACTTCAAGTAGTCTATATGAATGCGGTTGGCTTCACTTTGGAAGGTGTTTTGTTCCTCCACTCTGTATTTGATCTTATCTTTTGATTCCCAATGGTTTCCATGGATATGCAGCAAATCTGTGTCACAGTCACCCCTGTGTGCTATGGTTCCTACTTGTCCCGTCTTATCGAGATCTATGTCATTGTGAGGAAATCCTTGTTCGTCAGTATCCTCCAAGTAGAAGGGGACATTAAGATAAAGTCTGTACAACACGACTCAAATGGAGATGCCTCTTCACCAGCGAGTTCAGATGCACCTGGTCCTCTGGGTTATAATCCCTACATCCTTCCCCCGAGGGCATCGACCCTTCGTTGGTATTTTTCATGGAAGCCGGGCCCTCCAGGGTGTACAGCAGTGTTCCTCCTGCCACTTGCAATCTAGTTTCCTTAAGCTTTTTAATGAGGTCCAACTCTTCTACCGTATAATCATAGGATCCATTTGTCACTGGCAGCATCTCCTTTTCTAAATGTGTAATGAGAGCAGTTTCCTTTGAGATATACTTCGAGGGGCTAGTTTCAGACCGAAATTGCTCATCTTTCATACTTAGGACTGGTCTGACCGTCTCTGTCGTGGGGCCATTTTCTGATGACGATCTCTGTTCTCCACTATATACGGCAGGGGTAATGCTCCCCGTGTTCAGGTGGGACTCTTTCTTTGGCAATGATAGTTCCTCTCTCCGAGTGCAGTCCCTGGGGGGTGTTCTATGTGTGCACAATGCATACATCCATTTTCTCATGGCATTATCTCTTCCTTGTGCTGTTTGGGGTGTACCTGCTCCCCATAGCATCTCGTTCTGCTTCTATGATCAGCCAGTGAACGGATTTCCTAGGAATGTCACCAGGATCACTCTCCCTCCTAGTGTAACATTGGGATTCATTTGTTCCGTAAGCTTTTTTTATGGGAGCAGGATTTCCTGGTAAGCAGATATTTGGACCCCACCCTGTCAGCTGAGCTACTCCTACCTGAGGGTGCTCATTGAAGGGAAACTTCTGCTTGGTGAAACACAGCCATTCGTGTTCTTTTTGACCTTGTTCCACCGCACCATGTTTAACAGGAGGCAGATATCCTTGGCTGCTGACGTGCGCCCTGTCCCACAGTGTTCTCTGTGTCCGGCCCTGTTGTCTTGTTCTATTTCCAACCATCCTTTCCTCCTGTTTCATCTCTTTCAGTTCCTGTGATACTTGTTTGTGTTGATCCTTTGCCCCTTCATTGCCATCCCTGGCAGTCACCCTGCTTGTCTCCCCTGTTTTACTTTCCGCAATGAAAGGTGATCTGGCACGTCTCTTTGTGCCACACCCACGAGTTTCCGGCTTCTTTGTCACAGGAGCAGGTGTACCTCTTTTTTACATGTTTGTACTGTATCTTGTGCTCAACGTTCATTTTGTCATTCTCTTGACCATTTCTTTCTCTTTTCCTTTCGTATTCGGGGGTTCCCTGTATTCTCGGCGGCCCAATACCCTGTGGAGTTGGGGGCTCTTCACATGGTAGCACACCTATCCCCTCAAGGTAGGGGCTCCTCTCTTGTAATCATTCTCCTACTTTTGCAAGCACTCATTGTGGGTATTGTTTCCTTGATTTGTCTCTGATCTGGTGCCTTCATTTTCAGCTTAGCAGGGGAGGTTAGTCCTATTGTTTGCGGGCGAACAGTGAGTTGGAATCTTCTCTTCACCCTCTCGATATTGGTTTTAGGCATGTGTGTTCTTCTCCTTTTCTTGGTGGAACAGCGGACAGTTTTTCGGTTTGGCGGAACGCAAGAGCGGTCTTACTGCTGTGTGCGCTTCAGTTAGCATTCTGGGTGAGCCAGAGACTGCAAAGTAGTATTGGGGGCTTCATGCTGTCGGATTACTGGTGCCATCAGCAGAGTTGGTAAGAGTGTGAGCGATGACTATTTTCCTCCGTTCTCTCTGGGCACTGGACAGGTGCGGAGCAGCAGGCGGCGGATATATTTCTTGGAGTGCAGTCTGATGAACGCAGTTGTGCTTCTTGTGGGCAGGGGTGGGTGTATTGAGGTGCGGCCACTGCCCTGTCAAACCATTGATCTATGGGCCGCTGGATATCCTAGAGTGGCGGTGGTGGCACAGATGGCTCGAAGTGGAATGTGGTGCACAGCCTTTCCTTATTTCTTAAGGTGGAATGACCTTTCCTTTCTTTTCTGGATGCTGGGATCGGCGGAGTGCAGAATGCCCTTTTTTCCGACTTTTCTTGACGCCAGGATAGGCGGACGGTGGAATACCCTCTTTCTTCTCTGTACGTCGGGATCGTCAGAGGGCACAATACCCTTTTCCTTTTATCTTGCGTGGAGCCCGGGATCAGTGGAGGGTACAACACCCTTTTCTTTCTATCTTTCCTGGATGCCTTCATAAGTGGATGGTGGAATACCCTTTTCTCCTCCCCTTCTTGGAGTTTGCTGGATGCTCTTGATGTAGCGTAGTCGCCCATGGGGTTTCGATTCTCCTCGTCCCCATTTGTTATGCCACTTTTGTCTGGGCCATGCAATATGTATGTGGACAGAGCAAAGCTAGGGGAATGGGTCTGATTTAAGCCAAAGAATGAAATGGAGCCAAGTGTACTTTCATCCTTCTTTGTTCTCCTTCCTCATTCTTCTGATTCCCGGGCTCTAGTAGACCCTCCTCTTCCTCCCATGTCCCTGTGTGGCCTCCTTCTGTCTGATCCTTAAGGTCGTCTCTCCCTTAAGGTAGACCTCTGCCATTCCACCTACAACAGTACGGTATATAGAAAGGTGGGGAGTGGAACGGGTGGGTCCCCAAGATCTTACCCCACTTTTTACGGTAAAAAGGTTGTAAAATCGGCAAAAAAGTGTCATTTGGCATCAACAATCAAACAGCAAATCATCATAGATCCAGATAAAAGAATATGTGGTGGCATATGAAGGGTGGTGCTTGGCTTTAATAGGCATACAGGAAGTATATACTTTCACAATGTTCACAATTGATCCTCATTTGGAGGGTCTGACCAACATTTCACGCTCATATTCTGTCTGAAAATGACAATTTCCAGCTTCCCATTTTCAAAGCCAATCCACAAGATCATTAGGTTTCGAGTGAGAGGTAAAGCTGGGCCAGCATTTCAATGCCAGAAGAATCTCATCTCCACTTTGAAATGTTGAGAGTGATGCATGAGTGGCAAATGAACATCCCACCACGGTTATCCCCCCAATACTCCAAACAATATGCCTAACCAACTTGAATACAGTTCCACCCCCACCTTATGGACCCTTAGATCACCCACTCCCAGACATGTCCGTGAATGTTACTCTCATTTGGACGGTCTGACGAGCATTCATTGTTCATTTTCCATCTATAAATTAACATTTTCCTCCCTGCAATTCTCCGAGATAATCCTCTAGCAGCCAGCCCAATGCTTTCCCTGGAATGCTGAAGTTGGATCAGCATGTTGGTTCAAGAGCACACACCAACCTGGCTACGGTCTGATCTCTACCCTTACTTTCTGATTGAACCCTAAACTCACCCACTCCAGGAACTCATCCTATCTCTGCAGTGGTTGAGCAACCGTTTACCCTGTATCCTGATCCTAGACATTTTGGAGGAGATGGGAGCATGCAGCTGCTCGGGAATAGAGTGAAGAGAAACAGAAGACAGCTTTTAAGGGACTTCTGGGGCAGCCGCTTCAATTGTAACTTTTTTTAAAGAGCACATAGGTATTGCGTTTAGAATCAGAGACCCATGCTCTGTTCGGATGCACATGTAGAAGTCTACGGGGCACTTCTCTTGGGCCTGATGGAGCAATGTTTGATCAAGAAGGACATTGCATCTGATTGACTACTAGGATTCTGGCTGCAAGTAAGGACTATGTAAAAGAGGTTTCCAGTATAGGTTTGGCAATATGTAGATAGTCAAACGTGTTCTACTTTCATCCATCTCCAAACGACATGGCCTTAAACCCACTGCTATAACCTGTGGAAGACAATGGGGCACATTCTAGGTCTGGGGGTATCCCGCCGGTAAATCCGGTGGGATACCACCAGGTGGTAATACCATTACTGACACCTGGTCTGCCGGAATTGCCGGCACATTACAGGTGCCAGTAACGGTAGGTTAATTCCCATCCCATGGAGTCGCAGAGGACTCCATGGGGTGTTGCCGGTATTACAGGCACCAGTAATACCAGCTGTGTTTTTGCCGGTGGGGTTCTGACTTACCTCCAGCTCTTTGCCGGAGGTAAATTAGGCCACCCTGATCCGGAAACGTGCCAGGAAACGGAATTTCCATCACGTTAATTCCAGACCAGCAAACTTAAAATGGCCCCCAGTTAGTTTGGTGAGAATGGAACTCCTGGTACGGGAGAAAAACATAAAAAAGCACTTCCATATTTTTAATGTTGCCCCATACATTCTGGAACACAATGGAAATTTACCAAGAGTTTATCCCCATGCAACATAGCCAGGCAGGGTTTCGTAATGGCCTCCACCCTTTTGAAATTATTTTAAGGTTTCTGTATTGCTGGTCCATGATGATATTCTTGCAGTGCGTGGTAACCAGCCTGGTAAAAAAATTGGTTCCTAGGCTCAGCATTCATTTTAGTACTGTCCGTTAGATCTTGTTCACAAAGCAGCTATTTTTTTTATTTTTTTTATATTGAACACAGAAATTATATTTTATGCAACGATTTAAAATATGTAAGCTACAGGACAGTATTAATTTCAAATGTTGCTATGTATGGCATTTAGCAAGAGAGGATTTCTTGGACTCGTGTAAGGGGTGGGACACAGATTGAGGTGGACTGTTCTTTGGGTATGACACCTTATTGGGGTGTAATCTGTGTGGATATTGTGCAATTATGGGATTCGCCCTCTGGGCTGGGCAGGATTTGCGATGTGGCTGAGGTGACCACTGGTCATGGCTCGGACTGGACTTTTGTCTGATTTGTCTGATTTCTGGGTGGGGTTGAAGGTTTCCAGGCAGTAGGGCTGTGGTTCATGCATGGCTGGGTGCCAGGCATAAATGGGTTGGTTCTTTGGCTGGGCTTCAGACTGAACTGCGCTCTGGGTGAGGTCTAGCCGGTGATGACTTTCAGGCTGGGCTCTACTGTGTGATTTGTTCAGGGATCAGTTCTTGGCTCGCCGCTAAGCTCTGGGTTGAGCTTTGATCCAGGCTGGGTTAAAAGGATCGCACTCTAAATGATAATGGACTCTGGATGGGGCTGCACTTGGGACATGCCTGCCAAGCAGAAAAGACTCTGCTGCTGCAAAAAGGGCAGAGCTGTGGACAGGCCAGGCTTCTGGGCAAGATGGTGTCCTGGGCAGAACTGGACACTAGGACTGGGCTTTGGGATAGGTTGGATTTTGGGTATAGCTGTGCCGGCCTTGGCTTTGGGCTGAGGTTGGCACTGCACAGAGATTGTATCAGGGTCTAGATAGAAAGGTTGGCTCTGTACTGGTTGGACACCTGGTCGAGCTGGGCCCTGGGCAGGGCTGTGGGTAGTGGTAGTCTCATAGCAAAGATTGTACTTTGCTTTATTGAGACCTGTTCTGTACTCCAGGAAGGGCTGGTGTGCAGGCCGTCGCCAAGCAGGCCTGGCCTCTGGCCTGGACTCATGGCCTAACTGCGCTTTGGTTTATGGAAAAGTGTGGCCTGCAGAAAGGAGTGTGCTGTGGACAGGAATGGCAATTTACGTAGTTGCGGAAGTAACTATATATGTGTTTTTAAGTGTTTGATGGAATGGGGGAGTTTAGGGTGGTTGGAGGTAGGGGTGGTAGTGGGAGGGTGAGAGCATCAGTCGGGAACCCCCATTCAAAAATAAAAACAAACATTATTTAACAAAATTCGAAGTGATTTTTGTCGAAGTAAATTACCACAGAATAATTTACACACGCAAAACAACGTCGAACCCTTGGAAGTGCATTGGCTCTGAGCACAGCAATAAAGCAAGTGGCTTCAAAGCAGCACAGCTCGGCCATTCAGTGCTCAATGTTGCCCTTTTTCATCACATATAAATCTAAAAGTAAAACTAACTGGTCTGAATGCTTCTCAGTTATCCCGTGAAAAAATGTGTTCCATTCTCCACGCATGCATAAATTAACAAGAGCGATATTGCTTGGTGACAAATCTGTGTCTTTTTCTGCTTTCTGTGTAAACTGACGTCTAGCGTTGGCCAAGTGGATTTCCTGAACACTTCCATGTGCTCTGAGTATAAGCAGGTGAACAGAAGGCACTGGAGTGTGTCCCTGGTTATCTGGTCCATTACCCATCACCGAGGTGTAACAGAGAGAATGCCTGTGAGGAAGCGACCTCTCTCTCTCTGACCCCTGCTGTTTAATATTCGCTTCAGACAGGTCACGCAGACCTTCAGAGGCACCACCCATTCAGTATTCACTGAGTTCCCCCTAGGTCAGCCCACCTCTGGTGGTAAACATAGAGCTGAGGACCCAAAGTTATTAAAGCAATGTTGTTTAGACTACTAAGCCCTGATGCAACATGGTTTGTTCATTACAGAAATAGAAAACTAAGGGCCTCCTTACGAGTACAATTGTGCGGGAAGAAACAACGGTAACATGGTGGTAATTCCGTTACTGCCAAGTTACTGGTGCATTACCAGACCACCGTACTCTGAGTTTGGGAGTATTTGTTTTGCGTAAGTCTCCCTGAGTGGGATGGTTGTGCCCAGATGTGGGTCCCATGCCTGCCGGGCCTAGAGATCCAAGCTACTCGTCACTGATGAGGCCCTACTCGGCCGAAACATGTCTAAGGATGCGTGTGGTCTCGTCCAGAAGGGATGCAACTGATTTGCATATGATCTCACCCCTTTTGCAATGGCTTGGCAGGTGAAGAACGATGGTCTGGAGGGTTGCCCAGAGCAATGCCTTAGATTAGGAATAATTCCAAACCTTCCAGCCATCACCTCTTTTGTTTTGCGGAGGTAAATCCTCCACTTTACCTCCAACAATCGACAGAATTATCAGCGGCAGCAACTTATTTTACCGAAATCCCCATGGAGTCCTATGGACTTCAAAATGGGGATTTACACTGCCCTACCACCACTTGTAATCTGTGGTAAATCCATGGGACCAAGTGGTGGTAACGAAAATCAAGTTTGGTGGTATTTTACCATCGTAATGAGGCCCTAAATGAACAGAAAAGTAAGTTAAGCATTTAAATAATGCTGCAAGAGATGTGTCTTAAGCGTTATTGCATCCCTGTAAAGTTGGATGCAAGTCTATTGCGGATCAGAGCTCTCTCAACCAATAGACCTTTTTTTCTCCTGCTGTCCTCCCAGAAAGGGAATGTCATGGCATGAATTGTGAGAACAGTAAACGATCTGTTACCACTGCTTAAAACCTTTCAGCCAAGACAAATGGCAAAGTCCAACGCCGCTATAATGAAAAAGAGAAGAAAAACCCAGAGCTTCCCATCTTCCCAAACAGTTAGATCGCCCATGGGCCTGATTACGATATGAGCAGGAATGGCAAAACATGCAGTATTTCGGAATACCGCATCCTTTACTGCTCCACACAATTTGAGTTGAGAAACCCATTTCCCCAAAATCGTCCTGCTTTTGTTTTGAGGAAATTCCCTACTGCGTGTGGTAATACCCATGCTGTAATAATGCATCTGGTAAGAGCACATACCTCCACTCTTGTCCTGTTAAATTCCAAAATGGGAAATACCTTCAGGGTCCGTATGCTCTAAATCATGCAGACACTTCCTGTTATCTCATACTTGCAAGTGGTAACAGTAAATGAGTGTGGCAGTATTACCGGAGGTAATGTTACCCGTCTCATAATCAGATCTCTTGTACATTTTAGGATCTGTTCCACTACGAACTAATGGTGGACAATTCAGAACACGAAATGCCTGACACAGGAGAGTCAAACTCTACAATGTGTCCAAATGAAACAAGGGAAATACAAAATGACTTCTGCTATCAAAATATATTGTACAAAGGGACAATAATTAGCACTCTTGGATGCAGAGTTCTCGGTCACATTAACTGTCCTACTTCTATCTCCACTGAAAGCAAATTCCTGAAATCACTTTTCAAACTGTCAAAGCCTGCAGCCATCTTTACGCTGCAGGTGAGGATGGGCTTAGTCAAGTATAAGCACCTAAACAACAAATTGAAGGGGCATGCAAACCCAGAGAGTCAAACATGCTGTTGGTTACTTGGTATTTGGGTGGAAAGCCGGACATTGGGGGTCATTACAAGGTTGCCGGTCCAGAAACAACAGTACCGGTAAGCTTGCCGGTACCGTTGTTTCCGGACCGGCAAACTACGAATTCTGACCTGGTGGGCAGAAAGGCACCAGAATGGTGCCGGTGCATCCGTCCGCCCCATTCCCATTGAGTCCAATGGGACTCGAATGGGAATGGGGAGTAATATTTTCTGGCGCCTGGCAATGGGGCATTACTGGGACCGCTGGGGCAGTAATGCCCCGGTAAGTCCCCATTGACGAGCACTGGAAAAAAAATGACTCCGGCGGCAGGCGTGCCGATTTTACCGGCACGGCTTCCGCCGGACTCATAATGAGGTCCATTGTCTATATTTGAGCTCTACACGGAATTCCCAATAGGGCAATAACCAACTTTAAGATTTCTTCCTCAATATTAGGTGCCTGTCTGGAACTAATTCCTTTAGTCTAGAGGCAGAATTACTCCCCCATAAGCCATGCTCCATGTGCACTTCCCTGTGCGATCCTTGCACACTGCAGAAGATACACATTTTACATGTACCCAATGAAAACATTGCAATTACAAAACCCCAATACATAATACAATAAGACATGTGGGAAGACCTACCTAGTCTCCTGGTTTTGCCCGGAGACTCTGGGTTTATACGCTCTTCTCTGGGTCTCCGGGGAAGAGCGTGGAGTCCTGCCATTCCAGTAACTCTGCCCACGCCTCCATGTGATTGGCAACAAAAAGAGCATTAGTGGCCAATTACATGGAGATATAAGCAGAGATGCTGTATGGTGCGGAAATACCACCCATATCTGGCGCCGAAGTCACCACACAGGTGGGGCGGGTAGGCAGAGTCACACACAGATGTGGGTGCGGCCACCGGCAACTTCAATCTCCAGGTTTTTGGTTATAAAATGTAGACAGGTCTGCATGCGAGGTCAAGATACTGGGCCTCATTACGACCCCGACCCTGGCGGTACGGGGTAAACGGCGCCGTAAAAGATGCCGGCGCCGTTTACCTCGTACCACCTCATTACAAGGTCCACTCGCGGGACCCACGAAGCAACGCCTGGTCAAACCCAAAAAAGTTAAATACACGATTTTTAATTTACCCATTCAACCATGGGGATGGGCTCCTTTTTTGAGAAAACAATTACGCTTCTACATCCCTTCTTGTGAATGCATGCATATTTGAGTGGCCACCTGCTGGTGCTCTGACTGCTGCTGCACCCAAACGTGTGTGAATACACAGTGGCCCTCATTATGAGTTCGGCGGTAGCCATTCCGCTACTGACGGCATGGCTGCCGCCGAAATCGCGTCTGGGTCCTCAGAATGAGGAATAATTGGGCCATTCCGAGTTTGGAAGGCCCGGTAATACCTCCCTCCAAGGACCCGGACCCGGTCCTTCCCCATTCCCATTTCAGCCCCCAAAGGGCTGAATGGGAATGGGAGAGAGAGCAAACAACGGGCCATTACGAGTTGGCCCGTTGTTTGCTCCCTCTTCCCCTTGCGGGACCCAGGAAATGGGAAAACCACAGTTGGGTAGGAACGTTACTCAACCTGCCCACTCATTTCCTCCCATGCAGGGTTGGCTGATGAAGATGTGTCTCGGTTCGTGGGGGCCAATTTTAACATGATGTTTGGGGAGTGCCTTACTTAGAACAGAGAACAACAGCCTGAGGCACCTGCGGTGCCTCATACAATATAATGAAGACAAAGAAATACAGCCGGGGGTTAATAGCAGCCGATTAGCATGAGACGGCCAGCCTGCATGAAGCTGAAACACTAAGGGCCTCATTACGAGTTTGGCGGCAGCCATGGAGCTTTTAGCTCCATGGCTGCCGCCAAACCGGGCTCCTTTACCGGGTTCCCAGAATGGGGAATTACCGGGCCATTCCGAGTTCCTGAGGGCCCAGTAATTCCTCCCTCTGGGAACCCGGGCCCGGACCTTTCCCATTCACATCTGAGCCCCCATAGGGCTCAATGAGAATGGGAGAGGGAGCTAACAACGGGTCGATTACGACCGGCCTGTTGTTAGCTCCCTCTTCCCCTCGCGGGACCCGGTAACGACGCCTGGTTTTACCAGGCATCCTTACCGGGTCCCGCGAGGGGCCCTAGTAATGAGGCAGAATGGTGTTAATGGGCCCGCCACCATTAGCAGAGCCAGTTAACCCATTCCGCCTCACTTGTAATGAGGCCCTAAATGTCCACTGAAAAGCTTCTAATCCTTCTTTTGTCAACAAGAGGCTAATGTGGAGGAACCTGAGTAAAAACGTACTGCAGAGGCGTGAGAGAAACACCCTGAAGGTCTCCAGAAAAATACACCTTGTAGTATGCCCTGCAAAGCGCACTTTAACGTCCAAAATTAAAGACGTGTATTACCACCTCATAAGAAAGTTGACTGCCAACATAGGTGCATGGGCGCCTTGTAACTGAAAAGATTGAAAGGCCCTGAAGCCATTTCGGCTCCCATGCCACTGCACCAAGCTGCAACACGCTAACATCCCTGCTCACCTCAGGTAGCACATTTCACAGGAGCAGGCATTGCACGTTTTTAGCGGCTAGGGACGAGCTACTGGAAGATGTGTCACCAACTGGACGCTGGAGGTTTTCATCTCTCACAGAGAACATTTGGGTAAGGCCGAGCGCCCTTCTGAAGACAGCAACCCCCATACTTGGGAAACTCTGGCAGGGAAAACTTCAGAAGTGGTTTCTTCAATGTATATTTGTCCCATGCAGTGAGAAGAGACAACATGAGAGTCCTCTAGTGTGTGATGTAGAGACATTAACAAGCAATTCAAGCACAACACATATATAAGATAATCACTAAACACCTGGGTTTGTTCTCGTCTTAAAACACAGGATTTCAACTTCTCTCAGTAAATAAATGGTACTTAAGAAGGTTTCAATTTGAACTTTTTTGCCTTAAAGGTTTTTTGTGTAGGGGAAGGTGAGTATGTGGTTGCATTGAACACTATATGAAGCCTGTTGATTTAAAATGTTGTATGGAAACATTCAGGGCAAGTGTAGTGAAACATGCATTATTCACAGGATTACAACTTGTTATAGATTCCAATGAAATGTTTGCTTACAAGTGACACACATATGGCAGAGCAAATTCTCTGCACTGCTTTGATTTATTTTAGGCATTATGGGATCTTTTTTGGAAGTACAGGTTTCTGGAGGAATTACAACAGTCTCAGTTATTTGTTCCGTGGGTCAGATATGTGTAGACAGAACACACATTCATATAAATCCAACTTGTCTAAAGAAATAGAGTAGTTACAAAGTGAACCCCTTTTCTAAAACGGAAAAGCACCTGGTGCCTTGGCACAGGTGTTCGGTACTTTTGCCTGCTGGGCGATTGGAGGAAGCTCTACTAAGGGTTACGCTCACCAGGAGCTCTGCCTGTCCATCCCTTCTCAGAAAGGTGTACATGAGCCAATTCAGTTTAACTCATTGCATCAGCTTAAAAAGAACTAAATGATTTGCTGGCACATCCAGGATACAAACTTGAGACCCACATTGTGAACACCGATAGCTGCAGCAGGTGCATCATCCAACCGAGTCACCTTACATATTGGGCCCGATTCATGGAACTTTTTGCACGCTTCAAAGTGACTTTTCAACTGCTGAAAAGTGACTTTGCATTGTCGATACAAACCCAGATTCATGGAACTGTGCAAAGTGTATTTGCAGGGCAAAGTCAGTATCAAAAGTTCATTTTGTTCTGCAAAAATGAATTGGCACTGCAAAAATGCACTTTGCACAGTTCCATGAATCAGTGTTTGTGTCAACAGTGCAAAGTCACTTTTCAGCAGTGCAAAGTCACTGTGAACCGTGCACAAAATTCCATGAATCGGGCCTATTATATATACATTAGCTATGCTGTAGGTTTACCTTTTTTAAGCAGAGGTGAAAAATAGGGGCTGATATATGAGGAAAGTAATTTGGGGTAGTCGAGTAAAATCAAAAAGTAATCCAATGTTATAAAAGTGAGTTTAGTAACCTCTTCAATTTTGGTGGCCTTTTTGTACCACGAAAGTGAGGGATGAAGGACTTTGGGCCTCATTATGACTTTACTGGTATCCTGGTGGTAAATCCGTCAGGATAGCGGAAAATTGTAATACTGTTGTAGAGGAGCAGCTGAATGCCTCTGCAGGAATTCGAATTCCTGCCCCCCTACTACCTATATGCTGGCAGCCTGAGATTGTGCCATGCTCGACACTGGCAGTTGTGACTATTCCGCGTCGAATCTCACAGAAAGGGTATCCACAAAAACCATACATGATGTATCCTCGAAGAGATGATAATCTCTTGGAAGAAGTCCCCGAAGGAATATGGGAAAAGGAGAAAAGAGGAGCTTGGTGACGTCACAAGAAATAAGCGTGACACACTGAGAAGACTGGTGGAAGACGAGAATATATGGACCTTACAAAACCTGATGACGAAGTAAAGAATCGAGTAGGCTTTCATGTGTGAAATGAAAGTTGCACGTGTGAAGAGCACTGAAGAAAATGTAAATTGTTTGATAATTGTACAGATACAGCAATGCAAGTAGAACTAAGTGATCATAGAAGCTGGCTATACTTAGTCAATAGACTGCAGGCAAAGCTGCCATTATATATGTAGAAACTGGACATTGGTGTAAACTCATAACTCAGAGAAAGAAGGATCAAAAACTGTGTTGCAGCAAAGAATTAGCTGGGAGCATGAAGGTATCAAGAAGGGCTGTCTGGCCTGATGTAAAGACTGAAGGCAGCCAAGAACTGGTTATTTATTCCCAAAGGCAGAGAACGTGAGAAGCTGGATCATCCCTTATTAAGGTGCAAAGAAGGAACATCATGAGTGTCAAGTCTTATTAATTCAAGACAATTATATGCTATAAAATGGGCTGACTTGGGGGCTCCTGTCACGTGAGCCCCGGATGAAAAAGAAATTGGGCATGCAGTCCCAGAACTGTGATACGCGTGTGCCTATACTCCCTTATATTCCCAGAGAAGATAATCTACTGCAAGGCCAAGTTCAAAGATAGTCTGCATGGCAGAAGGCATGGACGATGAGAGATGTGGGGCTAATTGGGTGGGGAGTTGAAGCCAAGTTCACGCCCTGGCAACTGGGGTATGAGCTTACGTGCTGCTAGTGAACCGAATGTTCCAGACTTGGCACGAGCATGCCAACCAATTGAAGAGGGCCATATAACGAAGGCCCTTATAGTTTGAGAGCCACTGATGTACCTTGTCTCTAATAACTAATGAAGATGACTTGCACTAGGGGTGGGCATGAGTTGTCCACCTGACCTTAGAGACCCGATCCCAAACCCAGTCCCTATAGAAAGTATACTTAGATGTGCCCCTTGAGCCAACTACATTCCTCTGTAGGGTTTTCAAGTTTGCCACATAGTGTGATGTCACGTATGATGAGTTTTACTATACAACTGTGATTTTTATGAAATGCTTCGAGGGAATGCTGTGCGACATCCGTAGATGTCCGTTGTAACTCCCTGTTTTAGCCAATTGATAATAAAACAGCAAAAAGGACGTATTCTATGTCCCATCGAACTGCATGACACGCTACCCTCCAGGGACATAAGTTTACATGGTAGCAGTGTCAGATGGTTAAAGATCCATTGATCAGTTAAGCTCCAGAGCTTCAGATGATCAGACATCCTCCTCCATCTAGCCGGAATATCGCCAGGATTCCTGTGGATAGCGGACTGATAAAAATATTGCAAGAAAATCGAGACGGTGGGCGGGGTCCCTCTTTGACAAAATCCCTACCTGGTTTCCACGGGTGCTCTGCAGACAGAAGGCAAAATTGGTTGGGTGGAAGAGGAGACGATACAGAAGGCCTCGAGTCAAAGACTGAAGGGAATGGCATATTAAGGGGATGGTATTATGGTAATTTTTAAAGTAATGGGAAATATTGTGTGGAGATAGAGAGAGAAAAGCCGAGGAACCTGGCCCATGGGCATCTAGGAGAGGTCGCCTCACACTCCAGTCGGAGTCCTTAGGCTACAGGTAAACAGGTTTTACATAAGGAGACAAGCTAAATCCTGTGACAGGATATTGATTAGGGGCAAGGAGAGAAAAGGTGATCACAGAGTAATTTTTAGTAAATGTGTAAAGTCGACTAGTCTGTTTGTCTTTGTGTTGAGTTCAAGTGCTGAACCGTGATATATGTCGTAAAAGAATTGAAATGAAGTTAGGGAGTTCTAGGGAACTGGTTGGTACAAATCTAGAAAAAAACTGAGATAGGAGAAGTAGAGATAATTGGAGAAGTAAGAGGCTTGATAGGCGGTTGTTGTAGCACGCTCATATTTGTTGTTTTAAAAATATTGAAAGCGGTCGAAGTATTTTATCGAATTTGATAAGTATTGACAGTCAATTGAGACTTGTCACAATGGGAGATACTCCTCTGATGCATTTATGTAAGACATTGCCAAAGCACAAGCCCAAGCTCAAACAGTATAGTGCAGAATGGGTGAAAGGCACAGCAAATAAGATGTTCATGCCGTAGCCACATGGGGGATCACTGTCAAAAGCAGTATTGCAACACATGACCACATACTTGCACGTTGCGTCCTTGGGGAAGAAATTGGAGAAAAGATTAAATATTTTAGAGCTTTGGAAGATGTACCAGGAAGAAAAGGAAGATCCGCCACCTGAGAAGTTGATGCTTAATCAATGTAAGGAGGAAGGCGTTGAGCCCTCAGCTCCACTTGCCTCGCTTGAAGCAAAGGATGCTAGTACGGAAGAAGTAGAGTTGTATGATCATGCAAAATAAAGAAGAGAAGCGGTCGAATATATCAACAGAAATAGAAAGAGAGATCAAGAGATGGAAAGGGGAAAAAGATAAAGCCGACGAGGTAGCACTTGTGCAGAACGAATGGATGAAAGGACAGATATTGCTCAAGCTCGATGAGAAAAGCTTTGAGGAAGTCAGGTAAAGAGAAGATAAGGATGAACAAGATAGAAGGGACAGGGAAAGAGAGCAGAGGAAGAAGGAAGACGAGCATAAAAGAAAGAACAAGGAACAGCGAGAGCAGATCTATCAGGAAGAGCAAGAGAAAAAGCAGGACTGGGCAGAGGAGCACAGAAAATATGACAATAGACAGAAAGGGATAGAATAAAGAAATTGATTGGTAAGAGAAAGAGAGGAGGAAGAAGAAGCACAAAGATTAAGGGACAAAAGGATACAGAGATGAAGAGAAGAGAAGGAAAGGGGGGCAAGAGTGAGAAGAAAGGAGCGAAAACAAGAGCAAGACAGAGCTAAGAGGGACCTAAGAGTTAGAACGAAGAAGGAGGCAGTGGGAGTCCGAGTCCAGCCTTATTGGAAGGGAGCCAGTAAGGCTGATTTCACTGATACGATGGGACAGAAAAGAAGAGTTTCTTCCGTTAAAGGGAGTAACGTCAGGGGCATCTAGAATAGTATTAGAACAAGAAAACTTCAATATAGGAATTATCGGAGGCAGGATCGATAAAGTCTATCAAGAATTAAAGGAAGTTAGTAATTATGAAGGTCAAGAAAGGTGGGACTAATCCCTAACCTTCCAGATACAGAGTAGAGAAGAAAATCCATTCTGTCTTGAGCATAGGGCAATGTCCTTAAGCAGACTGAACTTAGACCAGGGTGAAGGAGAGGGTAGCTGTATTTCTTGGGGACAAGAGATGTCAGACGAGGATAGAGAGTCTGTCTATGAGGCAAGAGGAGGGAGTGTATGTACCCCTGAAGAAGGCCTGCAGTTAGAGAAGGAAGTAAAATGGTTGGATTTAGAACACCTTAAGGATGGAACGCCAGATCCAAGAGCATACCCAGACCATCCCAGAGGACAATTATGTAGTGAAAAAAGAGAATCACCACCATATGTGAGCAGGTTAAGAGCTTTACCAGCAAGGAGACGGTCAGGGATGATCGTCCCTGCTATGGATAGGCTGACGATGGGAGTCGACTGTGGGTTAGGGTTTACACAGTTTCCCTTATTGGAAAAAGGGGGAACGAGACCACAGTACATTCCATGGAAGCAGATGGATAAGGATAATTTAAGGCGCAAGCTCCCGAGTTTGACGTCGGTCGTTGGAAAATGGATATATGAATTAGAAAAAATGACAGGAGGAAATACGCTGACTAAAGGGGACATTAAGGGTCTCCTGGCAGCCATTGTTGGGGAGAAAGCTGATGACATATGGAGGAGAGCAGGCTATGCAAGTGTGACAGCACAAAGCACAGTGCGCAACGGAGTGCCATTTAATAATTGCAGAGCAGACATTTGGAGGGCTCTCAGGGTGCAGTATCCAGACACATCAGATATGGGTGCAATCATGACACGTAAGATGAAGGAAGATGAAGACCCTATTGCTTACATTCAGGACATTCAAGAGCATTGGCAACCAGTAACAAGGGAGCTGTGGGGAAAAACAATGGCATAATGTTACCACAGTTTATGTCAGGGGTTGCCCGAGCAAGTACAGAGGCAAATGAACAAGCAAGTGGGGATGGAAGCAAAGCCATGGGCTGAAATAGAGTTGACGAAAGTTCATTAGTGTCGGCTGTTGCAGGAGAAAAACAAGAAGAAAGAGGCTTGGAAAATCGGGGAAGCCAAATTGGTTTCGAAAAAATTGTCAAAATTTGCCATAGAAGGGCTGGTATTGACAAGCGGAGAAGGATTGGGAATGCAGCAAGCACTGGGTGTATCGTAGTTAATTAATCAACGCCTGATGGATCAGGGAGGGAATGGGTGCATGCCACAAAGCAAAGGTATGGGTTACAGAGGAAGGGGTGGATGCCAAAATAATCAACATGGATTTTAAAATGCACAGAATGAGAATCAGAATGAGCAAGGAGGATTCAAACAAAGGGGGACTAGTCAGGCAGTTTCCCCCTGTATGTTGGACTTGTGAGATGACAGGACACATTGCACACATTGTCGCGCCTTGAAACACTTGTGGATAGGCGTGTTATAAATGCCATATCATATCATGTGGGAGTCAACGGAATATACAGAATGGTCAATTCTCAAGAGGGGGACAGTTTATCCTCCACCATATAGTATGCAATTAGGGAAGGGTTTGTCCAAGATCAGACAGTGTATCAGACACAAGCGCTGCAAATGCAACAGACACAGTAACCACAGCAAGCACAGAAGAATCCACTGCAAGGGCAGTCACAACACGTTCCCATGCAGACACAACAGTATGCAAACACAGACAATTATTGACACCTAGGATAGGAGGTGCCACTGTGGTAGGAGGAAATCCTTCACGGGTACGGGGGTATGCATGTACCCGCAATAGGACAGCTCACAGGGCGACTTGATGTGTTGAGTACTGTCAGTGATACCAGAACCCCAAGAGGAACCGAGGGTTAATGTGACGATAGGAGGAAAATCTTTTTCTTTTCTAGTAGACACTGGAGCTACTCGTTCATGTATACGAGAGGGAAAGTATCCAATGTCGGGAATTGCCATGGGTGCTCAAGGGTTCTCTGGAGCTACAAGTAGAGTTCCTTTTCCTGATGAATTACCAGTCTCTATAGGAGAATGTGACATGTCTGTTCCGTTGTTGTATTCCTGACAGACACCAGTTAATATTTTGGGAAGAGATTTATTGACAAAACCTAACATGACAATTTCATCTACTGATGAAGGAATAGTGTGTTCCACTCCCGAATACACTACTTAAATATGGGCAAATTTATACTGGCATTCACATGGCAAATGGTTCTGCAAGGTGTTCCAGTAGAACCAGAGGTTTTTCTTTATGGGGAGAGCATTTTATTAACATGTCTATCTGGTTTAGTGGGGAAGACTGTAAGGATACTTGACGAATTTGTGTTCAGACCACAGATACCTATGGACGAAGAAGCGGGACAGACTATCCCTCTAGAGTTAGAAGCAGCCATAGTATGAAGGAAAATGGCCATGGAGGACAGTAATAGCTCTCAAAGAAGGGTATAGGATGGCTGATATTACTGATGATCATATGTTTAGAGAACAGCCAACAGATGATGAAGTAGTGTTCTTTATTAGCATTACATACTAGATAAAAATATAGAAGAGGGAAATCCCACATCAAATGGCAATAATGCGGCAGTGTCTGGTATTTTATGAAGAGGACTTGGAGAAGGTGCCCCGTGTCCTATGGACTACAGGCCCATATGATGTAGGATTATTAAAGGGAATAGGGGAAGTTAATATAAAGCTGAAGCCAGGGATAATTTTACCTCGAGTAAGAAAGTATCCCATGTCTCGAGAGGCTGATGAGGGTATATTCAAGACCATTTCAGCACTGATGGAACAAGGTATATTGGTGCCGTCAGAATCATTGTGCAACACTGCAGTGTATCCTACCAAAAAATCAAAGGGAGGGTCGTGGAGATTCATACAAGATATGAGACCGATTACCCAAATTGTAGAGGCAGAGTTTCCTCTAGTTCCTAATCCGGCAATATTTCACAGTGATTGATTTGAAGAATGTTTTTTTCTCAATTCCGTTGCACAAGGACCCACAAGACTTGACTTCATTTATGTTTTGCCAAACTCATCTAAAACACACTTGTTTGCCTCAAGGGTACTGTGAGTCTCCATCAATCTTTAACAGGGTCCTCCAGATGGACCTAGGCAATGTCAATTTGAAAAGTGCGATGATACAATACGTACAGAAGATGAGTGCAGACAGGACTCGATTTAGTTGATGACTATTTTAGCAGACAAAGGATACAAGGTGGACAAGGAGAAGCTACAATATTTTCAGGAAGAGGTTTGTACATAGGACAGATGATTTCAGATGAGGGAAAAAAGGTGACATTCGAAACAGATGAGGCGATCATGAAAACTGCAAAACCGCATACAATAAAACAAATGCAACACTTTTTGGGACTATGCAGTTATGTTAGCGCCTGAGTGTTTGATTACAGTTCATATACGCAACAGCTTTTGCAAGCTTTAAAGAAAGCACAGGTGGACACAGTGAAAATAGAATGGACTAAAGAAATGGAGGAAGGGTTTGAGGAATGTAAAAAAAATATTTGTACAGCCCCTGTTTTAGGAATTCCCAATTATGCTGAGGAATTCTATTTATTTTCACACACAAATGGGACAGTCATGACAGCAGTGCTTACACAGAGGACCACATTGGGGTACAGGTCTCTAGAGTATTATAGTGGGATTTTATATCCTGTTATAAAAGGGCACTTTCCTTGCGAAGAGTCATTGGCAGCCACCGCGTTCGCAATTGAGAAGTCTGTAAGTATTGTTGTGGGCTGCTCTATGACTCTATTCATGGAGCATGCTCCGCTTGTCATTTTAGAGAAACCCAAAGGTACATTGACATCTCAGAGAGCCTCAGCCTATGAAGTAATGATTTTGAACCCAGCAATCAAAATTGTCAGATGTAAAATAGTGAATCCTGCCACATTTGTAGCTGAGCCAGTAGCAGATGGTGATCATGTGCATGATTGTGCCAATTATGTTGAATTTTATGATGCTATACCTTGTGTAAAAGAAAGTGCTTTGCCAGGAGGGGAAACTCTCTTTATTGACGGTGCTTCTAAAATTGATCAGACTAGTGGAGAAAGGCATTCTGGGGCAGCTGTAGTGAGGCATAGAGCAAATGGCGAGTTTGAAGTTGTAGCAAGTGCAAGACTACAGTCTCACTTTTCAGCGTTAAGTGGTAGAATTGGTAGCGCTTATTGTCTTGCTCAAGAAACACAAGGACAGGAAGTGATGGTGTACAGTGACTCCACCTATGTGACGTGAACCATGCACGCAGGGCTTGCACGTTGGAATCCAGTGCAACACGCATCCTTATTGGACAGGCTTATGAAGGCACTACAACTCCCAGTAGTCATAGCAGTCGTTAAATGTGCCGCTCATACTAGGCGAACAGACTTTATCTCTTGCGGGAACAAAGCCACAGATGCAGAAGCCAAAAGGGTTGCATATTCCCCAGATATCTCAGGTTTTGACACTTTAAATGTCAAAGAGAAAGTAGTCACAGTTATGGTAATACAAGAAGGGCTTAATAATTTGTCAAAGATCCAATTAATGGAGATTTTAAGCAGTGCCCCGCAAGAAGAGCAGGAGTTATGGAAGCGAAGGTGGTGTTCTTTATCCCCCACTGAAGCATTATGGTGACAAGAAAGCACTGGAAAGCCGGTGATGCCAGTAGCATTGTTAAAAGTAGCGCTTGAAAAAACTGCATTACCCTGCACATGTAACTAGGGAAAGTCTTGCTGCAACAATTGTGGAAGACTGGTTTATTCCAAATTTTTTAGCATTCTTCATAGTGAATTTCATCGTGTGTCAAAAGTTTACAGCTGGGCATACACTGAGAATGATTAGAGGAGTAATACCTTGACCAAATGGTCCTTTTCAGCATTTACATATCGATTATGTTGATATGCTGCAAGTATGTAATGGATACAGGTATCTGATAGTGGTGGTGTGCCTCTTCTCTAGGTGGATCGAGGCATGTCCATGCACACCCCCTGATACCCCTTGCGCAGCAAAGTTTTTAGTAAGTGAGATCTTTCCAAGATGAGGTGTGTGTGAAGTGCTGAGATCCGATAATGGGCCACATTTTGTTAATGAAGTGTTCAAAGAGATCGGTTTACTATTAAATATAAAATACAAGTTTTCTTCTGCTTATCACCCACAAGCAAACAGGATATGTTATGTTATGTTATGTTATTTGGCACTTATATAGCGCCTTAAGTATCATTGGTATGATCTCAAAGCGCTGGTAGGTTGAACGCCCTCGGGAACCGAAGTTCAAGTCAGTAGAGAGAGAGAGAGAGAGTCATAAGGTGCATGGGTGCACCGGATATGTGTGCAGCCAGTGTGGCAGTTGCATGAAGGCTGTTTCTTAGCGGCAGGTGTGGTGGTGGGGAGGTCAGTTGTATGTATTCATTCTGGAGGGTGGACACCCAGACTGATTTCTGGCTGCATTATGCCTGAGGAGACGCATAAGCTAGCGGTGTGTGCTCAGCTAGCTGTGTTTATTTAGGAAGATGAGGAGTATGTGGCAGGTGTTAGTATGAGAACAGCTATACCGAATGTGTCATAGTATCGCTGTGTTCTAGTTGAGTGGTGGTGTATAGTCAGTCAAACAAGTTTATTCGGTTGTATAAAGCAACCATTAAACGACAGATAAACACAATTATTACACTGATTCATATTACAAAATCTTAAATTTACACTTCCATAAAAATAGAATCATAAAACATTGCCAACAACAGCATACAAATACATTTAGCACCTGGACGGTTACCTCGTCATAAACTATGTTAAAAGATATTTTAGTGATGATTCATGCAAAAAAAAAAAAAAAAAAAAACAGTACAGAATACTTTAACCCATTACGAGTGCTATAAAATTTTTCTTACAGACCCTCACCACCTTGCAGTTTCAGAATACGGTTTCTAAAAGACATCGCTCTTTTCAGGAACGTCAAAAGAGCCCATGCGGTGTGAACTGTTTCGGCGCTCAAGAGGAACACAAGAGCAGCCCAGTGTGTGCGGATCATCGATTTCTTAAGGACAGGAATAAGGGACACTTTACGTATACCTGCATACCCTATACAGAAGAATAACAAATGAGAGAGATCCTCTCTACCGTGTCCACAAACCGGGCAACCCGCTGAGTCGGGAAAACCCTTCCATTTATAAGTGTTGCCTTGCAGCCGAAGGCAATCGAACCGTGCCCTCGTAATCAGCCATCTGTCCTTTTTTAACGTACTCCAAAGCAAGTAAGGTTGGATTCCAGTTAGGCAGCTAATGCTTGAGTGAAATTCACCATTACTATGGCCACGTTCTAGCAAAATTCTTTTACTTGCTATGAATTCACCCAGCATGGATTTGTAGACGGACCCCTCACTTTTGGACAAAATAGTATCAGGCGGAAAAAGGGCGCCTAAATTTACTTCACCCAGAATTGAAAAGACATATGCTAGCCAGGGAATTTTTTTCCAGCCACATTTACCTAGCACAGTACGAATAATAGTATGGCACAAGGAAGCATGCTCATTAGCCCACAGCCTGACCCAAAATAAAAGAGGGGCCAACGCCCACTGGTCTTCCCAAAGCTCCACACCCAACTCCCTATGGACGGCTATTCCAGATACACTGGACGGGAGCCCAAGCAGATTTTTAAAGAATTTGCTCTCCTTACGCTGGATTTCCGCTGCATTCTGGAAACCCCAGACAGCTGCACCGTACAAAGTGGAAGCCGCAGTTTGGGTGCCATAAATCTTAAGGATCACATCCAAAGGCCGGCCCCTACACTTCGACATAAATCTAAAGATTCCACCAATCTCTTGACTCAACTTAACAGATTGTTTGGCCACGTGATCTTTACCATTTAAGGCCTCTGAAAAGCATATTCCAAGGTAATCAAACGTCCTAACTCTGGGGATGATTTCATCTGCACATAGCATCGGTTTCATGGGCACAGAACGTTTTCTACCAACGCACGCCATTACTGCAGATTTCTTAGAATTAATTTTTAACCCCAAATTCTCCATGAACCTTGAGTAAGCGTTAATCAATATCTGTAGGGCCCTAGGTGTTCTTGCGAGAAGGACAGTGTCATCAGCATAGACCAATACTGGGAACCCCCTTCCTCCCAAAACTAGAAAATCCGCCAATACTCCAGTCAAGTCCTGTGAAAGGCCATTAATGTAGAGGCAGAAGCAGATGGGGGCCAGTACACAACCCTGCCTCACACCACACCCCACCTGAAAACAAGCCGTGCAGTGCCCCCCAGAGCGGTGGTGTATAGGAGAGAGTAAGCGTGGTAGTGTGTAATGGCGGCTATCAGTAAAAGTGGTTGAGATCATCTATACCATCTATTCTATCCGTTTTATTTACTCTGACCGTTCATTCCGGTTCGTCTGTACATCTATCACGTTTGTTAATCTATTTAATCTACTAGACCTTCTATCCATTCCATCCACTTGACCCTTAATCCATGCGATCTACTCCATTCATTCCGTAGACCCATTTCATCCTTTGTTTCATCCACTCGACCCTTCATCCACGTGATCTACTCCAATCATTCTGTAGACCCGTTTCATCCTTTGTTTCATCAACTATTTAATGTGCTCTAGCCGTTCCATCCTTCCTATTCATTTTATTTGCTCTGTGTGTTCAACCCGCTCCATTGGTTCCATCCATTCAGTCCATTCCATCTGTTTAATGTGTTTTATCCATTCTATCTGTTCCATCCACTCCATGTGTTCCATCCACTCCATCTGTTCCTTACACTCCATGGGCCTCATTACGACCCTGGCGGATGGACCTTGGTGCTAATAGCACCATGGTCCATGCCGGTAACTTTCCGACTCCGCCATGGCGGAATGGGGAATTACCACCCCATTCCGAGGTTGGCGGAGTGGTAATTCCCCCTTCCACCATGGCCCTTCCCCATTCCCATTGTTGCCCCATAGGGCATAATGGGAATGGGGAAGGCGCTAAGTACGGTGCCGCAAATTGCGGCACCGTACTTAGCACCAAGGTCCCTTTGCGGCATGGTTTTTAACGCCTGCAAAAAGCAGGCGTTAAAATCACCATCCCGCAAAGGGACCTTGTAATCAGGCGTTAAGGGTCGGCGCCATTTACGGCGCCGTAAAACCCTTAACGCCTGACTCATAATGAGGCCCCATATGTTCCATATGTTCTATCTGTTCATCTCCTCGATCTGTTCATCTGCTCAATGCGTTCCATCCACTCCATCTGGTCCGTCCACTCCATCTGTACCGTCCACTCCATCTGTACCGTCCACTCCGTCTGTTCCGTCAACTCCGTCTGTCCCATCCACTCTGTTTGTTCCATCCCTTCCATCTGTTCCATCTACTTCACCAGTTTCATCCACTCCACAAGTTCCATCCAATTCATCTGTTCTGTCCATTCTTTCTGTTCCATCAACTCCATTTGTTTCTTCATTCCGGCTGTTCCGTCTACTGTATCCGTTTCATCTACTGCGTCCGTTCCGTCCACTCAATTAGTTCTATCTATTCCACCATTTTATTCTGTTCTATTTGTTAGAAATAGTCATCATTTCCATCCGTTCTATCTGCTTGTTCGTCTCATCCATTCAGTCTACTCATCTGTTCTATCCGTTCCATCCCTAGCATCTACTCTGTCTGTTCCTTCCACTGTGTGTGCTCCATCCACTCCATCTGTTCTATCTAGTCCATCAGTTCTAACCACTCATCTACTCCATCTATTCGAACCACTCCATCCCCTCCATCCACTCCATCCCTTCCATCTTTCCCATCCGCTCCATCTCTTCCATCCACTACATCTCTTCCACCCACTCCATCTCTTCCACCCACTCCATCTCTTCCACCCACCCCGTCTCTTCCACCCACTCCGTCTGTTCCATCCACTCCATCCATTCCATCCACTCTATCCGTTCATCTACTCCTTCCGTTCGTCCACTCCATCCATTTCATCCACTCCATCCGTTCCATCCACTCCATCCGTTCCATCCACTCCATTTGTTCCATCCGTTCTATGTGTTTCATCCGTTTTATCCACTCCATCCACTCCATCCACTCCATCCATTCCATCCACTCCATCCGTTCACCCACTCCATCCGTTCACCCACTCCATCCGTTCCATCTGTTTCATCCACTCGATACACTCAATCCACTCTATCCAGTCTGTCTACTCAGTCCGTTCCATCCACTTCATCCGTTCCATCCACTTCATTCGTTCCATCCACATCATGCGTTTCATCCACATCATGCGTTTCATCCACGTCATGCGTTTCATCTACGTCATCCATTCCATATACTCCATCCACTCCATCAGTTCCATCCACTCCATCCATTCCATCACTCTATTCACTCCATCTACTCAATGTGCTCCATCCACTTCATCCATTTCATCCACTTCATCTGTTTCATCCACCTCATCTGTTTCATCCACTTCATTTGTTCTACTCTGTTTATCCGTTTTATTTACGCTGGCCGTTTTAGTTTTCCGTTCATTCGATCAGGTCATTGTGATTGTTATCTTTTTCAACAAACTTGTTATAATTTTTTTTTTAAGGGAAGAACCAGGTTTTCAGTAGACATGAGGTCTTCGGTGAGTTGAATGTGGGGTGGAAGCGAGTTCCACAGAGTGGGGGCCTGGGCTCAGAATGATGATCCACCTAACCTGACTGAGCTGGTGTTTGGTATCACTAAGAGGCGGGCAGAGCTTGATCTTAGAGTGTGCGGTGGATGGTAGGATTTTAGCTTGTCCTGAAGGTATTGAGGTCTGGTTTTATGCATTGCACGGTGAGAGATGCATAAGGTTTTGAAGGTCACCCTTCGTCCAACTGGGAGCCAGTGGAAAGTTTTCAGAGCTGGAGAGATTTGATCTCTAGGGCCAAGTGCTAGTAGCAGTTTGGCTGCAGCATTTTGTGCTCTTTGCAGTTTAGTCAGGTGGTATGCTTGGACTCCGAGGTAGAGGGAGTTAGCATAGTCCAGTCTTGTCATTACTATTGATTGGACAGCGGCAAGTCTGTTGGGAAAGGTGAGGAATGGAAAAATGCACCTAAGAATTTTGAGGTGGTAGTGGCAGGACTTAGAGATGTTATTGACTTGGAGCGAGAGGGTTAGGTCAGAGTCGAGAGTGCATCCAAGGTATTTTTACATAGTTTGAGGTTGTCAGGGAATTGCCTATGGATGATGGCCAGGGTAGAGGGTGCGGAAGAAGTTCGGTGTTGCCACACACCATGATTTCAGTTTTGGTGGGGTTTAAAAGGAGGTGGTTTGTGATCATCCAGTGATCAATGTCAAGGAGGCAGGCAGCAAGGTCGGACTGGCAGCTGGGATTTGAGTTAAAGAGTTTTAGGATTAGTTGGGTGTCGTCGACGTAGTTATAGCACAGGATATTGTGCGAGCGGATTATTGGTGGGAGGGTGGACATATAGAGGTTGAAGAGGAGGGCTAATAGGCACGCTCCTTGTGGAACTCTGGAATTGACTGGTCAGGCAGAGGAAGCAAAGGAGGAGAGGAGGGTTATTTGGTTCCTATTGCTGAGGAAGGATGCTATCCACTTGAGAGCGTTTCCACGGATCCCTAGGGAGTGGAGGCGGTTGAGGAGGATTGAGTGGTTGATTGTGTCAAAGGCAGCAGATAGGTCAAGAAGGATTAGTGCAGCACATCGTGCCGAATCAGCCATGTTTTTGAGGACATCCCAGAGTAATATCAGGGTGGTTTCAGTTCAGTGTCGGGGTCTGAAACCTGATTGAGAGGGGTCAAGGAGAGTTTTGGCTTCGACAAAGGCATTTAGTTGGGAGTAAGCGGTTTGATTGATGAGTTTGGCAAGGAACCTGGTGTTTGAGATGGGGCGGTAGTTTTTGGGGTCGAGAGGGTTGAGAGAAGTTGTTTTTAGAAGAGGCTTTGTGTTGGGAAAAATGGAGAGGGAATCATTTATGATGGTTCTCATGTATTCTCCTGCGCAGGTAGATGCAAATATTTCTTTGCGGGTTGAGGCTGGGCACGGGTCTAGCAGGGAGCCGGATGGTTTCCGGGCCGAGAGAAGTTTGAGAAATTGGTCAGTTGATATTGGTGTGAATGATTCGAAAGTTGGGTGGTTTGCAGTTGCTGGTGGTGGGTTGGCAGGTAGGGTGGGTGGATTATGTGGTGGGTGCAAGAGGGCCAGTTTGTTGATCAGAGAATTTGTTCTTTAGAGAGCAGTGGTGTAGAAGTGGAGAGAGAGTGAGTCGCAGAGTGACTGAGATGGGAGTGAATGGGGGGAGGTACATGATGGTTTGGTGAATTCAGAAATGATTTTGTGGAGCTCCTTGCTGGGGTTTCCACAGTTGAGGATTTGAGAATTGTAATGGGCATTTTTCACTTTCCGGATTTCGGCTTTGTGGAGGCGATGGTTTGGGGCCAGGGTGGATCTTCTCAGGGCGGTTTTCTCTTTCTGCCATTTGCGTTTGAGGGATTTATATCATTGTTTTGCAGTCTTTAGTTCTGGTGTAAACCATCTTGGAAAAGGGACATGGCGAGCGGATGATTGGCAAGTGGGGCGAGTGGGATTAATGAGGTATTGAGCCATGAGTCTAAGGCGTCGGTGGTTAGGTGATCTTTGCCTGGAGAAGTAGGGGGAGGAGACCGAAGGAGCACATCGGCTAGGTCTGGAAGGATTTTTAGTTTCTTCAGGCATTTGCGTAGATTCCGAGGTTCTGGTTCGGGAATGGGGAGGGGGGCGGAGGGCGAATGATGAAAGGGACAATGAAGTGATCGGACCAGATGATAGGGGTGGGGGGGTTTAGATGTATCTGGTCGTGGCAGCTGAAAATGGCATCAAGCGTGTGTCCTTTATTGTGAGTTGAGCCGTTTATGTGGGGGTGGAGGTTGATGGCATCTAGGCAGTCGACTAGAGAATGAGTCATAGGGTTGGTGGGGATGTCAAGCCAGATATTGAAGTCTCCTAGAAAAGTGAGGGTGGGATGGTTTAATTGGATGGTGGCTTTTGAATCGCAGTGGTTGCTTGAGAATTGTCTGCCATGGCCAGGAGGTCTGTAGATGATTAGGAAGCTGTGGGAGAACGTTGGGGGGAGGAATAGTTTGACAAGAAGCGATTCTCAGGAAGGGATTGTTGGCTGGCCGTTGATGATTGAGGCGGAGAAGTGTGACTTGAAGGCAATCGCTACTCCTCCTCCTCCTCTAGAGGGTCAGTTGAGTGGGATGAGGGAGTAGTCTGGTGGGAAGGCTTCGAAGGCGATAGGGGCGAAGTCGTCGGAGAACCAAGTTTCTGTGATGGGGGCTCGAATGGGAATGGGGAAGGGTTTTTTGAATGGGGACTTACCGGGTCCTCCAAGGTTGGAATGACCAGGTAACTCCCCATTCAGAGAACCCGGACATGACTTTGGAGGCAGCCATGGTGCTAACAGCGCCATGGCTACCTCCAAACTCGTAATGACCCCCTAGGTCTGGTTTGTCTGAGGCGAGGAGGTCAAATATACTCGGCCTCATTAAATATATGGAGGCAGCCATGCCCTTCATAAGGGCATGGCTGCCTCCATACCGGGTTCCAGCTCCGGGTTCTCTGAATGAAGAATTACTGGGTCATTCCAACCTTGGAGGACCCGGTAATTCCCCATTCACAAAACCAATCCCTATTCCCATTTGAGCCCCCATAGGGCTCAATGGGAATGGGGATGGAGCTAATAATGGGCCCGTTATTAGCTCCTTGGTTCCCTCACGGGACCCGGAAAGGACGTCTGGTTTTACCAGATGTCTGTTCCGGGTCCCGCCAGGGGACCACGTAATGAGGCATCCAGTAATGAACGGTGCTGGTCCCGTACCGGCACCCTTCATTACGTGTGCACCAGCCTCGTAATGAGGCCCACTGTGTCTGTTTCTTGCTACAGATCGGGCATTAAAAAAGATGCATCTTACTTTGGCACAGGGGGATGATGTGGGGGTTGCAGAGGTGGAGGTAGGGAGGAGAGGGGGATTGGGTATGGCGGGTGGTGCAGAAGTGGGTGCAGGGGGGCAAGGGGAGGAGGTGGAAACTGGGGGAAGTGAGAGGGGGATGGGCGATGGTCGGTGGGAAGAGTAGTCGGGTGGTCGAGGTGGTGGGTGTGGGGGGTGGGGTTGGGCGGGTGTGTGAGGTTGGTTGGATTTGGGTCAAGGGACTCAAAGGAGCGGTTTGGGGGTTTTCCAGCTGTGGATGGTGAGAATTCAAGGGAGAGGGGTTTAAGGTAGGGTGAGGAAGGGGAGAAGGGTGGTGATCATTGAGAATGGGTGAATGAGGTGGTGGGTTGGGACAGGAGTGGTGAGGAGTAGTGAGAGATTGAGGGAGACCAGCTACATTTTCTTTTCAGGGTTTTTGTTGCAGTTGGTGTGTGGGAGAGGGTTGGGGGTCGGAGGGTGAGGGGGATGCGGCTACTGTTCTTGCCTGTGCGAGACGTGCAGTTTTTAGAGAGGAGTGGGGTCGGAGGAGGATGATTGGGGGGTTGATGAGAGGAAGGGGTAGGTGGCAGGGCTGAGTGTGCCCGGGGGGCTGGGTGGGTCATTAGTTCGATGGGCCGGGGGTGTGGGTATGGTGTTGGTGGTCGGGTGGGTAGAAGTAGTTGGAGGGACAGGGGTCTTAGGATGGTCGGCTCACCATCGGGCTCCTCTGGCTTGGTGTTTGGATAGCGGTTGGGGTGGGGGCGTGGTGTAGGGCGGTCTGTGTTGGGATGTGTTGGTTCTTCTGACTTGGGAGTTGGATGGGGAGTGGGCTGAGGATGTGGTGGAGGGCAACATGGTTTGGGGAGCGCGGGTAGAGAGGGCGCGAGTGGGTCTCTTTCGGCGGACCTTGGTAGGCCGGGTGGACTCATGGTGTGGCTAAGTTTAATTTATGTTAAGGTTGGTATAGGATGATTTTGATCACACTTTCCAAGTTCAACTATGCCACAGGGTGTTATTAATCACACTTTCTAAGTTTACCTTTGCTACGGTTGGCATAGGATGATTTGTTCACACATTTAAAGTTCAACTATACCACAGGATGATATTGTTCATGCTTTCTAAGATTGCCTATACTACTTTTAGGGGCACTTTCTAAGTTCAGCTGAACCAAGGAAGATATTATTCACACTTTCTAAGTTTACCTATATCACAGTTGGGGACACTTTCTAATTCGGCTGCAACACAGGATGATATTATTCACACTTTCTAAGTTCAACTATACTACAGGATGCTATTATTCACACCCTCTAGGTTCTACTATACCTGAGGGTTTGATTATTCACAGTTTCCAAGTTCAACTATACCACAGTATGAAGTTATTCACACTTTATAAGTTAAACTATACTATAGGGTGAGATAATCCGCACTCTAAGTTTAGTTATGCCACAGGATTTTATTCGCACCTTCTAAGTTCCACTATAACATAGGGTGAGGTTATACACAGTTATCAGCTGCATCTCTACCACAGAATTATATATATATATATATATATATATTCAGTGAAAAAAACTTTGTTAAAGGGACGTTATGGTTAAGTTGCGCTACTAAAAACCTATGAAATTCAGTGAAAAAACTTTGTTAAAGGGACGCTATGGTTCCAAGTAAAACCGAAAAACCCTTGAAATTCGCCAGTCGTCCCCTCTCAATCAGGTTTCAGACCCCGACACTGAACTGAAACCACCCTGATCTCACTCTGGGAAAACATGGCTTATTCAGCACGATGTGCTGCACTAATCCTTCTTGACCTATCTGCTGCCTTTGACACAATCAACCACTCAATCCTCCTCGACCGCCTCCACTCCCTAGGGATCCGTGGAAACGCTTTCAAGTGGATAGCATCCTTCCTCAGCAATAGGAACCAAATAACCCTCCTCTCCTCCTTTGCTTCCTCTGCCTGACCAGTCAATTCCAGAGTTCCACAAGGAGCGTGCCTATTAGCCCTCCTCTTCAACCTCTATATGTCCACCCTCCCACCAATAATCCGCTCGCACAATATCCTGTGCTATAACTACATCGACGACACCCAACTAATCCTAAAACTCTTTAACTCAAATCCCAGCTGCCAGTCCGACCTTGCTGCCTGCCTCCTTGACATTGATCACTGGATGACCACAAACCACCTCCTTTTAAACCCCACCAAAACTGAAATCATGGTGTGTGGCAACACCGAACTTCTTCCGCATCCTCTACGTCCCTTTAACAAAGTTTTTTCACTGAATTTCATAGTTTTTTAGTAGCACAATTTATCAATAATGACTTTGACTTTATATACATGTCATATGGAACTGACTAGATCTCTTCTTATGAACTTGATGTCCGCAAACTTATTTAATGTTCGCGGACATGTTCGGAGAACAGTACCACTACCTAAACACTGTGGGGGGGGGGTGGTGGGGTATGTTTGATTGTTATATCATAATATAGGAACATTTAACAAATTCAAAAAGCAGCACACAAACACATTATATATAGTAATACATAAGAAATGTAACACACTAACCATTCATTTAAATACAATATGTTCTGAAATGGAATATACCACAAGAAGATAAATTGGCTTCCAACATAATTACCTCACAAACACACAGTAAATACGCAATACTAATGCTTCTACGTTACAATGCAGATGGTACCAAAAACAACTGCAAGCTGACTGGATTCACACATAGTCAAATATCACTTGGTAAGAAAACCTTCACAACAATAGGTATAATCTACCATGCAGGAGCCACAACCAATTCAGGGCACTACACGGCATATATAAAAAAGAAATGTGGATGGTTTGAATGTAATGATATTACCATTACTCTAAAGCAGAGATTACCAGCAAATCTTACAAACGCTTATTTGATGTTCTTAAAACCAAAATTTGATAAATAAACTGTATTTAAACCTTTAAGTAAATTTGTGTTAAAAAAATATAAACTGTTAGAATACTCCAAAAGCTATCTAACTGCTCAAAGATTCTACAACAACTAATCAGATAAATGAATACCACTAAATTAGACCAAAAAATACACAGTTAGAATACGCCAATTGGTATCTAACTGTCCCAAAATTATAAATTTGTGTTAAAATAATATAAACTGTTAGAATACTCCAAAAGCTATCTAACAGCTCAAAGATTCTACAACAACTAATCAGATAAATGAATACCACTAAATTAGGCCAAAAAATAAACATTTAGAATACGCCAATTGGTATCTAACTGTCCCAAAATTTAACAATATCCAAATAGATAAATCAAAACCACTAAAATATATTAAAAAAATAGACAGTTAGAATACGCCAATTGGTATCTAACTGCTCCAAAATTTTATAATATCAAAACAAATGAAGAATCTGTTACTGCTCCAAAAAAAATACAACAAAGCAAAGTATAAAGCATTATCCAGAAACAAAAAGTGAACACTGAAAACAAACAAACAAATAAACTGTAGCATAACAGAAAAAGGGTTTTTTTTTTAATCCAACATGGATTTTTTTTTCTCCCACAGACCCAATGATTTTAGCAACAAATACAGAAACTGAGAAAATTGCACAGTACTCTGATTTGTTCTCTACTAAATATGAGGGTCGAAAAAAAATAAAAGTATATTGCTTATACAATGTAATAAGTCATTACAAAATACTAATACTAACATGCTATTTTCTTTTATCACAGAAATGAAGAAGAAAAACATGGACTCCCATTACTAGACCAAACAGTAAGTATACAATAATAAGGACAACCATAGTAGCATATCACATCCATAGTATCTAATACCTTTGTTCCTTATACATTTGTTTTTCACCCAAGGTTATAAGCAAATATGAATGTGATATGCTGCGGTGGTTGTTGCCAGGGCATACAGTCTTGGGTGCATGGCCAAATGGCCATGCACCCAAGACTGTATGCCCTGGCAACAACCACCGCAGCATATCACATCCATAGAGTCAAACATTTCAACTATGATCTATGGGAAACTTTAAATGTCCGCGAACAATGTGAGTGTTCTTAGAACACTTTGAACTTGCCAGCGAACAATACGGACACCGTTTTCAGGACACCCCCTACGAACATTTCAGAACAACGCGATAGTTCTTAGAACACTTTCAACTTAACAACGAACAATACGGACAGCGTCCTAGGGACACCCCCTACGAACATTCCAGGATACCGGGAGTGTTCTCAAAAACGTCTTCAGAACACCCCCATTTTGTTTATTTGCGGACATTTCAGGACACCGCGGGTGTTCTTAGAACACATTCAACTTGACAGAGAGCAATACGCACAGCGTCCTCAGGACACCCCCTACGAACACTCCCCGGACACCGCGAGTGTTCTTAGAAGCGTCTTCAGAACACCACCATCTCGTTTATTTGCGAACATTTCAGGACACCGCAAGTGTTCTAAGGACACATTCAACTTGACAGAGAACAATACGGACAGCGTCCTCAGGACACCCCCTATGAACATTCCAGGACACCGGGAGTGTTCTTAGAAGCTTCTTCAGAACACCACCATCTTGTTTATTTGCGAACATTTCAGGACACCGCGAGTGTTCTTAGGACACATTCAAGTTGACAGAGAACAATACGGACAGCGTCCTCAGGACACCCCCTACGAACACTCCCCGGACACCGCGAGTGTTCTTAGAAGCGTCTTCAGAACACCACCATCTTGTCTATTTGCGAACATTTCAGGACACCGCGAGTGTTCTTAGGACACATTCAACTTGACAGAGAACAATACAGACAGCGTCCTCAGGACACCCCCTACGAACATTCCAGGACACCGGGAGTGTTCTTAGAAGCTTCTTCAGAACACCACCATCTTGTTTATTTGCGAACATTTCAGGACACCGCGAGTGTTCTTAGGACACATTCAACTTGACAGAGAACAATACGGATAGCGTCCTCAGGACACCCCCTATGAACACTCCCCGGACACCGCGAGTGTTCTTAGTCTTGTTTATTTGCGAACATTTCAGGACACCGCGAGTGTTCTTAGGACACATTCAACTTGACAGAGAACAATACGGACAGCGTCCTCAGGACACCCCCTACGAACACTCCCTGGACATGGCGAGTGTTCTTAAAAGTGTCTTCAGAACATCACCATTTTGTTTATTTGCGAACATTTCAGGACACCGCGGGTGTTCTTAGAACACATTCAACTTGACAGAGAACAATACGGACAGTTTCCTCAGGACACCCCCTACGAACATTCCAGGACACCGGGAGTGTTCTTAGAAGCGTCTTCAGAAGACCACCATCTTGTTTATTTGCGAACATTTCAGGACACCGCGAGTGTTCTTAGGACACATTCAACTTGACAGAGAACAATACGGACAGCGTCCTCAGGACACCCCCTACGAACACTCCCCGGACACCGCAAGTGTTCTTAGAAGCGTCTTCAGAACACCCCCATTTTGTTTATTTGTGAACATTTCAGGACACCGCGACTGTTCTTAGGACACATCAACTTGACAGAGAACAATACGGACAGCGTCCTCAGGACACCCCCTATGAACACTCCCTGGACACCGCGAGTGTTCTTAGAAGCGTCTTCAGAACACCCCCATTTTGTTTATTTGCGAACATTTCAGGACACCGCGGGTGTTCTTAGAACACATTCAACTTGACAGAGAACAATACGGACAGCGTCCTCAGGACACCCCCTACGAACATTTCAGGACACCGGGAGTGTTCTCAAAAACGTCTTCAGAACACCCCCATTTTTTTTATTTGCGAACATTTCAGGACACCGCGGATGTTCTTAGAACACATTCAACTTGACAGAGAACAATACGGACAGCGTCCTCAGGACACCCCCTACGAACACTCCCCAGACACCGCGAGTGTTCTTAGAACAGTTTCACTTTGCTTGCGATCAAAACGGACACATATTGAGTCCTTAGAACACCCCCCAGTCAGTTTATTTAGAACATTTCAGAACACCCGTGATGTCCGCAAACAAATCGAACACAAAAAGAACGCCTAACACATAAAAAACACAACTTTCATCCTATCTCATACACTCTCACCCTCCCCAAACACTCCTACACACCAACACACTCTACTAAATACACATTTTGAACAAAGTTTCACCGCGCTGTCCGCGGACGTCCGCGAATCCAAGATGGCGGGCGCTACCGAAAAATCTGACGCGCTTCACGCTCCACGCCGTCCAATCAGCGAACACGTTGCATGTCCGCGAACATCACGCAAGACGATTGGCCAATCAGGACACTGTCCGCGGAGCGAACAGGGAAGTGTGTCCGTGAACCGAACACAGATATCACAATTTTTTTTTACCTACTTTTTGGTCATTTTAAAAAAAACTACTGGACAGATTTTCACCAAATTTGCAAAAGCACGCTTTCGGGACCAAGCCGCTGCTCCTGGTCCAAATTTGGTGGAAATCCGTCCAGCGGTTTGGGCTGTAGGCGCGAGCAAACATTTTTTCCCATTCAGTCTATGGGAAAAAAAAAAGTTTTGGGACCCCCCCTATAACTTTGCCCCCCCTGGACGAATCCTCACCAAACTTTGCAAAATGATTCAGAGTGACTTTTTTTGCAAAGTTTGGTGAGGATCCGTCCAGGGAGAGCGAAGTTATAAGCCACCCAAAAAGTGCTCTTCCTATGGAAACAGCAACTTAACCATAACTACATGGCCACTACCGTGGCCATGTAATATATATACATATATATATATATATATATATATATATATATATATATATATATATATATATATATATATACATTTATATATATATATATATATGTATATATATATATATATAAACATATATATACATATATATATATATATTTTTTTTTCTTTTACAGTTTCAAGGTTCAGCTGAACCACTGGATGATATTATTCACATTTTCTAAGTTCACCTGTACCTAAACCACCACTCTCTAAATTCAACTGGACCACACTGAGGTTACTTAGGCACACTTTCTAAATTCAGCTAGACCACAGTTATTCTATTAGGCAGACTTCTAAACCACAGTTACGCTATTGGGCACCTTTCTATGTTTAACTAAACCACAGTTACGCTATTAGGCACACTTTCCACGTTCAACTACACCAGGGTTATGC